>NC_092875.1:7131162-7431162 GCF_028372415.1 Notamacropus eugenii | reverse complement strand
ATCCCCCTCCTTTTTTAATTAAAATTCCTATTTCCACACCTAAATCCAATCAATAGATACTTCCTCACATTCTTTCCCCTGTGAATTCTTCCCTTCATTTTTCTCTCCTTTATATAAGTACGGGAAGGGAGCAAAGTTGATCGACATTCACAAAGCACAAGGGGTCAGTCCCCTATCATCAGTACAGATACACAGACTCAAAAGGAACAGGTAAATTAATGAATTGTCCATTTAGAAGTTCCATCTAATACAACAGTCTGGGGAGGAGCATCATCTGATGCAGTTTTCTGGTCTGGATGCTCCTTCAAGTCGTCTTCAGCAAAGCATCTCTGCATCTTCTTTCCTTTATCTTTTTGCTGAAATTCAGGTGTCCACGCTCCTAGCAAACTGACCTTGATAAAATTTTAAATGACCATCCCTAAGTTTTATACACGTGTCACTCTTACAAAATCAAAATTGAAACTTTAGCCAATTGTGCTGTTTAAGAAATTCACATTAGAACCCAGTTTTTACACTTTACATTAATTCACTGTTCATTTCCAACATCAGGAGGATGATATTTCAGCAAACATTCAATAACAGGCTCCAGTACTTACATAAATACAATAAATAATCATTTATAACACAGTACATACAACATCATAAAGCAATTCCACCTTCTGGTCACATGATGCTTCTTTTAAAGCATTTACAATATAGACCACAAAGCATTTTTATTTTAACATTTTCCAGCTGAGATAAAAATAATAATGACTATTCATGCTAATCTCATGAGCCCTTGACTGAATTGTCTCCATACTATCATTAAGAATTAAAGGCCCTAATTTATTTTTGTTAAGTCTGAAATTCTAAAACTAATAACTTAATTTTAGACTCAACATCAGATGTTCCGCTACCAACAATCTATTATTTAATCAATCTGGTATTAATTTTACAAAACTTTTGATTTTAGGAATTTACCACTGAGTAGGGACATTTCAGGGAAACAGTGTCCCCTTAACTTCATGTCAATTCCAGGAAGGAGTAGATTGTCATTTTGCATTCAGCCAGGCTTAAAGTCTTCCAGGTATCAGTGGGGAAATTAGGTCAGGAGAATCCTACTGCAGCCTAGGCTGAACAGATGTTTTCCTAACTTTCCCATGAGATCACATTTTTGCAGTTCATATCAGCATCTCACAGGATTACTGGCATCATGAATCAATGCCTCAGACTGCTTTTCTTTCTATCCATACCTGGGGGTAGACTCAGTAGAACAATCAGTTAACAGTCCCATAAAATCATAAAATAGCAAGCTCCAGCAACCAGTTTCAGACATGACTACAATTTCACATTGGCTAAGGAACTTCTTTTGAAGCAAGTCTTCAGTAGCTTACATGCCTTTCTATCCATGTTCTAGTTCCTGATTAAATAACAATCACAAAATCAAATTTACCATAAAAACCCTAAGTTATTGCTCTAATAGATATACACCTGTTTCCCAAACTACTCTACCCCTTTCTAATCCTGCTCAGTCTGAAAGAAGAGCTGCACATATAAGTTTAAACACCAATTTCAGCTTATGTTCATGAAATGAATTCAAATCAAAACAAACATCTAACTTCTCCATTAATGCAAAATATTACCAGAGTTTACCTGCCTCTAAGAAATTTAGACTGAAATTTTTTCCCCAAACTAAAAGCGTCTCTGATTTAGTGTCAGTAACTTGATTCAGTCAATTGTATTTACCCTATTTCTCTCTGTAACATGTAAAGACTTTATTCCAAGTTAGGACCTTTGTCCCTTAATCCAGTGGAGTTTTGGTCCCATTTGTCTAAAAGGTCCCTGGAAAATCTCATCCTAAAAAATTCTTGGTTTTCCCCACGTGAACTGGCTCTCCTGATGCCCATGAGATTTTCTATTACTATGCCCAAATCTGTGTTCTACTTCCCACTCTTAATCCTATCAATCCGAATCCCAGGTTACTGGCAACTCTCATCAAGACCATTCCTGGAACCTCCAGACTGCCTGGGACCACCCAGCCTCCTTCCCCAGAGTCCATCTGTAAGAAAGTTACATCTTGCTTTAGCATTACAAATGCTCAGATCCCCTAAAAATCCACCTAATATTGAGAAATCTCAACAAGGTTTTAGCTTCTTTGGTTGGAAGAAGGCTTGGGGTGAATTCATTTGAGCAGGACTCAGCATGTTATTTTGGGTTCCCAAGTACCCCTAACCTCAACAATTCCATACAATTACAGCTAACTCTAACTCCCAATCTTGTTCTAATGAACAATGATTCAACCTAACATTTATACCTTGGTTTTCTTTCCTTACCTAATCATTCCCATTACAATCAGAAAGAAAGTTCTGTTTCAGGGATTTTGTCTTTCACGAGATGATACCACAATACTCATTTGCCCAATTAATTGAATACAACAAGATTCCACTACTTGCATTTGTGCTTGCATCTTACACTATCTGCTTGGATTATAGAAACATGCCATGTAGATGAAAAGCAAGGACCTAATCAGATATCATCTCCACCTTATAATCAGACTCAGAAATAGCCAAGGGGAAAACATCCCTTTTCAGAGGAAATAAACAACTTTAGCAAAGTTCCAGGATGCAAAATGAACCCACATAAATCATCTGCATTTCTACATATGATTAAGAAAACCCAACAGAAAGACATAGAAAGAGAAATGCCATTTAAAATTATAGTAGACACTATAAAATATCTGGTAGTCTACCTGCGAAAGGAAACCCAAAGATCATAGGAGCACAACTACAAAACACTTTCCCCACAAATAAAGTCAGATCTAAATAGCTGGAAAAACATCAGTTGCTTATGGGTATGCCAAGCTAATAAAATAAAAATGAAAATTCTACCTAAATTGATTTACTTATTCAGTCCTATGGCAATAAAAAACACAAAAAATTATTTCCATGAGCTGAAAATATAATATCAAAATTCATCTAAAAGAATTAATGGTCCAGAATATGGAGGGAATTAATGAAAAGAAATGCTAGAGAAGGTGGTCTAGTCACACTAGACTGCAAATTGTATTATAAAGTAGCAATCATCAAAACCATTTGATATCAGCTAAGCGAAGGAGGGGTAGATCAGTGGAATAGGTTAGGTACACAAGACACAGAAGTCAATGACAAGAGAAGTCTACTGTTTGATAAACCCGAGTACCCCAGTGTCTGAGATGAGAACTCACTGTTTGTCAAAAGCTCCTGGGAAAACTAGAAAATAGGATGGCAGAAACAGGGCATAGAACAATGTCTGACACCGTATACCTGAATAAAGTCCAAATAGGTACACAAAGTGGGTGTAAATGCTGATACTATATGCAAATAGGGAAGCAAGGAATAGTTTATTGGTCAAATTAATGGAAAATGGAGGAATTTATAACCAATCAAGAGACAGAAAACATTCTGAAATGAAAAATGGATAACTTAAATTACATTAAATTGAAAAGTTTTTGCACAAATAAAGCCAATGCATCCAAAATTAGGAGGGAAGCAGAAACCTGGGAAAGAATTTTTACTAGTATCTCTGATAAAGGTCTCATATCTCAGATCTGTAGAGCACCGAGTCAAATTTACAAGAATCGGAGTCATTCCTGAAATGATAACTGGTTAAAGAATATGAACAGGGAGTTTTCAGAGGAAAAAAATGAATGCTATCTATAGTCACATGAAAAAATGCTCTAAATCACTATTGATTAGAGAGATGCAAATCAAAACAATTCTGAGGCACCACATCATACCTATCAGATTTGCTAAAATGACACAACCAGGAGATGATAAATGTTGGAGAAGATGTGGGAGAGTTGGAACACTAATCCATTGTTGCTGTAGCTGTGAGCTGATCCACCTGGATGTGGAAAGCAGTTTGGAGCTATGTCCAAGGGGCTATAAAGTGACCCAGCTATATGTCTAGGACTGTATCCCAAAGAGATCATAAAAATGGGAAAAGGATCTCCATGTACAAAAATATTTAAAGCAGCTCTTTCTGTGGTGGCCAAGAATTGGAAATCTAGGGCATGCCCAACAATTGGGGAGGGGCTGAACAAGTTGTGGTATATGAATGTAGTAGAATACTATTGTGCTATAAGAAATAATGAGCAGGAAGACTTCAGAGAGGCCTGAAAGGACTTATATGAACTGATACCGAGTGAAATGAGCAGAAGCAGGGAAACATTGTAACATTATAACATTGTAACATTGTAACAGTAACAGCCACAGTGTGAGAGGACTGTTTGTGATTAACTTGGCTCTTCACAGAAAACATGCCCAGAGGACTCTTGAAGCAAAATACCATCCACATCCAGAAAAAGAACTCTGGTATCAAAATGCAAAATGAAGCAGACCATCTTTTCTGCTGTAATGCTTTGTGTTGTTTTGTTCTCCTCAAGGTTTCTCCCATTGGTTTTAATTCTTCTATGCCACATGACTAATGTGAAAATGTGTTCAATAAGAATGTTTTTGTAGAGCCCATAAAAAATTGCATGCCTTGTTGGGGCGTGATGGGGGAGGGAAGAGGAATGCCCCACCCCCAGACAGAAAAGCAGGGAGGGAGAAGAGGGGGGAAGGGATCTGAGGGACCAGTTCGTTCTGTCTGGTGTTCACCAGCCATCACTCTGGAGCCTAGGAGGTAAGGCACAGGGGGAGCGGCCTTGGCAGGGTTTCTGTCTCACTTCCCCATCAGTCTAAGTCAGTGTGAGAATCAGTATCATCATCCCCCACATGACAATAATAATCAGCCTCGTCCTCAGCCTGGAGCCCAGAGATACTCAGGGTGGCTGTGTTTCCTGACTTGGAGCCAGAGAATCTGTCAGGGATCCCTGAGGGTCTGCTGTTATCATAATATATCACCAGCTTTGAAGCCTGGCTAGGTTTCTGCTGGTACCATTGTATACAGTAGCTACTAATTCCATCCCCATTGCAGGAGATGGAGGCCGTCTCTCCCAGGCTTTTGGAGAAGGAAGGTGGCTGAGTTAGCACATAAGAGGCCCCAGAACCTGCAAGGGAAGGAAAAGAGAGATTGGGCAGAGGCAAGGGCCTCTCTCCACCAAGGGGATGCTGACCCCTCAAGAAGCTTCAAAATGAGATCAGGGCAGGACTAGGTCTGGCCTGAGACACTGTGTGTCCTGAGCAACAGGGAGGAGTCCCTGAGCAGCCTCACCTGTACAGACAGTCAGGAGGGAGAATAGTAGAAAGATCCAAGCCATGGTAAAAGTTCCTTCCAGAGTTCTGTGTCCTGAGGCTCCCCAGCTGGGGCTGGGCTCCCAGGGCTCCCTTAAGACCAGCCCAGGTCCTGCTGGGAGGAGGCCCCCACATGAGAATCTGCCCCTGCTCTGGACATCTAAAGGAGGGGCCTCAGGTGATGACTGACTGACCCTGTGGGCTCTTGGGGCAGAGAATGCAGGTCATTCTTCTGGCAAGAGAGGGTCATGAGGACCCCTGAGGTCATTTCCTCCTCTGACATTCTGGGAGTCATGTTCATTCATCCCTAGGCCTGTGTCTGACAAGCCATTACCTTGTCACTGTAACTGAACTGTTTTCTCCTTCTGGACCTTCCCTATGCCCTGGGGCCTTCTCCCCATGGGCCATCCCTCCCCAACCATGCTGTCCCTTCCCCACATTGGTGAGTTCCCCCAGGTCCTGCCAGTAACTTCTGCTGGCTTAAGCTGAATAAGTTCTGTCTTCTTGGGTTTTTCTGAAAGCCTCTAACTGTGTTCTGATTGGTAAGGGCCACCTGCAGTTTTTATTCAGTAACCTTAGGGACTAAGGACCTTTGTGAACATGTAAGCTGTCTTGTACGAGTTTCTGACCTTCTTTTTCTGACTGCTAGGTCACAACTGATCAGCTATCATCACTGATAGTTTTGACTCCGTGGAAACAGAACTCCTTTCTCTATTTCTCACACTCTGTATAATGACATCATTTGCAAACTTGACTTTGTTTTGAGTGAGGGTGGGCTGTGCAGGCTAAGTGGTGCAGGAGTCAGGAGGAACTGAGTTCAAATCTCACCTCAGACACTTGACACACACTAAGTGTGTGACCTTGGGGAAATCACTTAACCCCAATTGCCTCATCCTGGGTCATCTTCAGCCATTCTGATGAATGTCTGGTCACTGAATTCAGAGGGCTGTGGAGAAGTGAGGCTGCTGACCTTCAGAGCCCTCTCTCATTCAAAACAAGGTCAAGTGCAAGTCATGTCATTATTTCTCTGATGGCATGGTCTTCTTCAGCAATGAAGGATGAGCACACACACTCTGTATGTTGGTGAAAGGAGAGGACAGGCTTTGGGAATCCTAACCCAGTCCTCAGGACCTGGCCCTAACAGATTGCCTCCTTCTCATATTAGTTAGACTCTGTGGCTGCTGGATGGTCATCATGTCTCCAGGCGCAGAGTAAATGCTCAACAATGGCTTCGACTATTCTGCACATTGTTAGTGTCTGAAAATGTTGTTCAAACAGGGTTCTAAGGGAATTCTGAAGTGTCCCCTACAAAGGTGGGCATTGGGTGGGGCAGCTCTGCATCTGCCCCCACCTCAGGTGGAGGGACTGGGAAGGCAGCATCAGTTGAGCTTTCCACAGGCCACATAGTGGGAGAACAGAGTACAGGGACCAAGATCTCCAAGGGGCATTTCCTGCACAAGTCAGCCCTAAATTCATTCCAATGTCTCCCTCTGGTGGCCTCAGGGCCAATGGCATCCCTAGGGAAGGCCAGGAGAAAAGTCCTTTTTTTTATTGCCTTCCCCCTTTGCATGCAATGTCCTTGAAACTGGGGACAATTCTTTTCTTCCTCTTAAATTTATCTTTCCAACAACAGTTGGAAAAGTATGGTGGAAGGAAGAAAAGGACCCTTAAGTACATTAATGTTTAGAGACTTTTCATGGTTGCCAAAAATGGAACTAGAATATTAATTTCCAACGTGGAATAGACCCTAATTTATTAGAATATGAACCATTATTTAATTGAAAAAATTGTCCTCCTATACAAATAGCCAGTTTTCAGAAGAAAAAATTGAAATCATCAATAGTCAGAGCAATGTCGGCTTGTGTTAAGTAAAATAACAATTAGGACAATGCTATTGTTCTCGGGAAAGATGGTGGAAGAGGTCAGAAATTTCCAGACTCTCCAGATTTCCTCCCCAAACAAGATGATAATAGCACCTTGGGCTGGACACAGAGCGGTAAAAATACAAAATATGCAAGGTAAAAGTGTGATCCTCCTGGGACACTCAGAGAACTGAAGAAAAATCCTCACATGAGGTTTGGTTCCTGTGAAGAATAAATATCTTCGGGCTAGGTCTGTTTAAACCACAAGCAGCAAGCCTTGGGTTGAGAGGCTGCCTCAGCCCCAGCCCCAGGAACTTTTATCCCTGGTACAGTGAGGGGAGTCCAAGCTAGAGAAGAGTGAGGGAACCTCTGCTGAGAGGGAATGCCAGATGCAGCTGGGCTGTGGAGATGTGGCAGGGCATGAGAAGGGACCAGTACATGCTGTGAGTATGGAAGTAGTGGGGCAAGGACTCTGCTAGCTGTGGCCACTTACAGGGGCCTGGAGGTCTTGGTTTCTGTTCCAAGGTAGAGGAAAGAACTGAAGGAGGACCTGAATACAGAAGCACCTTCCTACATGCCCCAGGGCTGGAGGTAATTACAGAAACTTTGCTACTACAAACAAAAAAAATGAGCAGGGAACAGATAAAGAATCCAACCACAGAGAATTACCATGGGGACAAAGAAAATTAGGGTTCTTCTTCAGAGACGGAAGCTAAAGCAAAGAAATGCTCCCCTCCTCCAAAGGGTAGAAAAAAAGGTCACCTGCCCACAAAGAGTCCATAGAGAAATTTTAGGAAGACTTTAAAAATCGCATGAGATTGAGGAAAATACTAAAAACCAAAAAAATAAGAGCAAATTAAAAAAAGCAAGATTATGAAAAGAAAGTCAAACAATTAGAAAAGGAGATCCAGAATCTTAAGAAAGAAAACATCTTTGATAATTAGAACATGGCAAGGGGAAAGTATTGAAGTTATAAAAGATAAAGAAATGATAACAAAATACATAGAATTAAAAACAGAAGAAAATTGAAATATCTCGTAAGAAAAACAACTGATCTGGAGAACAGATCAAGAAGAGAAAATATAAAAATAATTGGACTACTTGAATGCTGTGATCAAAAAAAGAATCTTGACACAATAAAACAAGAAACAAAGAAAATTATCCTGAAACATTAGGACAAGAGAGAACAGTAGCAACAGAAAAAATCCACCTATCACTACCTGAAAGAGATCCCATAAGGAAAACCCGCAGGAATATTACAGTGAAATTCTGAAACTCTCTCATCAAGGATAAATCATTACCAGCAACAAGAAAAGAAAAATTTCAGTATGGTTAAGCACCCACTCAACTCCTGCACTGAAAGCCAAGAGCAAAGTAAGAGGTTTGAAAACTGATTTCCAGAAATTGTCCAGGACTACTGCCCCCTATCCTGAACCTAGAACTCCATCATTCCTCAAGGTAATTTTTTTCTTCCCTCTCTTCCCTCCTCTCAGCCCCCAAACTGAACACATAGCAATGGGGGGTTGAGGTCCTTGAAACACCACTTGGAAATGTTGTCCCATTTGATTGACCACACAAAGCACTGCTTTTTTGCTGGAAAGAAATAGAAGAAATGAATCCATTGAAAGACCAAACTATATAATTTTTTATTTGAAACTCAGAAACACTCCAAAGAGACCTGAGAGGGAAAGCACTGCCCCTTCTGGCCTGCAGTAGACAGCTGTGTTGACTAGGGAGAGAGCCTATCCAGAGTCAGAGAGTCTCCATCGGAAACATGGCCTTTGTGACCATTTGCTGCACTTGGACCTAATCAAATGGGGAGAAATTCTGCGAATAGTAGGGAGGGTGCCCTCTTTCCCTATCCTACAACTTTCTCCACCTCTTTCAAACCACAGTGGCCAGGGGATCAACAGAAGCAAATCTCTGAGACCAACTTCACTTATGAACAGAGGCAAGCAGCCTGCTAAGAAAGGATGGGTTGAACTACCCAACTTTGGCAAAAAGATTCCCTACCCAAGAGGCAGCTTCTTTTCCTCAACCTGGGTCCAAGAGCAGTCCCAATCCCACCTAGAACTGGCCAGCATCAGAAACATGAATTTTGCTCATTGGAGATTTCTGAGGACTTGTGCTAAACCCTCAGCGTCCAAGAAAGCACCACCTCTCTCCAGTTCTGAGGAACACCATTGTTAATTGATGAACATATCAGTTGGTGCTAGCTCTTAAATTCCCTGTCTTGGTAGGCTAACTGGCAAGATAACTTGGTAGGCTAACTTAGTAGGCAGATCAGGAGATTAACACCTTAACTGATACAATTGGGATATAGTCCTCCCAACCCCCAGGATGGGGCAGCTGAACCAGAATGTGCAGAAGTTCTTTTTCTCAAAGAAATGACAAGAGTACCATGGTTACACAAGAAAGTCTCAGAGTTTAGTCCTGGATAAATTGCCTCATGTCTCATTAATTTCCTCTTGGCCTGATCTGCCATAGTGGTCTTGACCAATGGGAGACCTGTGCTGGGAGCATTCATCTCTTGGTTCATAGCTCTATATGCAACTTCCATGACCTGGTTCACAGTTCTGAGAAAGTTTGGACAGCTTTTGTTTGGACAGCATAGCTCTGAAATGGAAGCCAGCTGAAGAACTGAGACAAAAAAAAAATGGCAGGGGAAGGAAATTCAGATGGAGAAGCTCTGAAAAGTTCAGGAGGTAGCAAAGCACAAGAGAAGTGAAGTGCAACCAGACAAAAGGGGGATAAGGGAAAGCATTTCTGTATATGTCATCTCACTGGGCAAAGGAGGGAGGAGACAAGAGACAATGTAAGCTCGGACCCAGGAGTGAGCTTTTTTCTCACTTTCCCATATTTTTCTTTTTTTCTTGTGCACAGTACCTAGTTATCACTATTCCATACCCAGAATAATAATCAGCCTCCTCTTCAGCCGTGCACCCAAGTCCCTCAACTCCTCCCTATTTCTAGGGCTTGTTAGAGAATTGAGCAGGGACCCCACAGATCAGGGACTAGAATCCTAAGGCAACAGGAGTAGCCTGGCAAAGTTTCTGTTGTATCAGGATGCAAAAGAATTCTCAATACTCTCCTTAGTACAGTATAGGCTGGATGACCATTGCAGTCTTAGACCTAGAGATTGGCTGAGTGAACACATAGAAAGTCATGGAACCTGGAAGAAAGAGAAAGAAGAGAAAGAGTGGACAATTTTCCAAGAAGACCCTGACCCTCCAGAAGCAACAGGGCAAACTTCGGGTCCCTGAAGGTGACTAAATTGGTGCTCTAGAACACTTGGTGCCTAGTGAAACTGCAAAGACACCTAGGCCATCCACAGCATCCCATGACATGACCATTCCTCCTGACTTTTGTCCTGCCATTGGAAGAGAGAGTGAGACAACTCTGCCTCACGTTAATTCTAAGCTCCTGCGAGTCAAGATATTCACTTTGATGTCCCTGGTCCTCTTAAAGTCTAGGACAGCATCTCTCATATTCAGGGGCATCTTATCTCTTCCAATGTAAGAGAAGGTCCTTGAGGAAAGAGAGTGCATGCTTTGGTTACAGCAGCCTCAGTACCTGGCACTTAGTAGTGCATCCTTAAGAAAAGGTTATTGCTTGGTTGTTCTATCTATCATTTTTTTGTTTTTTGAAAAATTGATTAAGTTACTTTTAGTTTTCAACAGATACTTCCAGAAGACCTTGAGTTTCAAATTTTCTCCCCATCTTTCCCCTTTGTCCACCTCAAGACATGATGCATTCTGATTACCCCTTCCCCCAATCTGCCATCCCTTCTATCACCACCTTGTCTTATCTTCTTCCCTTCTATTTTCTTGGAGGGCAAGATAGATTTCTACACCATACTGCCTGCTTATTTTATTATCCAGTTGTATGGAAAACAATCTTTTAAAAAAATACTCTTCCATCTCATTTAGGTGGTCGAATTTGTGGGCATTAAGTTGGCCATAGTAATTTCTAATTATTTCTTTAATTTCTTCCTCATTGGAGGTGAGTTCACCCCTTTCACTTTTGATATTAGTAATTTGATTTTCTTCTTTCTTTTTTTCATCAAATTGACCAAAGGTTTATCAATTTTATTAGCGTTTTCAAAAAGCTAACTATTGGTTTTATTTATTAATTCAATAGTTTTCTTAATTTCAATTTTATTAGTCTCTCCATTGGTTTTCAGTATTTCTAATTTGGCCTTTATTTGTGGATTTTCAATTTGTTCTTTTTCTGGCTTTTTCAGCTGCATGTCCAAGTCATTGATCTCCTCTTTGTCTATTTTATTTATGTAGGGATTCAAAGATATAAAACTTCCCCTAAGAACTGCTTTTGCAGTATCTCATAAGATTTAGTATGTTGTCTCAGGAGCTGCTGCGGCTGATATCTGGGGTTAAGTGGCTGTCACTCGCTCGGCTCTGTTGGTCTCTCACCCTGGACTGCCACTCCACTGGTTCCACCTGCTGCTGTTTCAGGTTTCCCAGGGGCCTTCTAGCTCCACTGCACTGGACGTGCTGTGCTGTGGGCTGTGGGCTCATCCCCATGGAATAGATCCTTCCCGTGGACCTTCCAGTCTGTCCTGGGCTGTGAATCTGCCACAGTCTGTCTCCTACTGGATTCTACACCTCTGAAATTTTGCCATATTCTCTTTTTAGAGGTATCTGAAGGAGTTTGTCTAAGAGCTTAGGTGAGTAGTTGTTCACATTCCACCATCTTAGCTCTGCCCCCCAAAACAATTTTTAACATTTATTTTTAAATCTTTGAGTTCCAACTTTTCTCTCTCCCTATCTTCCTACTCATCCCTACTGAGAAGGCAAGCAATTCAATATTGGTTATACATGTGTAGTCATGTAAAACACTTCCATAATAGTCATGTTGTGAAAGACTAACCATATTTTCCTCCATCCTCTCCTGCCCCCTATTTATTCCATTCCCTCTTTTGACTTTATCCCTACTCAAAAGTGTTTACTTCTAATTACCTCCTCCTCCCATTTGCCCTCCCTTCTATCATCCTCCCATCCTTCCACTTATCCCCTTCCTCCCACCTTCCTGTAGTGTAAAATAGAGTCTCAAAACAAATTAAGCATGTTATTCCCTCCTTCAGCCAAATCTGAACAGAATAAAGTTCATTAATTCTCTCTCACGTTGCCCATCTTCCTTTCTGTTGTAAAAGCTTTCTATTACCTCCTTTATATGAGAGATTATTTACCCAATCCTATTCCTTCCTTTCTCCTTCTTCCAATATATTCCTCTCACCCCTTAATTTTATTTTTTTGGATATCATCCCTTCATACTCAACTCACCCCATGTCCTCTGTCTATAACATAATACCTCCAACTACCCTAATATTGAGAAAAGTCTTAAGTGTTACAAATATGACCTTTTCATGTGGGAATGTAAACAGTTCAACTTTAGTAAGTCCCTTATAATTTGTCTTTCTTGTTTACCTTTTCATGCTTCTCTTGATTTTTGTGTTTGAAAGTCAAATTTCCTATTCATCTCTGGTCTTTTCATCAAGATTGCTTGAAAGTTACGTATTTCACTGAATGACTATTTTTCCCTTAAAGTATTATACTTAGTTTTGCTGGGTAGGTGATTCTTGTTTTTCATCTTAGCTTCTTTGACCTCTGGAATGTCATATTCCAAGTCCTTAGATCCCTTAGTGTAGAAGCTGATAAATTCTGTGTTATCTTGATTCTATTTCCATGAGACTTGAATTGTTCCTTTCTGGCTGCTTGCAATATTTTCTTCTTGACCTGAGAATTCTAGAATTTGGCTGCAATATTCTTAAGAGTTTTTCTTTTCAGATCTCTTTCAGGTGGTGATCAGTGGATTCTTTCAATATTTATTTTGGTTCTAGAATCCTGGTTCTAGAATATCAGGGCAGTTTTCCTTGATGATTTCTTGAAAGATGATGTCTAGGCTCTTTTTATCATGACTTCAGGTAGTCCCATAATTTTTAAATTGTCTCTCTTGAATCAATTTTCCAGGTCAGTTGCTTTTCCAATGACATATTTCATATTGTCTCTATTTTTTTGGTTTTGTTTTATAATTCCTTGATTTCTCATAGAGTCGTTAGCTTCCATCCACTCCATTCTAATTTTTAAAGAAATATTTTCTTCAGTTAGCTTTGTGCCTCCTTTTCCATTTGTTCTATTCTGCTTTTTAAGGAATTTTTCTCCTCATTTACTTTTTGGATCTCTTTCTTCCATTTGAGTTAATCTATTTTTAAAGTTGTTATTATCTTCAGCATTTCTTAGGTCTCCTTTAGCAAGCTGTTAACTCATTTTTCATGATTTTCTTGCATCATTCTCATTTCTCTTCCCAAATTTTCCTTCACCTCTCTTCCTTGATTTTCAGAATTTTTTTGAACTCTGCCATGGCTTGAGTCCAATTCACATTTTCTTGGAGGCTTTGGATGTAGGACCTTTGACCTTGCTGTCTTCCTCCATTTGTATGCTTTGATCTTCCTCATCTGATAGGAAAGAAGAAAATACATTTTGATCAAAAAAGCAACCTTCTATAGCCTCATTTCCCCCCTTTTGAGGCCTTCCCCTAGCCAATTACTTGACTTTTGAATCCTTTGTCAAACAGAAAGTATACTACCTCAGGCTTGAGAGTTTTTGTGCAACTGTTCTCTGAGATACCTCTAGGGACCTGTAAGTTTTCAGTTCCTGACAGTGGCATAGTCAAGGGAGAGGTGTTTAGTCCTCTTTTGGCTTATGCTCTGGTCTGTGAGCAACAACAAGCACTCTTTTCCACCCTGAAACTGTGAGTAGGATTCCCTGTCTACAGCCACCACCAGCTCTGCCATACCAGCTCTTTTCCTCACCCGAGGCCGCCATTCAGGACTGAGACCCAGATCAGCAGCTTGATTCCCCTAGGATCTGTAGGCTGAGAGCTCCAGAAGCAGCTGTTGATTGAGGAGTGCCTGCTGCTGCTCTGGGGCTGAGCTAGCATCCACCATATTCTCCTCTCACCCAGTTGAAAGAGCGTTCTCACTGACCTTTGAAGTTGTCTTTGACATTTGTGGGTTGAGAAATACGGAAATTGCAGCAGTTGCCTGCGATTCAGTGCCCTGAAGCTTACTCCACTCCTGTCTGTGCCAGGCAGTTCACACTGGACTCTGCTGTGCTCCAACCCTGGTGCAACTGACCTTTCCTGTCTGCCTTCCAGGCTCTTTTGGGATGGAAATCTGTTTCATTCTATCATTCTGTCATGACTTCTGATGCTCTAGAATTTGTTTAGAGCTATTATTTATAGATATTTTAAGGGCTTTGTGGGGAGAGCTTGAGCAGATCTGTGTTTCTACACTGCCATCTTAATTCCACCTCAAGGAATTATTTTCTTTTTAAAAATTAATTAATTTATTTTTAGTTTTCATCAGACACTTCCACAAAATTTTAATTTCCAACTTTTCTCCCTTCCTCCCTTCTCACCTATCTACACTGAGAAGACATGCCATTCAATATAGGTTATACATATGTAGTTAGACAAAACACTTCCATAATAGTCATATTATGAAAGACTAACTAAATTTTCCTCCGTCTCTTCTTCCTCCCATTTATTCTATTCTCTCTTTTGACCCTATACCTCTTCAAAACTGTTTACTTGCAATTACTCCCTCCTCCCATTTGCCCTCCATTCTATCATACCCTCAGCCTCCTGCTTATCCCCTTCCCACCCACTTTTCTGTGGTGGAAGTCAGATTTTCATAACAATTTGAGTGTGCATGTTATTCCCTCCTTAAGTCAAATGTGATGAGTAAGTTACACTCTTTACCTCTCACCTCCTCCTTCTTTCCCTCCACTGAAAAAGCTTTTTTGTTGGGGTGTAAGCTCAGTTTTCATGTGAACGGTTTTGGGCAGGTAAAAGTGAGGGCTTCTAAACCTCAGAGCTCTCACGAGGCCCCCGAGGGAACAGCTGGGAACTGAGGCGTGAAACACCAGCTTTCCACCTCTTCTCAGTGGGAAACTTGCTGGGGAGAGCATTTCACCCTTGATATGGTTCCATGGTCTGAGCACACCTGTTTTTAATTGGCTAGGGGCTGCAAGCACCCGTGGTGTTCACGTGCAAACTATGAGGCTGGGAGAGTTTAAGTAGGGACAGGAAAGCCTGAGGGCCTTCTCCTTGCTGCAGGGTCCCCTCTGGGGGGTCCCTCCCCTCTTCCGCTCCCGTCCTCTTGCTGTATGATCCTTGCCCCCTGGAAGGAGGAGGATTCCTTTCTCCTGGGGAAGAATTTGCCCTGCATATGGATACATAACTAAAACCCTGAATAAATCCTAACCCTTGTCTGACTCTGGAAAGTCTCTTGTCTCGATACATTTATCCAGCTGGCCCCCAAAGACCTGCGAAAGGTAAGAAGACTCGGGTAGCCCATTGGCCTCTAGGCGGAACAATTTTTCTTCCCTCTTTTGCATGAGATAATTTGCCCCATTCTATTTCTCCTTTTCTCCTCCCAATATATTCATTTCTCATCCCTTAATTTTTTGTTTTTCGATATCATCCCCACCTGTTCAATTCCCCCTGTGCCCTCTTTCTATATGTAGATAACCACTCCACCTACCCTAATACTGAGAAAAGTTTCAAGAGTTACAAATATGATCATTCCATGTGGGAATGTAAACAGTTCAACTTTACTATGCCTCTCATGATTTCTATTTCTTGTTTACTTTTTCATAATTCTCTTCAATCTCGTGTTTGAAAGTCATACTTTCTATTTAGCTCTGATAGGTTCAACAAGAATGCTTGAAAGTCCTCTATTTCACTGAATGAAATTTTTACCCTGAAGTATTATACTCAGTTTTTCTGGGTAGGTGATTCTTGGTTCTAATCCTTGCTCCTTTGACCTCTGGAATATTATATATCAAACCCTTAGACCCTTTACTGTAGAATCCACTACATCTTGTGTTATCCTGATTGTATTTTCACAATACTTAAATTGTTTTTTTCTGGCTGCTTACAATATTTTTTTCTTGACCTGGGAACTCTTGAATTTAGCTATAATATTCTTAGGAGTTTTCCTTTTGGGATCTCTTTCAGGAGGCAATGGGTAGACTCTTTCAATATCTATGTAACCCTCTGGTTCTACAATATCAGGACAGTTTTCCTTGATAACTTTTTGAAAGATGACATCTAGGCTGTTTTTTGATCATGGCTTTCAGAGAGTTCAGTAATTTTTAAATGGCCTGTCTTGGATCTATTTTCCAGGTCACTTGTTTTTCCAATGAGATATTTCACGTTGTCTATTTTTCATTCCTGTGGTTATGTTTTATAATTTCTTGAATTTTCATAAAGCCATTAGCTTCCATGTGCTCCATTCTAATCTTTAAGGAATTATTTACTTCAGTGAGCTTTTGGAGCTCTTTTTCCATCTGGCCAATTCTGCTTCTTAGGGAATTCCTCTCCTCTTGGGCCCTTTTAATCTCTTTTGCCATTTGGGCTAGTCTATATTTTAAAGTGCTATTTTTTTCAGCATTTATTCGAGTCTCCTTTAGCAAGCAGTTGACATGATTTTCATGATTTTTTTGCATCACTCTCATTTCTCTTCCCAATTTTCCCTCTCCTTCTCTTACTTGATTTTCAAAATTGTTTTTGAACTCTTCCATGGCCTGGGACCAATTCACATTTTTCTTGATGTCTTTAGATGTAGGAGCTTTGACTTTGTTGTCTTCTGTTTGTATACTTTGGTCTTCTTTGTCACCAAAGTAAGATTCTATAGTCTGATTCTTTTTTCCAGTTTTTGCTCATTTTCCCAGCTATTTATTTGACTTTTGAGCTCTTTGTGAAGGTAGTTCCCTGCTTATAGTTAAGGTGTGGGGCTTTCCTGTCAGCTGCTCAATCCGCACCACTATCTATGGGCCCAGAGTTCCAGAAACAATCTTTTCCCCTACCGCTGTTGCTGCTGCCATAGTGTCCTCTTACTCAGGCTCCTCCTCCCCCTCTGCCACCCTGGGGTTGGTGCCCAACCATTCTACTTTCTCACACAGGTCCCACAGCATTTTTCCCCCACTTACCTTCCAATTTGTCTTTGGTGTTTTGGAGTCGCGAAGTCTTGAAAACACCACTTGTGCCTGAGATTGAGTTCCCTCAAGGCCTTCTCAGGTCCTGTCTGTGCCAGCATGGCCCACAGTAGACTATGCTCTGCTCCCAGTGCAGGGGAATAGGTACTTCCCAGCAACCTTCCAAGCTATCTTGGGCTGGTTATTTGCTTCACTCCATCATTCTGTGAATTTGGCAGCTCCAGAATTTGTTTAGATTCATATTTACAGGAATTTGGCTGGGTTTGGGGGTAGAATGCTTGAAAGTCCATTCTGCTACTCCACCATCTTCAAAGAATTATTTTCTTCAGTGAGTTTTTGGACCTCCTTTTTTCATCTGTCCAATTCTGCTTTTTAAGGCACTCTTCTACTAATTGGCTTTTTGTATCTTTTTTGCCATTTAGGCTACTCTATTTATTAAGGTGATATTTTCTTCAGCAATTTTTTGAGTGTTTTTTAGTAAGCAGTTGACTTGTTTTTCATGATTTTCTTCATCACTCTGATTTCTCTTTCCAATTTTCCCTCTACTTCCTTAACTGATTTTCAAATTATTTTTGAGTTCTTCTATTTTCAGAGATGAATTCCTATTTTTCTTGGAGGCTTTGGATGTAGGAACTTTGACTATATTGTTTTCTTCTCTTTGTTTATTTTCTTCTTCCTTCTCAACAAAGTAAGATTCTAATGTCTGATTACTTTTTCTGGTTTTTGCTCATTTACCCATTTACTTGACTTTTGAACTCCTTGTCAAAGTAGTTCTCTGCTTCCCATGGGTGTGGAGGGATGCACAGTCAGGAGCTCAATACCCCCACAGTCTGTGGGCCTAGAGCTCCAGAAGAGTTGCTGCCTTTTCCCCTGCTGCTGCTGCTGTGAGCTCCTCCATCCCTCTGGGTCCAAACCACTCTGCTCTCTCACATGAGTCCAACAGTTTTGTTTCACTGACCTTCCAATTTGCTCTCGGTGATTTGAACTTCTGAAGTCCTGAAACAGCCACAGTTGCCAGAAATTCATTTCCTCCAAGGCATGCTCATGTCCTGTCCATTCTGGCACAGTCCATGCTGGATTATGCTCTGCTCCCAGTCTGGAGTGACTGGCCCTTCCCTTCTACCTTTCATGCTGTCCTGGGCTGGAAATTTTCTTCACCCAGTTATTTGCTGAGTTCTGTAGCCCCAGAACTCGATCTTTGTCATTTCCTACAAGCATTTGGCTGGTCTTGGGGGAGAGCTCTGGAAGTCCCTGCTTCTACTCCACCATCTTGGCTCTACCACTTACTGTTTGTTTTATTTTGTCCTTATTCTTCAACACATTTTTTAGTTTATAGGTCTGGCCATTTGAATTAATTGAGAGTTTACTCTCTGTTTAGTTTTCTTGATTTTTACTTTCCAGGGACTATTTTATGTTCCAAGTTTTTTAGGCCAAAGGTGGTTGTTTGGGCAGAGAAAACAGAAGCCAAAGAATCTTTGAGCAGACCAGCCTTCTCTTTGTCTCAGGCACCTTTCTCTCACACCCCATTAGTACACATCTTCTGCCTTCAGTGTCCTCATTCTCCCAACATTGACTGAAGCTACACCATTTCTGTGATTTTGAACATTACTCACCATGCTCAGCTGTGGGTGGGAATTCTTCCTCATCCCAGTGAGATTGCCCCCCTAGAGCTGACCCTTCCTTTTATCTAGTTCCTGCAGCCATGGAATATCCTAGACCCAGATGCAAAGATTCTGGGAATGATCTTGGACTATGTAGCTTCATGAAGGAAAGGGTTGTTTTCAGGATTCTACAGACCTTTATGGGTAATTTTTAAAATTTCCTTTATTAGATTGTATTATTCAGGACTTATATGCATTCCTTCTACCATATAGATTAACTGAAGCATACCTTCTAATAATATCAACCTCACCCGATAAAAATCTGATGCATGGAATCAGAATTTTAATAGAGGATTATTTCATATTCCTCAGCTATGAAGTCAAGAAGGATTTTTGAGCTTCCCAAAGAGATTTCACTATTTGTGGAAAGGATTCCACTACCTAAACTTATGAGTAAAAATTTCCCTAACCTAACTTCTTGGTTCTCTTTGAGACACTTAACTTATTTTCCCCTTATTAATCCATTGCAACATCTTTGACATGAAAACTTTCAGTTCCATGACAGGAGGATTTTGCAAACTCATTTTTGAAATATGCAACTTTCCTTAGGGAGTTTATGGAACCCAGGACTGGCTCACTCTTTAGGAATCCATCAGTCCAAAAATCACCTCGACCATGTGCTAAATTCTAGATCATACGCTGAAGATGCTCAGATGTGTTTCACTTGCAATCCCTGCCTAACACCACCCCTGTTTCTACAGCTGTAGTGTCCCTCCTTGTACCCTTGGTGACCTCAGGTTTCTTTGGTGAGGCTCAAACTTGAGATCACCAAGATCAGCACAAACCAAAGCTGTGCCACATGTCTCATGGAGTAATTAGTCATCACTAATTATAGTAATTAAAGCAGTTTACAGTCATACGAAAAAATAATCTGATTCATTACTGATTAGAGGAATGCCAATTATAAAAATTCTCAATTATTACCTCATACCGATTACATTAGATAATAGGACGGAAAAAGTAAGTTGGAAGAAATGTGGGAAAAATGAGGTATTAATGGACTGTTGCCAGGTTTGTGAATTGATAAAATCATTTTATGGAGCAATTTGAAACTGTCCTTAAAGGGCTATAAAGCCATGCATACCCTGTGACATAGCAATGCCACTACCAGGTCTCTATCCAAAAAGAGATAAAAAAAGAAAAGAAAAAGAACTTATATGTGTAAAAATATTTATAGCAACTCTTTTCTGGGGATAAAGAATTAGAAATTTATAGGATACACATCAATTAGAGAGTAGATGAATAAATTTTGGTATGTGATTATGATTGACCACTGTTGTACTATAAGAAATGATGAGCAGGGTGCTCTCAGAAAAACCTAGAAAGACTTAGATGGGTGACGCTAAGCAAAATGTAGTGGGTACAAAGTCACTGCAATATGGCAAAGTGATTAGCAGTGAATTCCTTAACTATTCTCAGCAACACAAAGATCCGTGAAAACTCTGATGGACTTAGGATGAATAACCCTGTGTATCCTCAGAGAAAGAACTGATGGTGTCTGTACGTATGTTGAAGCAATTTTTTTTTCACTTCATTTATTTTTCTTGGTTTTGTTTCTGCCTATGTTTTCCTTCACAACATGATTATTATGGATAATCTTTGAATGACTCCACAAATATGACCTATGTGGTATTTCTTGAGTTCTCAGTGAGGGGAAGTAGGAAGGGATAAAGGGGGAGAACTAAAAGTTTTAAAAGCAAATGCTAAAATCATAAAAAGGAAAAGAAAGAAATGGAAGCTGTGAACAGTCTTTTAAAGAAAGGCACTAAATCAGCAGTGATTAGAGAAATGCAAATTGAGACAGCTTTGAGGCACCAACTCATACCCACCAGTTTCGGTCAGAGGACAAAACATATGATCAACGTGTGAAGGGCTATGGGAAAACAGGTATATAAAGTCATTGTTGATGTAGCTGTGAAACTGGTTTAATCATTCTGGAAAACAATTTAAAAGTATGCTCCCAAAGCTGCTGAATTGTCCTTTCACCCTGTAATACCACTTTAAAAGCTAGACCTCCAAGAGATTTCTTTTAAAAAAGAGTAAAAGGATTCAAATTTATAAAATTATTAATAGTAGCTCCTTTTTTTGGTGGCAAAGATTTAGACACTGAGGGGTTGCCCATCAACTGAGAAATGACTGAATAAGTTAACAAATATTAAAATAATGGAATTGAACTGTGTTATAAGAAATGAGAGAAGGGACAGTTTCTGTTTCCAGGAGCCGAGATGGTGAAGTGATCAGTAATTGCTATCTACCTCTCCTTGTTGACCATGAAGAGCCCAAAGAATATCTCCCTGGGAAAACCTTGGAACACTGGGAGCAGCAGAAGGGGTAAACAGACTCTTAGCTCATGAGGCTAGAAAGATCGCCAGGGAGGGTTCCTCTGGCTGTGGTTGAAGGTGACCAGTGCAGGATCAGAGCTGTCCCAGACAGCCCCACCTCAACAAACCAGGAGAAGATCCTGAGCTCCAAGGGCGTGAAGACAGCAACTGCCAACACCAGGACCCCAGATGTGACTCAGCAACCCAGGGGAATTGGGAAGACACTGACACAGGCAGCTGAGATTGGCTATGCTCTAACTAAACAGAGGAGACCTCTGGTGTCCAGACCACCCCTCCCCCACACTTAACCAGCTAGCTACAGGGTAATTGCAGGGAAACTCAAAAAGACTTCACCTTGCCTCTGTTTTCCAATACCCGTCAGCTCAGCACCATGTAAGCTTCAGCATTGTAGCTTCCAGCTGAAAAAACCAGAGGCCACAGCACACAAAACCTCAAGTTTTAGGCACTAGAACTGTGTGACAGAGCTCCCTGTGCCACAGAAGAAGAAATCTACTTTAAAAGCCAGGAGAAGGGTTATTATCATGAGTAAGAAGCAAAGCAGAAAAGAAAAGACCATAGACTCTTTCTATGGGCAAAAGGACCAAAACACAAACACCAAAGAGGTCAGCATTGGGACTGTACTCCCATATGAAACTTCAGAAGGCAACATGAACTGATCTGAAGCACAAAGAGCCTTCTTGGAAGAGCTCAGGAAACATTTTAAAACCTAAATTAGAGAAATAGAAGAAAAACTGACCCATGACTTTAAAAATATGAAAAAAGAAATCACAGAAGAATTAAAAAAGACAATTGGATAAATGGAAAAGGAAGTACAATACCTAACTGGTGAAAATAACTCCTTAAAGGAACAATTGGACTGATGGAAAAGGAGATGCAAAAGTTAACTGAAGAAAACGATTTGATAAAAAATAGAATGGGGTAAGTAGAAGCTAATGAATCTATGAGACATCAAGAACTGGTCAAACAGAGTCTAAAGAACAAGAAGATAGAAGGCAATGTAAAATATTTAATTGGAGAAAAGACTGACCTGGAAAATAGATCCAGGAGAGAAAAGCTAAGGATTATTGGCCTATCAGAAAGCCATGATGAGAAAACAAGCCTGGACTATATCATCCAAAAAATCATCAAGGGAAGTTTCCCAGAAGTCCTAGACCCAGAGGTCAAAGGAGTCATTGAAAGAATCCACTGTTCACTTCCTGAAAGGGACCCCTAACTAAAAACATCAAGAAATGTCATTGTCAAATTCCAGAACTATTAAGTGAAGGAGAAAATACTGTAGAAAGCCAGAGAGAAACAACTCAAATATCAAGGAACTACAGTTAAGATCACACAGGACCAGAAGGTATCTGCTCACCAAGAAAGTAACCTTCTATAGTCTTATTTTTTTCCCTTTTTTGGACGTTTTCCCAACCAGTTACTTGACTTTTGAGTCCTTTGTCAAGGGTAGGGTATACTCTGGGAATCTGAAAGTCCCCAGTTCCTCCAAGGTGGCACAATCAAGCGTGTACACTGATCTGGGAGCAGGAGAGATTTTTGTGCCCAGAATCTTAGCAGTTTCCTCTCCACAGACACCTGGCTTCCAGTTCCACGAAGCCAGCACTGGAGGCTGATTTTTAGATAAGCTGCATGGGCATGGCTGCCATTCAATGTGAGATAAAGATCAGCTCCCTCAAGGCCTCTACACAAGGTTGAGGTAAGAATAGGCTGCTCAATGCCCCCAGGAGTTTGATGATCCAACAATGGATGTGGGCTGCTGTAGGGGCTGCATTGGGAACTGCTGCTGCTTGCTTGATGTGGCCTTTGAGGCCACTGTCTGAGGCTGGAGCTATGAGAAGGCCCTTCTCCCTTCCAGGCCAACTGAAAAAACCCTGTCACTAAACTTTGCACCTGTGGGTTGATGGATGTGCGAATCCCCTGCTTCAGCAACTGGGGATTCGCTGCTGCTGTGACTGGAGATTCTGCTCCCAAGGTGTCCTCCACTGAGAGCCACACTGCATGGCCAAGGCTGGCCTGGGCTCTGCTCTGCATCTAGTGCAACAGACGTTTCATGTGGGCCTTTCAGAGAGTCCCTCTCTACAGGTATTTTACAGGCTGTGTGGGGAGAGCCTGCGTATGTGTGTCTTTCTACTCCACCATCTTGTCTCCACTTAGTATATTTTTTGTTTTAGCTTTTGAGTAGGCAGTTTGAAATTCTCAAGAGTACCTTACTCTGTGCTTCATTTTCTTGATTATTAACTCTCCAAGGACTATTTTCTGTCTCAGTATTTTCAGGTCAAACTTCTTTGTTCTGGGGAGAGAAAACAGAAGCCAAAGCAGACCAGCCTCCTCTTTGTCTTAGGCACTGTCCTCTCACCCCACCCCCACCCCATTAATATACAACCTCTGTCATCAGTGCTCTCATTCCATCCCCCAACAATGACAGAAACTACTTTACCTCTGTTGTCTGGAACATTCCAAACCAGCTTCAGCTGTGCCAGAAAATGATTCCTGGCCCCAGTGAGATTACCCACTCAACAGCTGACCCTTCCTGATGTCTTTCCTGCAACGAGGGAATTCCCCAGACCCTCTCCCAGAGATTCAGGGAATGATCTTGAACAGTTTACCTTAATGAGGGAAGGGGCTGTTTGAGGATTCTATAAACTTTTATGGGAAATTCTTATTTTTCTTCATTGGATTCTATTATTCAGCACTTAGACCCATTCCTCCTACCATTTAGATTAACTGAAGCATATCTTCTATTAATATTAGCCTCATCTGACTAAAATCTAATGCACGAAATCATGGTTTTAGGGAAAGACTATTTGATGTTCCTCAGCTAAGAAGCCAAGAAGTGTTTTGAGATTACCAAAGAGGTTTCACTACTTGTGGAAAAGATTCTAATACCTAACAACATGAGTACGGATTTCCCTAACCTACCTTTTTGATTCTCTTTAGGACATTTAACGTATTTTCCCCATTAATCCATTACAACTTCTTTAAAACGAAAACTTTCACTTCTGTGAAGGGAGGGTTCTGCAAACACAGTGTTTAAATGTGCAACTTCCCCCAGAGAGTTTATGGGACTCAGGAGTGGCTGAATCATTAGGTATTCATCAGTTAATCAGTTAAACATACCTACTATGTGCTGGGTTATGGACCAGGCACTGGAAATGCTCAGATGTAACTCTCTTTCAGTCCCTGCCTAACACCACCCCCATTTCTCCAGCCTCAGTATCTCTCCTTGTACCCTTGGTGATTCCAGAATTCTTTAGTACAGCTCAAACTGGAGACCATCCAGTTCAGCTTAGACCAAAGATTCATTCACAGAGTGTCTCACAGAGTAATTAGGTATCACTTGCTAAATTCTCATTTTTAAGGAATTATTTTCCTAAGCAAGCTTTTGTACTTCCTTTTTCATTTGCCCCAGTACATTTTTTTAGGAAGTTATTTTCCTCCACAAATTTTTGTACATGCTATTCTGTGCTATTGACTCTTTTACTCATTTTTTTCTTCTACTACTCTCCTTTCTTTTCCCAGCATTTCTTCTATATCTCTAACTTGTAAAATCCATTCTAAAGTCTTCCAGGAACTCCTTGTTGGCCTGAGACCAAATTCGATTTTTCTTTGAGGATTTGCATGTAACTATTCTGATACAATTGTCCTCATCTAAGTTTAGGCATTGATCCTCCGTATTACCACAGTAACATTTTAGAGTCAAGTTTTTTTTCTTTTCTTTTCTTTTTTTGCTCATATTTTTGGAGTCTTTTGGGACTTGGTGTTTTTAAGTGGGAGCTGGCCTCTGGTCCTGCACAGCTTTTAGTGTTGGGGTTTTCGGTCTTACTGCAGGCGTTCACTGGGCATCTGGACTAAGCTGCCTGCTTTCTCTGGAGGGTAGACTTCCCTTCTAGATTGTACCTGGAGTGGGACCTCCCTGTGGGTCTCACCAGGGCCTGGGCTTAACTGTTGACCTGCAGGGATTGCAACAGAGACATAGATTGTTTTTGGCCAGTCCTGGGGTGGGACTTCATTACTGTTGATCAGGGGGGTCAAGGCCTCCCTGGTGGCTTGTGCTATGGGCAGGCTCACTGGGGAGTGGCTTTATGGGCTGCTCAAACTGCTCTCTTTACTGGGGGCTGCTGGATTTCCGGACGGTGGGGCCTTGCTGGGGGAGTGCCCCAGACTTGGGCCCTTTTTTTTTTGTAGGTCCCCTGCTGTGAGCATGGCTGCTATTTCTGCTGCTTCTTCTCTTGGACTCTTCTCTCCCCATAGTACAACGCTACAAACCTTTCCAGCCTGGCTGCTAAGAGGCTTCCCTGCTCTTAGATCAATCTGAGTCAGTTTTCTATTTTTTTTTTTGCAGGAATTTTGGGAGGGCTTCAGGGGTTGGGATATGCCAAAATTGACTTTGGGGGCAAAGCAGAACTAAAGTACTGAGAAGGGAGCAAATGGAGGGAGGGAGCAGATGACGGCATGGGGAGGGAGAAGGAGCCTCAGCCAGGGAGGGCCAGGGAGGGGTAGGGGCTCCCCAGGCAGAAGAGCAGGGAGGGATCAGGGGAGGGAGGGACATGAGAGTAAAGCTGTTCCTGTCCTGTGCTAACCAGGAAACTCTCTGGAGCCCAGACGGGAGGGCTCAGGGAGAACAGGCCTGGCAGGGTTTTTGTCTCACTTCCCCCTCAGTCTGTGTCACTGTGTACATCAGCACTACTATCCCACACCTGACAGTAATAATCAGCCTCATCCTCAGCCTGCAGCCCAGAGATGCTCAGGGTGGCCTTGTTCCCTGAGTTAGAGCCAGAGAATCTCTCAGGGATCCCCGAGGGCCTGCTGTTATCACTATAAATCACCAGCTTAGGGGCCTGGCCAGGTTTCTGCTGGTACCAGTCTACAGATTTTCTACCAATTCTATCCCCAACACAGGTGATGGAGGCCGTCTCTCTCAGGCTCTTGGACACTGAAGGTGGCTGAGTCAGCACATAGGAGGCCCCAGAACCTGCAAGGAAGGAAAGAAGAGATTGGTCAGATGCAGGGAACTCTTCCCCTCCAAGGAGATGCTGACTCCTCAAGCAGCTCAGGGCAGGACTAGGCCTGGCCTGAGACACTGTGGAGTCTGAACCACAGAGAGGAAACACTGGGCAACTCCACCTGTATAGACAGTCAGGAGTGAGAGGAGCAGAGAGATCCAAGCCATCGTAGAGCTTCCTCCCAGAACTCTGTGTCCTCAGGCTCCCCTGCTGGGGCTTGGCTCTCCCAGGGCTCCCTTAAGACCAGCCCAGGCCCTGCAAGGAGGAGGCCCCCACATGCAAATCTGCTACTGCTCTGAACACCTGAAGGAGTGGCCTCAGGTGATGAATGACTGACCCTGTGGGCCCTGGGGCAGAAGGGGCAGGTCATTTCTCTGGTAGGGGAGGGGTCATCATGAGGCCTGAGATAATTTCCTCCTCTGAGATTCCAGGATTCTGGAAGTCAAATTCATTTTTCCCCAGGCCGGTGTCTGGAGCTCCAAGATCTTGTCACTCTAAATGAACTGCTTTCTGCTGCTGGGCCTTCCCTCTACCCTGTGGTCTTCTCCCCATGGATCTTCTCTCACCCATGCCACCACCTTCTCCCTATTGGTGAATTCCCCCATGCCCTGCTTGGAGAAAGCCAGGCTACATTCCCTCCAGCTGTGCCTCTGACTCTGGAGGATTCAGACACACCATGGAATGAGGACTTCTCTCCTCCAGCACTGTGGGTCCGTTTCAGGGGACGTTGTCCCCATTAGGATCTGAACTCCATCAGGGCAGAGACTGTCTGTTTATCTGCTTTGGAATACTCAGCATTTAGCACAGGGCCTGGCACAGAGGAAGGGAATAAGTAAGAAATGCTTCTTGCCTTGCCTGACCTCCAATTCAGAGCCACCTCTTCACCGTTATTGGAGCAGCTTTTCCCCCCACATCCTCAGGGCTCCTGCTGCTCTGGCCTCCCAAGAAGCTAAAGAAGAAGAAAGCCAGGCACATCCTCACTCTGGGCCTCACTTTCCCATTGGTAAAACGAGGTCCACTGAAAAAGGGGGTCTTTAACCTCCCATCCAGTTGTGGCCTCCAGCCATCAAGACTCAAGGCCCTGTTTTCATGCAGATATTCCAAACCTTGAGGCCCTTAGAGAACCAAAGTTGGGGGCAAAATTTCAGAAAATTTAATTTTTTCATTTACATTTCAAAATTTATTTTCTATTTAAGAAAACAGGAGATTGGCTGGCAAGCTCTTTCTCAGTTTCAGGTTATTTTCTTGAACTGCCCCATCCCCTGGTTTCTTAGAATGATGCTTCATGCCAGAAGGGGAATGGGAGATCTTTCTGGACAGCCAAAGCCCCATCTTTGGATTGGGGAGGCCACCCAGACCCCAGTCCTGTGACACATGTTGAGCCTCAGAGGGCCTGGGGACATCCTCTGAGCCTCAGCTCATCCTGGGGTTCAGCCCTCCTGAGAGTCCTCTCTGGGTTGGATTTCCCTTCTCTTTCCATCCTGAAGCAGGGAAGGATTGAGATGTGTGTGCATGGAGAAGGAATTCCTCAGGGAGGTTATCACTGATCTTGGAAGCAAGGGTGGATCTTGAACAACTTTGGGCTTTGTCTGAGAAGGAAAAAAAGAAAGAGAGAAAGAGAGAACCAGTCTTGCCTCTTCTTTGATGTCAGCTCATCCTCCCCTCCAGCCTGAACCCTGATCCTCTCTCTCCTTTGGTCTCTGTCTTTCCTCCTTTCCCTTGTCCTATGATTTCCTCCCCACTGGGCCCAGATGACTCTGGAGGAGAGAGTGAGGCTGGCAACTTCACACAGCCCTGCCTCACTTAAAGCCCATTCACTTGCAATTCAAGGCATCACCTTCCTGATGTCATTCTTTCTCTTCTAGAACCAAAAACAAACAACAACAATTCCCAGCCTTAGCTCCTTCTGGGCCTTAGACCCCTGGACATTGTCCCCCCTGTGCCAGGCCACAGTTCTCTACCCATCCTGCCACTTGGTGGTGTAGTGGTTAGGATGGGGTACAAGCCCAAGCCAAGACCTTTTCCCCTTCTATCAGGAGGGCATTTGACCCATTGGTCTGAAGGGCCCTAGAAAGTCTGGTCTTGGAGGAGCTCCTTGGATTCCCCTTCCATTTCTCCCAGCCCAGATACTCCCTATTTAGGAGTTTTTTAAATTTACTCCCAATTTAGAATTGATCCTAACATCCTTTTGATATTCCCGACTACTTAGCATTCTCCTGAAGTCCAAGGTGCCCAGCCTGGATTGTGGATTGTCTAGACTACCAGCCAGTCCCATCAAGATTCTCCCTGGGTTTGATCTATCAAGACCATCCCTGGGTCCCCAGACTACTTGGCAATACCTGGATTCTTCCCCCAGTCTTTTCTGTATTTAGGTTGCATCTAACCTCCAAGAAGAGGCTTAGGTTAAATACAGCACAGACTCTGTCTAGCTGAGATTCTATCTGACCAACTTATCAATATGAACGTTACAAAAGCTTATTCTTCTTAAGAGTCAACCCAGTTTGCCAAGTCTTTAATAAATTTTGTTTTCCTTTGGCTTTAAGAAGGCTTGTGACAAATTCATTCAAGCAGAACCTGGCATGTCCCAGAATCCCGAACCGCAATAGGTGGAAATTATGATTTGAAGTCAAGAAGACTTATTTTCAGTTCCTGTGTCTGAAGCTTATGACCTGTGTGACACTGGGTAAGTCACCTAACCTTTGTGGGCCTCTGCTCTCATGTGTGTGTAAAACAGGAGCATAATTGCCCCTATCTCCCAGGGCATGTAGTGAGACCTAAATGACCTAACACATGTCGTTGTGTTACCAGTCCCAAAGTTCCCAGTAAATACTCCATACTGGCCATCCCTCTGGGCCTGAGCCCACTCCCACACACAGGCAGATCACAAAGATCTGGGAATTGAGGGAGACGTGGGGAGGAGAAGTGGAGAGACCTTTCCTAGGGCTTCTTACTCCAGCCACCTCTTCTTTCTGAGGCCTTTCCTCATCCCCCCAACCCCCAGCTGAGAGGGCCCCTCCTTCCTAACCTCCCTGGCATTTCTCTGTATTGTTATTCCCTTTCAGGGGCATCTGGGATCCTCCCATAGAAGGGAAGAGGCTTGAGAACAGAGACTGCTGCTGTTTTTGATTGTGGCCCCTGCACCTGGCACTGTGTCTGGCACAGGGTAAGTGCTGAACAGTGGCTCATCATTGGATTGATTGGCACCTTTTTAGTACCTGAGGAAGTTGTTCATACTCTGGGGCCTAAGGAAATTCTGAAGTGTCCCCAAAAAAGTGGAACATTGGGAAGGGCAGCTCTGCATATGCCCCAGCTCAGGGGGTGGGCCTGGGAAGGCAGCATTAGCTCAGCTTCCCCCAGGTCACAGGGCAGGAGACTAGGAGCCCCAGGGGGCATTTCCAGCCCAACTCAGCCCGAAACTCATTCCAAAGTCTCCCTCTGGTGGCCACAAGGTGAATGGCAGCCCCAGGGAAGGTCAGGGAAAAGGTCCTTCATTGTTGCCTTCCCATTTTGGAAGGGAAGGTCCTTCAGAACAGGGACTGTCCTTCCTCTTGCATGAATCTTTATTCGCAGCTCTTAATCCATTGGAAAGATGAAAAGGACCTTTATGTTCATTAGTGTTCAACCAAAAGATAACCAAAAATGGGATTAGATACTGTAGATCACTTCCCAAACCATTTTGAATCCCCAGAACCTGAGAAAAAACAAAAACCTGCATTGGCCAATCAAGAGACAGACATTTTGACCCAAGCTGAGCTGACGGGCAACCACAAGCTCTCTTATCCTTCACGGTCCACGGGCATGCAAATCTTTCCTTTCCTCAGTCTCCTCAGTCCCTGTGGGCTGGTCTTTGGCTCCTACTAGAGCACAGACTGAAGGGACACTGGGGCATTAGCTCCTTGCTCAGTTGGGGAAGACCCCAGCTTGTCCAACAGTGACCTCCAGTGACCAAGGCTAGTAAATGCTACTTCTTCAGAGAAGTATGTTCCTGTAATACTCGTCTTCCTGTGGGAGTGTAACACCAGGTAAAGTTACTTAGGAAAAAACAATAATAGCCCAGAAGAATCCATCACCTTGGGCTTTTCGAGCCTGAAACAGCTAGAGGTTCCTGGAGGAGGTCAAATGAGCTGGGATCTCATCTCCTAGAAGATTGGAGAATTTTAGCCCTTTTTTGACTCACACCTTGGGAATCAATGAGTTTGGTGAAAGGCTGACAAAGATTTTCAGGGTTAAAATAATAAAAAAGCATTGAGATCCAGTGGTAAAGGTGGAGTTGAATGAATTTTCAAGAGATCTCATTGGCCTGGTTTGTGGTTTGCCTTTAGACAGTTCAAGATGTGGATTAAGAAGGAAGAAAAGATCAGAGGAGGGAGGACAAAAGCATGTGAATAGGTGGAGTAAGAATAGTGGAGAGTTCAAATGTCTTTAGAATCCAGGATCCCCAGTTCCCTGTTGAAAGATTTAATTTCAGTAGGATCTGTGCTCCAAGAGAGACGTGTTCTTCAAGATAATGAAGGACACTGAGAACATACAGTGTAAAGGAGCCTCTCAGGGACTGGAAAGGATTGTTCCTCTCTGCAAGAAAGAAGGGAAGGTCTGTGTGCTGCCAATTACACTGGGGAAGAGGCAGCCCCCCATGCATTCTGGACTGCCAGGCTGATCCAGAGCCTGAGACTTGGCCCCACCAGATGGCACGGAATTAGGAGGGCATCTCTGTCTACATGGAAGCAAAAGCAAATGGTCCAACCTCCCCCAGATACGGATCTCTGAAAAACTGAAACACAGTGTGAGGGAAATACATTTCAAACTGCCTAATGACAGCCTGAAATTAAAAGAAAAAATACTACAATCCAGCCCTTGGTGAATCCCTACAATTGTAGAAAATTTGAGAATCCCTTTTGAACATTCACAGTGCATACAAATACTCTGAAATAAGGATTGGGAACCTGTGGCCTCATAGTGACATGTGACCCTCTAGGTCCTTGGGTGAAGACTTTTAAGTAAATTTTACAGAACTAATCCTTTTATTAAGGGGATCTATTCAAGAAGTTTGGATGAAGTCAAGGGACCATACCTGAGAACCTAGAGGGCCATATGTGAACTTGACTCCACAGCTTCACCATCCCTGCTCTGCACTAACCCTCCCCTTTCTCCTCCATCTCCCTTGACGCCCTTCACGTCCCAGTTTAAATCCCACCCAGGACAGGAAGGATTTCCTGATCTTTCTTAACTCTAATGCCTTCCATCTCTTGGTTATTTCCCTTGTTTCCTGTCTATAATATATTTGTACATAGTTGTTGGTACTTTGTCTCCTCATTAGACTGTGATCTCCTGCGCAGCAGACTCTGTTTTTTGACTTTCTTTATATTCCCAGGGAATAGCCACCAGTAGGCTTTTAATGACAGTTTATTGACTGACTGATTGAAACTTTTTCTCTTAGGAGGCAATCCCCTAAGGTTCCAAGTTCTCTGTTGAACTGCACTCCTAGACCCACAGAACATGGGATCTTACTGGGGCATTTTCTTAAGTAGTAGTAGGAAAATAATAGTTGAAGGCTAAGGCACTGACTGAGAAGACCTCAAGTCCTGTAGCAGTATAACATCTCCCACAAAAACCTGGGGCTCACTTTGCCACAAATTCCTTCAGCTTGGTGAGAAGAGTCCACTTCCCAGTCATGTAACCATGAAGCAGAAGGACTAGACATTTCCTCTAACTCCTATGACCTCTCAAGTTTCTCCAAAAGAGAAATGATTTGACAAAATAAAGCAACTTCAGCTATCTCCATGGTTTAGAAATCTACAACCAAAAGAGAAGTAAAAGAAAAACAATGAATTGACATTTATTCTGAACTCACTTCTTTCTTCTCCACCTACCATGTTACCAGCAGCCAGGCTGCATGAGCTGGCACAAGGACCCAGTATAGGAGCTTGTAACAAATGCTAGCTCTTTGCTCTGATTTCTCCTCTTTCTTTTCAGTGCCATGGAGATGGCTATAGGCTGAAGAAGTGTGTTGAGGCCATGTCACACTCCACTATGCCTGAGGGAAATAGCTCAGCCTCCACTTCAGGTCAGGTGAGCCTACTTGAAAATCACTTGGGGCAGAGACCTGAGTTACCAAACTCTGAATTCCCCAACATGGGAAAAGGTTGAAATGCTTTGATATGAATCCCCTAGGAAAACCACCTTCCAATGGAAGGGATTCAGAAAGTGAGCAAGAGGGAATATAAGGGAAAAAAAGATAGAAATCTATAAAGAGAACATCCAAACATGATGAACATGAGTAGAAATCTTGATAGGTAAAGCATTAATAAGAGGATTAAATATAACCTCCAGAACTACCAAATGAGTTCAGATATCTATGAGTAAATCCTGTAAAACAGAGAAAAAAATCAACTTACAGAAAAACAAAAGCAAAAATGCATCTAATTAAAAGACGTAAGGAACCAAAATTATATCTTGCTAAAACGTTCCATAGACAATGAAGTAATATCACCACTAAACATCCATGCACAGAGAAGTATACCATCCCAGATTTTTTGAGGAGAAGTTAAGTGAGTTGTAGGAAGAAATAGATGGCAAATATGTACGAGTGGGGTTAAGTAAAAAAGACCCAGTCGTCAATGACTATAACTACTGTTTGATAAACCGAAGACTCCAGTTTCTGGATAAGAAAATACTATTTGAGAAAAATGACTGGGAAAATGGAAAATAGCTTGGTAGAAACTAGGCAGAGACGAACATCTCACACCTACAACAACATAGGGCTCAAATGGATACATGATTCAGACGTAAGGGCTGATACCATAAGCAAATTAGGAGACCAAGGAATAGTTTAACTGTCAGATCTTCAGAGAAGTCGTGAATTCACAACCAAATAACAGACAGAAGACATTATGGAATGCAAAATGGATAATTTTGATTACATTAAGTTATAGTTTCTGCACGATCAGCATCATTGTCATCAATATTAGAAGGAAAACAGAAAACTGTGAATAAATTTTACAACCAGTGTATCTGTTACAGGTCTGATTCCTAAACTAAATAGAGAAGTGAGTGAAACTTATAAGAATTCAAGTCATTTCCCAGTTGATAAAGGATTAGAGGATACGAACAGGCAGTTTTTAGATAAAAAAATTAAATCTCCCTATAGTCATATGAAAAATTGCTATTAATAACTGTTGTTTGAAGGAATGCAAATTAAAACATCTTTAGGTACCATGTCACGCCTACCAGATTGGATAATATGACAGAAAAGGAAAATCATAAATGTCGGGAATGATGTTGAAAATTTGAACACTAAGGCATTGTTACTGGAGTTATGAACTGATGCAACCGGTCTGGAGAGTACTTTGAAATGATGTCCAAAGGGCTATCCAGTCTTTCAATCCAGAAACACCACGGTTATGTCTGTATCCCAAAGAGATCTTAAAAAATAAAAAGCACCACATGTACAGAATTATTGATAGCTGTTCTTTTTTGTAGTGGCAAAGAATTGGAAATTGAGTATAAACACATCTGCTGAGGAATGACTGATTGTGGTATATGAATATGATGAAATACTACTGTTCTACAAGAAATGAGGAGGAGGCAGATTTCAGAAAAGCCTGGAACAACTTATATGAACTGATTCTGAGTGAAGAGAGCAGAACCAGGTAGATGCTGCACCCAGCAACAGCAACACTGAGCCATGATGAACTGTGACAGACTTAGCTCCTCTCAGCAATCCAGTGATCTAGGACAGTTCCAAAGGACCCACAATGGAAAATTCCAACTCCATCGAGAAACAGAGCTATGGAGTCTGAATACAGATGGAAGCGCAATCTTTCAACTTCTCCCCTTGTTTTTTGTTTTATCTTTCCTGTCTTTTCTTGCTTCTGTTCAGATTCTTCAATGTTGAAATATGTTTAACATGATTGCACATGTAAGACCTACATCAGAATGTATGCCATCTCAGAGCGGGGGAAATTTAGAACTTAAAATCTTATAAAGTTGAATGTTTAAACATAAAGTTAATTTTTATAAAGAGAAAAAAAGAAAACAAAAAATTTTTGAAAGATGTCATCCACTCTTCTTTTTTTCCCATCTTGGCTTTCAATGTACTCCAGCAGTTCTAATGTTTTCTCTCTTGTATCTATTTCCTAGGACTGTTTATTTTTTTCCCAAATGAGGAACTTCATATTTTCCCTTTTTTCTTTTTTTTAATTTAGTGTTTTTTTATCTTATCCTGATATCTCACAGAGTCATTCTTCTCTGCTTGTTCAGTTCAGACTTTAAGGAATTCTTTTCTTCAGTGAGCTTTTGTCCTTCCTTTTCCATTTGGTCCATGCTATTTTGTAGGGAGTTATTGTCCTTGGGAAATTTTTGTATATCTTTTTTCCAGGGAATTGAATCTTCTTTTTTTCATGTTTCTTTTGTATTCCTCTCATTCCTTTCCCTAGTTTCTTTTTACTTTGTTAATTAATATTTAAAAATACTTTTTAAGGTTTTCCAGTAATTTCTTTCAGTTCTAAGACCAAATTTTGTGTTTCTCTGAGGCTTCATTTGTAGCCATTTTGGCACTACTGTCCTCTTCTAAGTTTCTGCCTTGATCCTCCTTATCATCGCAGTGACTTTCCATAGTCAAGCTCCGTTTGTCATTCTCTCATTTTTTCTGCCTTTTTTTTGTGACTTGGTGTTTTTATGTGAGAGTTTGACTCTGGTCTTGCACTGTCCCAAATTGTTAGTGCTGGGGTTCTTACTGTTGGCTTTCACTGGGCTTCAGGGAAGGTAGATTTTCCATCTGACTTGTACTTGGGGATTGGGTCTCCCTCCTGGTCTCCTTGGGTGTGGGGTTTAGCTTTTGGCCTGAACCAGGGTTGGGTCTAACTCCTGGGTTACTATGGAAACAGAGCCTCTCTGCTGGTAGGACACAGGATTGATGTCTGTTTGGCAGCCAAGGGGTGGGGTATCACTACTGGTCAACAGTAGGATCACAGACTCCCTGATGACTTGTCCTGGGGCTGTGGTCATTGGGGGTTTAGTGCTTGCTGACCTGCACAAACTGCTCCCTTGGCTTGGGGGCTGCTGGCTTGCAGGACAGTCTGTCCTCACTGATGCCTTGTCCCAGGCTTGGAGCCTTGCTGCAGGCCCCCTGCTGTGATGCTGGTGCTTCTGCCCTTGGTCCTCATTCCTCTTCCAGCCCAGTGAGAAAGACCATTCCTGCCAGGCTGGTTAACTACTTCCCTGCTCTGACATCAATTCTGAGGATGCTTTCTGGTGATTGAAGGGGAGTCTGGGAGCAGGATTCCTTCCTGACTCCACCATATTGACACAGGAACAACGTTCAAAACTGGGAAGAGGTCAGAATATACTTTTGAGGGGGGCAGAAGAACTGAAGTAATGAAAGGGGAGTGGGCCTGGGCAGGGTGAAGAAGCATTAGAGGAATAGGGTCAGAGAGGGGGAGAGGGCCTCCAGGCAGAAGAGCAAGGTGGGAAGAGGGGAGGAAGGGGCCTATGGGAGAAGCTGTTTCTGTCCTGTGCTCACCAGGCACTGCTTGAGAGCCCAAAGGGGAGGGCAAAGGGGGAGCAGGCCTGGGAGGGCTTTTTGTCTCACTTCCCCCTCAGTCTGTGTTATGGTGTGCCACTATCCCACACCTGAATAATCAGCCTCATCCTCCCCTTGGACCCAAGAGATGTTCAGGGTGGCTGTGTTCCCTGAGCTGGAGCCAGAGAATCTGTCAGGGATCAGTTTCCTGTGAGTGTGATAAATAAACAGCTTAGGAGCCTTGCCAGGTTTCTCTTGATACCACTGAACAAGTTTACCACTCATTCCATCCCCATCACAGGAGATAGAGGCCATCTCTCCCAGGCTCTTGGACCCTGAAGGTGACTGAATCAGCACAAAGGAGTCCCCAGAACCGGCAACCTATATTAAATTGATTGGCTTCTCAGTGGGAGCAGATGTGGGTGGAGGAAGGGAGAGAAGTTGGAACTCAAAGTTTTCAAAGTGTGTGTAAAAATTGTTTTTACACGCAACTGGGAAATAAGACATAGAGGTAATGAGGTATAGAAATCTATCTTATCCTGCCAGAAAATAATGGGGAAGGAGATAAGAGAAGAGGGGTGATGCGATAGAAGGGAGGGCAGATTAGGGGACAGGGTGATCAGAATGTACACTGTCTTAGAGTGGGAGGAGGGAAGAGAAGGGAAGAAAATTGAGAACTCAAAATGTTATGCAACTGAATATTGAAAACTAAAAATAAAAAATTCATTAAAAAATTTCAAACCTCAAAGCAAACCATGACAGTTCCAAGAGCTTTTATCTCAAATGGGAAGTTTCACCAACCACAACTTAGGATTTTTTTAATGTATAAATGATTTATTTTTAGGTCTTAACATTCACTTTCACAAAAATTTGAATTCAAAGTTTCATCCACTCCTTCCTCCAGTCTGTCCTCCCTTCTATTACCCACCCTTCTTCCATTCCCTTTCTTTTGTCTTTTTTTGTAAGGCAGATTATATTTCTGTTCTCCATTGCCTGTATAGATTAATTTCCAGTTGCATGCTCAAACAATTTTTAAACATCATTTTTAAAGTTTTGAGTGCTATATTCTCTCCCTCCCTCCCCATTCATCCTCATGGGGAAAACAAGGAATTCAGTATAGGTTATACATATGTAACAATGCAAAGTACTTCCTTAATGGTTATGTTGTAAAAGACTAACCACATTTCCCTCTGTCCTATCCAGCCCTTCATTTATTCCATTCTCTCCTTTCACCTGTCCTCCCTCAGTAGTGTTTGCTTCTGATTATTCTTTTCCCCAATTTACTGTCCCTTCTATTATCTTCCATCTCCTATCCTCTTCCCCCTTGCCTTCCTGCAGGGTAAAATAGGGCAAAATAGATTCCCATATCCAATGGAGTGTGTGTTATTCCCTACTTAAACCAAATCCCATGAGAGTAAGGCTAAATTATTTCCTTTCTTCTCCCCCTTCCTCCCCTCCATTGTAAAAGCTCTTTCTTCCCTCTTTTATGTGAGGTGATTTGCTACACTCTGCCTCTCTCTTTCTCTTCCTCCTAGTACATTCCATCCAACAGTAAATTTTTCTTTTAGTTATTCTCCCTTCATATTCAGGTCACTCTGTGCCCTCTGTCTATGTATGTATATAAGTATGTATGTTCGTATGTATACACCAACACAGTCATGTACATATACATACTTACACACATATAAAAAACACATGCACACATACCCATACCCACATACACCCCCCCCACATATATATATATATATATATATATGTATGTATGTATGTGGAGCATGGAAGTGCTGTGGTGCCGGTGGGATAAACTCCTGTATATATAACTACGGGTGCATGAGAGGGGTTCTGTAATATCAGGGATTCCTCCTGTGTGGGGTCTCTCAGGGGGATCATGGCAAACTGATGAGCTGCAAGCTGGCACTTCTCTAAGCTGTAAAGGTGTTGCATTCCTTCCTCTGGCCCCATAATCTCCTGTATTCTCCCTCCAAGGGGCCGTCCCAATTCTCTGCCAAAGGGTACACTTTCGGGGCCCTCGAGGGGCCCCTCACCCTGTTTCCCGACTTCCTACATTGTTTAGCTAAGTGACCTGGCTTTCCACATGAAAAACAAGGGTCCTGGCCCCTACCTGTACTTATTTCTTTCCTACACTCTTTCTTAAGGTGTCCCGGTTTTCCGCAGTTAAAACATTTTTTCTCCAAAGAGATATTACTTAAGGCGGTGGCCAGGTACTTCCCTTGCACCTGTGCCAGGTAGACCTGACTTCCTACCCTTTCACATCTCTGTATCATTTCTTCAACAGATGCATTCTTTGGCAGTCCCAGCATTGCCTTTTTGCAGTCATGATTACAATTCTGCCGCAGCAATGTCCTCAACACTATCTCTGTCCCTTGGTTTTCCTCTCCCATATCTCGACCTACTGCCTCCTGCAGCCTGGCCACAAAATTCGTAAATGGCTCATTGTTTCCTTGCATAATCCTAGTCATGGGAAACTCTCTCTCTTTCTTAGAGGCTATAACCTTCCAGGCAGCAATAGCCATTCCGGCAATCAAAACATAATCGGAGGCTGAGTACTGTAATTGATTTCCTGTAGCCTCAAACTGCCCTGTTCCTGTAAATTGCTGATAAGCCTGGGGGGCCTGAGCCCCTAGCCCACCGGTAGTGCTCTTTACCCTCTGAGAAAATTCTGATACCCAAATCACATTCTGCCCAGGGGTAAGGCAGGCTCTAGCTAAGCTCTTCCAGTCATTAGGAGTCAGAACGAACTGACCACTGAGAGTTTCAAGCATGGCTATAACAAAGGGTGAATTAGGGCCATGCTTGGTACAAGCCTCTTTAAGAGTCGCCACTCTCTTCCACTCTATAGGTATGTGGCTCCTCCGAACACCACCGGGGACACTGGGGTCCACTATTTCTAACACAGGAAATGTCCCTACATCTTCTCCATTCTCTATAGCCTTTCTTATTCCTTTTTCCAAACTGGACTGTGGCCCTGAACTGTCTGACCAATGGAGCAGGTTATAAGGAGGCGCGGAGGGAAGGCACGGCGTATTCTCCCCTGCCTCGCCTTTTCCATCCACTAGATGGAGCTCCAAGTCTATTTTTTCTTTACGCTCCTTAACTTTCCGCTTAACTTTCTGCTTGCCTGGACTCTCTGTCCCTCCCGTGTTCTCCCCTCCCCTCTCTCCGCTTCCACTCTCATTCCAATCCCGCCCTGGCCTCTCTGGCCCTTCCAGCAGGCTTTTAATTACACCGAATATCAGGAAATCTAAATCCTCCAGCTCCCCAGGGTATTGTTGCTCGTAAGCAGTCATTTGCTCTCCGACCGCTCCCCATTTTTCTCTTGATATTCCTGCCTGCTTGAGCCAAGGAGAAACTTTCCAAATCCTTTTACAAAATTCTCGGAGGTCATCTAACTCTATTGTGACCCCCGCCTTCCTGCATTCCCTGTGAAGTTTCTCAGCCCAGACCTCCTGTTCCTCTGGCTTTATTACTGGCAATAGATTCCCCATCTCCGCCCTTTTCCCAGGGGTTTGGGAAGCTTCTCTCCCCTTTCTCTCCTTCCGAATCTAGGATTCGGGACTCGCTTCTTTCACAGCCCCTTCCGGGTGTACCCCAAAAGCACCCAGGATTATCTACGCTCCCAATCCCTGTTGGGGCGCCAACTGCCAAGCCTAGAGGCCTGTATTGGGCTACCCGAGTCTTTCCTTACCTGTCCCAGGTCTTCGGTTGGCCAAACTGGATAAACGTATGAGAGAAAGGACGTTCCAGAGTCAAACAGGGGTTGAGCTTTATTTCAGGGTCCGGGTTACAAATGCAGGGGGGTCTTCCTTAGGAGGAAGAGGGGGAGATTTCCTAAGGAGGCTAAGCTTAAGGGATTGGAAGTAGAAGTACAAGCGGGGAGAGAGGGGGAGGGGAGAGAGGAAAGAAAAGAAGCGGAGCCCTACTTTTCTCTTTGGCTCCACACGTGCTAAGAGAGAGATTTCTGGCTTCCTCAATCCTACTTAATCTTCAGCCACACAGTTTGCATCTCAATACCATGCTGTTAGGTAACTAGGTGTGCTCCAATCCGGGACAATCTCGAGGGCAGGGAGACTCCACCCATCACGTATCTCCCGGGGAGAGGCGGAAATACCCGAGCTAGCCGAGCTAGCTCAGTCTGACCTTCTCGAACCCCCGCTGTTCATGGAGGGCCTCGTAAGACTCTAAGATTTAGAAGTCCCACTTTTACCTGCCTGAGACGGTCCACACGGAATTGAGCTTCCAGTCCCAACATGTATGTATGTATGTATTCCCTCTAACTACCCTAATACTGAAAAATGTCTCATGAGTTACAAATAACATCTTTCCATGTAGGAATGCAAGCAGTTCAATGTTAATTAATTCCTGAAGACTTCTCTTTCCTCTTTACCTTTTCATGTTTCTCTTGATTCTTTTATTTGAAAATCAGGTTTTCTATTCAGCTCTGGTCTTTTCAAGAATCCTTTGAAGTCCTCTATTTCAAGGAAATTCCATTTTCTCCCCTGAAGAATTATGCTCACTTTTGCTAGGTCGGTGATTCTTGGTTTTAATCTTATCTCCTTTGACCTCTGGAATATCATAATCCAAGCCCTTTGATCCCTTAGTGTAGTGTCAGGCCTAGAGGCCTGAGGGCTACCCGAGTCTTACCTTACCTATCGCAGGTCTTCGGCTGGCCAAACCGGATAAACGTATGAGAGAAGAGACTTTCCAGAGTCGAACAAGGGTTAGGCTTTATTCAGGGTCTTGGTTACATGTGCAGGGGGAACTCTTCCTTAGGAGAGAGAGAAATCTCCCAAGGAGGCAAAGATCTTACAGTAAGAGAATAGAAGTGGAAGTGGAAGTGGGGAGAGAGGGGAGAGGGAAGCGAGAAGAGAGAAGAGAAGAGAGAAGGAAGAGGGGCCTTCTGTCCTCTAAGGGCCCCTCAGCGCTAAGAGCGCCTTCAGGCTTTCCTGACCCTACTTAAGCTCTCAGGCCGCATAGTTTGCACCTGAATACCGTGTCTGTTAGACAACAGTAGGTGTGCTCAGACCCGGGCCAATCTCGAGGGCGGGGATGCTCTCTCCCATCACTTTTCCCACGGGAGGAGGTGGAAATGCACGAAATAGCCCAGTCTCACACCTCAATTCCCTGCTGTTCCCTGGGGGGCCTCATGAGAACTCTAAGGTTTAGAAGTCCTCACCTTTACTCGCCCGAGACTGTCCACATGGAACTGAGCTTACACCCCCAACAGTGTAGAAGCTGTTAATTCTGTGTTATTCTGATTGTATTTACACAGTACTTGAATTGTTTCTTTCTGGCTGCTTATAATATTTTCTCCTTGTCCTGGGAACTCTGGAATTTCACTATAATATTCTTAGGAACTTACTTTTGGGATCTCTTTCAGGAGTCATAAGTGAATTCTTTCTATTTCAATTTTACCTTTTGGTTCCAGCGTATCAGGGTAATTTTCCTTGGTAATTTCTTGGAAGATGATGTCTAGGCTGTTTGTTCCATCATGGTTTTGAGGTAGACCAATAATTTTATAATTATCTTTTCTGGATCTAGTTTCTAGGTCATTCTTTTTCCATTGAGGTATTTCACATTGCCTTCCATTTTTTTCATCCTTTTGGTTTTGTTTTGTAGTTCCTTGATTTCCCATAAAGTCATTGTTTCCATCTGCTCCATTCTAATTTTTACAGAACTATTTTCTTCAGTGAGCTTTTGAACCTCCTTTTCCATTTGATCCATTCGGCTTTTTAAAGCATTCTTCTCATTCCCTTTTTGGGGTTTTTTTGCCATTTGGGTTACTCTGTTTTTAAAGTTGTTATTTTCTTCATCGTTTCCTTGGATCTCCCTTAGCAAGTTGTTGACTTGCTTTTAATGTTTTTCCTGCATTACTCTCATTTCTCTTCCCAATTTTTCCTTCACCTCTCTTACTTAATTGTCAAAATCCTTTTTGAACTCTTCCATGGCATAAGACGATTGCATATTTTTGTTTGGAGGTTTTGAATGTAGAAGCCTTGACTTTGATGTCTTCGCCTGCTGGTATGCATTCTTTCCTCACCAAAAATAATGGAAGAAAATGCCTTTCAACCAAGAAAGCAATCTTCTATATTCTTATTTTTTTCCCTTTTTGGGTCATTTTCTCAGCCAGTTATTTGACTTTTGAATCCCTTTTCATGTGAAGGGTATACCCTAGAGATCTGTAAATTCTCAGTTCCTCCATGGTGGCACAATCAAGTAGGGGAGTTTACTCCTCTCTTGGTCTGCACTCTTGTCTGTGAGCAACAGCAAGCACTCTGTTCTGCCGAGTATCTGAGAGTAAGTTTCCCTCTCCACTTTCACCACCAGCTCAGGTGAAGAAGGGAAGAATTTATGACCAAATGAAAGAGAACATTATGATATGAAAAATGGATATTTTGATTACATTAAACTAAAAAGGTTTTGCTCAAATAAAATCATTGCCACCGATATTTTAAGGAAAGCAGAAAGCTGGGAAACAATTTTTACCTCCATTGTTTCTGATAAAGGCCACATTTGTCAAATGAACAGAGAACTGTGATAAATTTATAAGAATTCAAGTCTTTTCCCCAATTGATAAATTGTCAAAGAATATGTACACACAGTTTTGTGATCAAGAAATTTGAACTATCTATAATCATATGTAAAAGAAATGCAAAAATCACTATTGATTAAAGAAATTCAAATTAAAACAACTCTGAGGTAATAATATCTCTCACCTGAGAAATTGATTAATATGGTCAAAATGGAAAATTCTAAGTGTTGGAGAAGATGTGGGAAATTTGGAACACTAATTCATTCTTGGTAGAGATGTGAACTGATGCAACCTTTCTGGAGACCAATTTGGAATGATACACAAGAGGCTCGAAAACTGCGTACATATGATCCAGCAATAACTCTTCTGGGTCTGTATCCCAAGAAAATCATAGAAATGGAAAAGGGACCCACATGTACACAAATATTTATGGCATCTCTTTTTGTGCTAGCTACTGATGCACCTCTTGGCCCTCACTCCCCTTTCAGCTCAGTGAGACAAACTTTTCCTGCCTGGACAGCTGCTTCCTTGTTCATAGGTCAATTCTGAGGTTGTTTTGTAGTGTGTTTTATTTTTTTCTTTGGGAGTGCTTCAGGGGTTTCCTTCCTTACTCTACCCTCCTTGTACTTGAACAATATTTAAAGTTGGGGAGAGGCCAGAATAGGTTTTAAGGAGGTCAGCAGAACTTACAAAATTAGAGGGGAGCAGGTGGAGGGAAGGAGCAGATAAGGTGGGGAGGGAGAAATAACCTTAGAGGTGGATGATCAGTGGGAGAAGGTTCCTCCCTCCCCCATCCCCAGACAGAAGAGCAGGAAAGCAGGAGGGGAGAAAGGGGCCTGAGGAAGAATCTGTTTCTGTCCTGAGCTCACCAGGAACTTCTCTGGAGCACAGAGGGAAGGGCAAGAGAGAGCAAGCCTAGGAGGGCTTTTTGTCTCATTTCCCCCTCTGGGTCTGTGTCTCTGTGCACTGCACCACTATCCCACACCTGAAAATAATAATCATCTTCATCCTCAGCCTGGAGCCCAGAGACTGTCAAGGTGGTTGCCTTCCCTGACTGGGAGCCAGAGAATCTGTCAGGGATCCCTGAGGGCCTGCTACTAGTGCCATAAATCACCAGCTTAGGTGCTTGTCCAGATATCTGCTGGTACAAGTTGATAATCCTTTAACATAAATTTTAGATTTTGTGAAGGCCAGAGTTTGAATTAAGAAGAGCCTGGATCTAATAATCTCCCTTATTATCTTAACTAAACTCATAGAATGCCTTTTGTCAGCAAAGAAAATAGGGTTGACTTAATAACTTCCTTAGGAGACCCTATTCCTGGCCTCTTAGTGATAAGGAAAAACACAGATATCCTGATTTGTAATTTCAATTGCAACTTTGCTAAAGGTACCCTTTCCTGGGTCAGCAATTTCAAGGACCTTTTTAGGACATCATGCCTGTCATCAGAGTGGTGGGATTTTTTCCTTATCATGTATCACAGAGACATATACTACAGAGAGGAAATTCACACAGCTTATAATCATGAATCCCAACTGACACTACTTTGTTAATTGTCCTTTATTACTAAATTTATGATTTGTTCAAGTAAGACAGTTCCTTTCTCAAGGCAAAATGTATTTAAGACAGACTTTTTCTGTACCAGGTAGTCAGATTAACCTCTGACACCGTAGCACTATGACTGCTACCTTTAAGAGGGAATTAATTAATAAGTAACACATGCCTTTAGTCTATTGTCTTTTCTTTAACCAAGTTTTCAGGTTAACATGGTATATATTTCCCAGCACAGGAGATGGAGGCCATCTCTCCCAGGCTCTTGGACACTGAGGGAGGCTGAGTCAGCACATAGAAGGCTCCAGAATCTGCAAGGGAAGGAAAGAAGAGATTGGGCAGAGGCAGGGTCTTCGCTCCCCCAAGGGGATGCTGACCCCTCAAGCACTTTCAAGATGAGCACAGGGCAGGACTAGACCTGTGCTCACTGAGGCACTGTGGGACCTGATCCACAGGGAGGAGACCCAGGGCAGCCTCACCTGTGCAGAGAGTCAGGAGGGAGAACAGCAGAGTAATCCAAGCCATGTAAAAGTTGAGCCCAGTGCTCTGTGTGCTGAGGCTCCCCAGATGGGGCTGGGCTCCCCCAGGGCTGTCTTCAGATCAGCCCAGGCCCTGCAGGGAGGAGGTCTCCACATGCAAATCTGCTCCTGCTCTGGACACCAGAAGGAGGGGCCTCAGGTGATGACTGACTGACCCTGTGGGCTGCTGAGACAGAGGGGGCAGGTCCTTCTTCTATCGGGCGAGAGTCATCATGGGCCCTGAGGTCATTTCTTCCTCTAAGATTCTGGGATTCTAAGAGTCAGGTTCATTCCTCCCCAGGCCTGTGTCTGATGCTCCAATACCTTGTCACTTTAACTGAACTGCTCCTGGACCTTCCCTATACTCTGAAGTCTTCTGCCCATGGATCCTCTCTCCCCCATTGGTGAGTTCCCCCAGGCCCTGCTTGGAATCAGCCAGACCTCATCACTTCCAACTGTGCCTGGGACTCTGGAGGATTCAGACACACAGGGAATGGGGCCTTCTCTACCCCATGACTGGGGGCCCCTTTCAGTGATGTCTTCTCCATTAGGACTTGAGCTCCATCAGGGCAGGGACTGTCTGTTTATCTCCCATGGAATCTCCAGCACTTAGCACAGGGCCTGGCCCACAGGAAGGTATTGAAAATTGCTTGTTGCCTTGCCTGGCCTCCAATCCAGAACTGCCTCAGGACCATCCAAAGGATCAATTATAACAGTGTGTAAACCCACCTTCTGCCCCCACTTACCCATGACTCTTGCTACTCAGGCCTCCCAAGAGGCTGCAGAGGAAGGAAGCCAGGCACATGCTCTCTCTGGGCCTCAGTTCTCTCTTATTAAAATGAGAGTGACTTTTCTCTCAGAGGGTTTGCAGCCAGAACACAGGTGTTGGGAAAACCATTGCTAAGCTTCCACGAAAATGGGCAAGGAAATGACTCATGTTAACACTGTCGTCATTGGACATATAGACTCTGGCAAGTCCACCACTACTGGTCACCTCATCTACAAATGTCATGGAATTGATAAGAGAACTATTGAGAAGGTCCAGAAGGAGGCTGCTGAGATGGGAAAGGGCTCCTTTAAATAGGCCTGGGTCTTGGATAAACTGAAGGCTGAGCATGAGTGTGGTATCACTACTGATATCTCCTTGTGGAAATCTGAGACCAGCAAATACTACGGGACCATTATTGATGCTCCAGGACACAGAGACTCCATCAAGAACATGATTACAGGCACATCTCAGGCGGACTGAGCTGTCCTGATTGTGGCTGCTGGTGTTGGTGAATTTGAGGCTGGCATTTCTAAGAGTGGGCAGACCTATGACCATGCCTTTCTGGAATAACTGATTGTTGGTGCAAACAAAAAGGATTCCCCAGACCCTCCTACAGCCAGAAGATATACGAGGAAATTGTCAAGGAAGTCAGTACCTATATTAAGAAAATTGACTACAACCCCTATACAGTAGCTTTTGTGCCAATTTCGGGTTGGAATGGCGACAACATGCTGGAGCCTAGCTCTAATATGCCCTGGTTCAAGGGATGGAAAGTCACTCGCAAGGATGGCGATGCTAATGGAACTACCCTGCTTGAAGCTTTGGTTTGCATTCTGCCACCTGACAAGCACCTTCGTCTACCTCTCCAAGATGCCTACAAGATTGGCAATATTGGTACTGTACCTGTTGGCCGAGTGGAAACTGGTGCGCTAAAACCAGGCATGGTGGTCACCTTCGCTCCAGTTATTGTTACAACTGAAGTAAAGTCTGTCGAAATGCACCATGAAGCTCTGCCAGGGGATAATGTTGGTTTCAATGTCAAGAACGTGTCTGTCAAAGATGTCTGTTGTGGTAATGTGGCTGGTGATAGCAAGAATGACCCTCCTATGGAAGCAGCTGGTTTCACTGCACAGGTTGTTATCCTGAACCATCCAGGCCAAATCAGTGCTGGCTATGCACCTGTTAAGGATTCTCACACTGCTCACATTGCTCGCTAGTTTGCTGAACTGAAGGAGAAGACTGATCAGCGTTCTGGTAAGAAGCTGGAAGATGGCCCTAAATTCCTGTAATCTGGACATGCTGACTTCATTGACATGGTTCCAGGCAAGCCCATGTGTGTGGAGAGTTTCTCTGATTCTCCTCCTCTGGGTCGTTTTGCTGTTCATGATATGAGGCAGACTGTTGCAGCTGGTGTCATCAAGGCAGTTGACAAGAAGGCTGCTGGAGCTGGCAAGGTCACAAAATCTGCCCAGAACGTCCAGAAGGCAAAATGAATATTCTGTACAGCACCTGCCCCCCAGTCTTAATGAGTGGTGGAAGAACGGTCTCAGAACTGTTTGTCTCAATTGACCATTTCAGTTTAACAGTAAAAGATGGGTTAATGATTACAATGCATGGTAAAAGCTTCAGGAGGAAAGGAATGCTTTTGTGGACCATTTGTTTCGTGGCAGTTTTAAGTTATTAGTTTTTAAAATCAGTAATTTTTAAATCGAAACAACTTGACCAAAAATCTGTCACAGAATATTGAGACCATTAAAGCAGTTTAATGTGAAAAAAAATAAAATAAAATGAGAGTGAAACCTCTTCCAGCTTTTTCACTTACCTAACAAAGAGGGTCTCAAGATGTTGACCAAATTCCCCAGAGAATGAGAGCCTCAGGAAGTCAGAAGTGGGTGAGGTTTAAGAAAATATATTTTATCTATGTTTGTTTATTCAAATTTAGTAATTAAATAGTCAAGAGCATCGGAGATCTGCAGGTGAGCACTTGCTCAGTGTTCTGGGTTTCCTCTCACTCGGTCTTATCCCCGGGCTTCTGGGAATGATGCTTTAGGTCAGGTGGGGAATAGGAGTTCTCTCTGTGCCCTTAGAGACTCGTCATCTGACGCAGGGAGACCACCTAGACTGCAAACCTATCAAATATATTGAGCCTCAGAAGGTGTGGGGATGGCCTTCCAGCCACAATTTGTTCTGGGGCTCAGTCCTCCTGAGATCCTCCTCCCTGAGCCAATCTCCCTTTTCTGTCCTGAAAGAGGGAAGGATGGATATGTATGTGAATGGAGACGGAACTCCACGCATAGGTTATACTTGATCTTGTAAGCAAGTGTGGATTTTGGACACCGTTCTTTGACTGAGAAGGAAAAAAGAAGGGAACTGTGATCCTCTCCCTGCTTTGTTCTCTGTTGCCCTTTTCCTTTGTCCTTTTTTTCCCTTCCCAGCCACATCTCATTCTGGGATTCAGTCCTCCTGACATTATCCCCACTGTACTATGCTTCACTTTTCTACCCATCCTGCAGCTTCGTGGTGCAGTGGTAAGAGCTTGGAACTTGGGACCAGAAGCCCTGCTTTCAGTTCTTGTCTCTGAAGTTTGTGATCTCTGTGACCCTGAGCAAGTCAACCTAACCTGTCTGGGTCTCTGTTTTCATGTATGTGTAAAATGGGAACATAATAGCCCCTACTTCCCAGGGCAGTTAGTGAGGTCTAAATGACCTACCACCTGTCATTGTGTTGCAGACCACATAGTGCCCATTAAATACTCCATGCTTGCTGTCCCTCTGGGCCTGGGCCCACTCCCACACTCAGGCAGATCAAAAGATCTAGTAATGGAGGGAGATATGGAGAGGGAGAGGAGGGGGTGGGGAGGGGTCATTTTCTAGGGGTTCTTTCTCCAATTTCCTCTTCGGCCTGAGGTGTTTCTTCATCCCCCCAACCCCCAGCTGAGAGGGCTCCTCTTCCCCCAACACCCTAGCATTTCTCTGTGTTGTCCTTCCCCATGCAGGGGCATCTTAGTTCCTCCCATGGAAGGGAGGAGCATGAGAACAGAGACTGCTGCTATTTGTTACTGTGCCCCCTGCACCTGGCACAGTGCCTGGCACAGGGTAATGCTGAACAATGGCTAGTTGTTGGACTAGTCTGCACAGTTTTAGTAGCTGAGGATGTTGTTCACACTCTGGGGCCTAAGGGAATTCTGAAGTGTCCCTTAAAAAGGTGAGGCATTGGGAGGGGCAGTTCTGCATGTGCCCCCAGCTCAGGGGAGGGGCTGGGAAGGCAGCACCAGCTGAGTCTCCCTCAAGGCACAGGGCAGGAGACTAGGAGCCCCAGGGGGCATTTGCAGCCCATCTCAGACCCAAACTCATCCCATTGTTTCCCTCTGGTGGTCACAGGGACAATAGCCATCCAAGAGAAGGTCAGGAGGAAGGTCCTGTTTTTATTTACCTTCTCCTTTGGAATGGGGGCTCCATGGAAACAGGAAGTGGTTTTTTTTTGGCTGGAATTTATGTTCCCAGATGTTAGCCAGTACCTGAGGCAGAGTCTGCACCTCATGAATGCTTGGCACCTTGTCATTTTAAAGGAATAGTGCCCCTGGGACCTGAACACACCAGCCCATGTGTGAACATGCCCAGTGCACTGGGCACCCAGGAACTTTGTAGTGGTGGGCCTCTGGGGAACGACAGTGGCACCTCGGGTTAAGCAGGGAGCAAATCCACAGAAGGAGGAAAGATCAGCATGACGAAAATCATAGAGGAGGAATCATCTTCGGGAAGTACACTGGCTGAGCTGTCCAGCTGAAGTCCAGGAGAAGGGAAGGAGCAGAGAACATACATGGTGGTGCACCACAGGAACTTGAAGTACCAAAGAAATGGACCAAAGCAAGAAGAAAATGGCCCATAGAAACAAATGTTTAGAGAATCTCTTTTTGTTGTGGCTATGAATTGGAAATCAAAGGATGCCCATCAATGGGGGAATGGCTAAACAAGCTGTGGCCCATGATTGTAATGGAATATTATTGTGCTCTAAGAAATGAAAAGCAGGATGATTTCTGAAAAACCTGGAAAGACATGAACTGATGTAAAGTGAAGGGTAAAAGCTTTTGAGACTTGAGCACTGTAGGAACTGAGTCTGTGTCTTTTCTTTCATGACGACATATAAAACATGTGTTTGCTATTTCTGCCCTTTAACACTGTCAGCCTGAAAGTTTGGTTAAAAGAGGCAAACAGACTAGGTGGTATATCAATGCATATTGCTTATTCCCTTAAAGATAGCAAAGCTAGTGCACATGCATGTGCATGGAGCAAGATATTAATTCTGTCTGATTAAAAGAATGAGAACTTTATCCTAACTCAGGATGTCTGTCACTGACATTTATGCTCTCCATATATGTTTAACCATAGCATGAGAAAGGAGTTTTCCCCATAGAATAAATTGTAAATACAATAAAATAAGAACGTGGACAAAGTGTCAACTGAAATTACAAGACAGGGCATTTGTGTTCCTTTACCATTAAGATGGCAAAACATAGTGTATGTCCATAAAATACTAAGATAAGAAAAGTTCCCTTATTCAAGATAATGTCTTGGCTTAAGGCTCCTTATTGTCAAGGGACACAAACAGAGAATGCTCTTTGCTTCTTCTGGCTTTGCAGTTGTTGACACAGGAAGAGGCATTCCCTGGATTTACTCAGAGAACAAAGAGGGGCATGTCTCCTAGGCCAAGGTTCATCTTCTTGTTCACTAGTTCAACCTTTGACCCCTACTGGGGCTCACATGATCTTAATTGATCATCAACATTTATTTGCAATATTTCTTTGTCCTGTTAATACTGTTGATTTTTATAAAGTTTGCAAACGATGTTGAAAAAACATACGTTCTTTAGGAGTCCAACTGAGAAAATGTTATCAGATTTTAGTTGTAATTTACAAGACTTTTTTTCATTTTCTGTTTTTCTTTTCTTCATCTTTCTGTTGGTGTTATCTAATTCTGAGAAAGGGATCTTAAAGTCTCCTACTTTTATTCAGTCACTATTTTTGAAATTCTATTAATTTTTGCTTTATAAATTTACATATTTAGACTTTTGGATAGTACAAAGTTAATGCTGGCATTTGGTTGTAGTCTCTGATTCCTTTTAGCCAAATTTAATTTGCTTTTCTCTGATTATAATGTGATTATCTTTCTTTCCTCGGATAGCATGATTGAATCTTCTGCTTTCTAGACTCATTGCATACATGGTAAAGCATGTCCTAGCTTTTTATAGTGTATTCATTTCTTTTTTAGTCATGCTTAGCTTTATTTATAGATGCACAGTGCGCTTAGCATAATGCCTGGTACGTAGGAGGCACTTCTTAAGTGTTTATTGATTGATTACTTATTGATTGATTATGCTTTTTTAAATCAATATCTTGGAGCTTTTTCTATTGTTAATCAAGCATCACTCCATATCACATCACTGGATATTTTAATTCATTGAAATTTAAAATTGTAAGAATTGAGTGTATATTTTCCACTCTTATTGTATTTAATATTTCTCTGAATTATGGTTTTTTTTTTTGTTCCCCTTAAGTTATTGAAACAACACTTTGCCTCACAATCATTATTCCATTATCTACATTTAGGAGACATTAGTCTCCAGACCCTCTTCTCACTCTCCATTGTTTTCCTTCTACCATTAAATGTTCCCCAAGTTTTAGAGTTTTCCCCCATGATTGCTTATTCTTTCCTCCTAGTACTGTTATCCCATTTTTCCACCCTTCTTTTCTTCTTTCTTTGTTCCCTCTCAGTTATGTACTTAATTCAAAATATCCCTGACCACTTTCATTCCTCCTTTTGTTCAGCTGCATATTCTTGAGAAACAAATTCCCCACTAGCTGTGCCCAACTCCTTGTTTGTCTCACCATTTAAAGTTCTTCTGTCCATCGAGAAGAGACAGACACATCTAATCTTCTTTCTTTGGGACTCCTAGTTTTGTCATTATCTTAGTCTGAATTCTGAAATCTTTCAAAGTTGCTTTTCTCTAGAATATTTTAATTACTCTCTCGATTGTTCTCTATCTGTTCTTCACTTTGCTGCACTCAGTGCATAAATGTCTTCACACTTTCCTCTAGTTCTCCATCCCCTCATTCTTAGAGCATAATGAGACTTCATTACATTCACCTGCCACCATTTATCTAGAGATTTTCCAATGAAAGGACAATTGTCATGTGTTTTCTCATACTCAGCAGAAAGTCAGGTACACAGGCAGCACCTTCTGAATAGTCAGGTTCAATTGATTGCCAAGATGTCTCTGAACAGGGATTATCTGATTAAACCCTCAAAGATGTGATTTAACTGCCTGAATTATTGTGTTGTCCTTGTGTTTGTCCAACATTTTCAAAGAGGACCGTGACGTCAGAGAAATGATGACATGACTTGCCCTTGACTTTGTTTTGAGTGAGGGAGAGTTGTGTAAGGGCAAAAGCCTCACTTTTTCTACTGAGTCCTCTGGATCCAGTGACCAGATATTCATGAAGATGACTGGAGATGACCCAGGATATAATGGGAGACCTTGGATTCTTTGGCCTTGTGTCTATTCAGGTACTCAGGGTGAGATGAAGCCCATACAGTCAATGGACATGTTTGAAAAGTAGTCAGGGAGTGGCACCTTTAAAACAAAATAAGGAAATCAAGCGGGAAGGGAAGGGAAACAGTTACAACTAATAATCACGAGTTAGCCTAGATGGGTCGAGGACACAGTACTTAAGTGGAGTTTGGGCAGGAAGGCAGTCTATGGGCTTCAGAGTGCAGTAGGTTTAAGGTTTAAGGTCATCAGGGGAAAGGACAGCAGAGGAGAGGACAGGATAGGGCAGGACAGGAGAGTCTAGATTATCCATATTACCAACAGTAATTGATGATGCTTTTAGATAAATACTTTCTATCAATTTAAGGAAAAATCTATTTTATGACTGTCCTTTTTTTTAATAGAAATGAGTGTTGTATTTTATCCAAAGCTTCTCCCACACATATGGATACAATCTCATGATTGTATGAAGAACCAGAAGCCACAACACACAAAGCCTCAAATTTTAGGCACAAGAACTGTGGTACAGAGCACCCTGTGCCACAGAAGCAGAGATCTACTTTAAAATCCAGGAAATGGGTTATTATCATCAGGAAGAAGCAAAGCAGAAAAGAAAAGACTTAGAATCTTTCTATGGGCACAAGGACCAAAACACAAATACCAAAAAGGTCAGCATTGAGACTGAACGGCAATCTGCAACTTCAGAAGGGAATATGATCTGGTTGGAAGCACAAAGAACTTCTGGAAGAGTTCTGGAAGCATTTGAAAACCCAAATGAGAGAAATAGAAGACAAACTGGCCAATGATTTTAAAAATATGAAAAAAGAATTTACTGTAGAGAACAGCTCCTTAAAAAGGAAAATTGAACAAATGAAAAAAGAAGTATAAAGCCAACTAGTGAAAATAACTCCTTAAAAGGAACAATTGGACAGAAGGAAAAGGAGATGGAAAAGTTAGTTGAAGAAAACAATCTGATAAAAAATAGAATGGGGCAAGTAGAAGCAAAGGAATCTCTGTGGCATCAAGAAGCAGTCAAACCTAATCTAAAGAGTGAAAAGATAGAAGAAAAAGTCAAATACCTAATTAGAAAAACAACTGACCTGGAAAAAATCCAGGACAGAAAAATCTAAGGATTATTGGTCTACCAGAAAACCATGATGAATAAAAGACCCTGGGCAATATTATCCAAGAAATCATCAAGGAAAATTGGCCAGATGTCCTAGACGCAGAGAGCAAAATGGGCATTGAAAGAATCCACCATTCACCTCCTGAGAGGGACCCAAACTAAAACCAACAAGGAATGTCATTGTCAGCCAGAACTATCACATAAAGAAAAAAATACTGCAGGCAGCCAGAAAGAAACAATTCAAATATTGAGGACCTACAGTCAGGATCACACAGGACCTTGTACCTTCTATATTAAAAGATCAAAGGAATTGGAAAGTAATATATTGTAAGTCAAAGGAGCTGGGACTACAACCAAGGATCAATTCCCCAGCAAAGGTGAGCATAATATTTCAGGCAAGGAGATGGACATTCAGTGAAGTAAGGGATTTCCATACCTTCCTGATGAAAAGGCCAGAACTCAATAGAAAATGTGATCTTCAAATGTAGGTCTCAGGAGAGGCATAAAAAGGTATATAGGGGAAAAAAATTGTTATTCATTATGGGCAAACTGTTTACATCCCTACAAGAGAAGATGATACTTGTCAGTCTTGAGAATTGTACATGTATTATGCAATGTAAAAGGGATAAATATAGGCAGTTGTAGCGGGTTTAAATTCAAGGATGTGATGACAACAAATGTGATTCAAGGGTGTGAAAAGATTGTAATGGGAGATGTGAAAAGGAGGAGGCAGAAAAAAAATAAATTTCGTCACAGGAAGAGACACAAGAATATATTACATTAGAGGGAAAGAGGGGAGGGAGATGAGTATTATTTCAGATATACTCTCTCTGATCTGATTCAAGGAGGGTAAAACAAAGTACAAAGGCAAAGACCTGGGAATGGAGTGAGAGGTGGGGAGGGGGAGTGTAGGGGGCCTTTTCTAGAGGTTCTGGTTTCAACCTTCTCTTCTGTCAGAAACCTTTCCACATCCTCCCAACACTTCCCTCCACCTTTACCTACCTAGGATGTCTCTGTGTTGTCTTTTTTTCACTCAGGGGCATCTGGGTTCCTCTAATAGAAGGGAAGGAGCCCTGAGAACAGATTGCTGCTGTTTGTTGCTGTGCCCCCTGCACCTGGCATAGTGCCTGGCACACGGTGAGTTCTGAGCAACGGCTCATAGTTGTATTTGTCTGAGCAGCTGAGGATGTTGTTTTAGCAGCTGAGGATGGTGGTCACACTCTGGGGACTAAGAGAGTTCTGAAATGCCCCCTAAAAAGGTGGAACATTGGGAGGGGCAGTTCTGCATCTGCCCTCTGCTTAGGCGGAGGGGCTGGAAAGGTAGCATCACCTGAGCCCTCCCCTCTCCACCAGGCCACAGGGCAGGAGACCAAGAGTTCAGTGGCCAAGAGCCCCAGGGACCATTAACAGCCTAATTCAGCCCCAAACTCATTCCATTGTCTCCCTCTGGTGGCCAAAGGGAAATGGGAGCCCCAAGGATTGTGAGGACGAAGGTCATTTATTTTGTTGGCTTCTTTTTGGAATGGAAAGTCCTTGAAAAGAAGAATAGTGTTTCCTTTTGCTTGAATTTATATTATTAGTAATTAGCATAGTCGAGGGAGGAAAAGAACTCTTATGTTCACCATTGTTTAGAGACACTCTTCATAGAGTCAAAAATGGGATCAGAATCTCATTTTCCAGATTCATGGAATAGATTCACATCAGAATAGGAAGTGTTTCCCAGTTCAAAAAATGGTCATAATATTTGAATAGCCATTTTTCAGAGGAAGAAACCCAAATGATCAGTAGTCATGTAAATGTAAGCTTGAGCTATATACAACAAAATATTTTTACTTTTTTTTTTTTGAAATGTAGGGCAGATTTTATTTAACTCAATGGCAAATGCAAAAGATTCATTTTGCTGTTGTCCAGTCAGTGCAGTCATGTCTGACTCTTCATGACTCCACTTGGGTTTTCTTGATAAAGTTACTAGAGTGGTTTGCTATTTCCTTCTTCAGCTGTTTTCACAGATGAGAAAACTGAGGCAAACAGGGTTAAGTGACTTGCCCAGGGTCACACAGACTGTCAGTATCTGAGTCGGATTCCAGGCCCAGTGCTCTATCCACTGTGCCACCTACTGCCTATATATAGGTTGCTTTACATCTATCTGTTTGCATGTTGTCTCCCCAGTTAGGATGAAAGCTTCTGAAGGCCAGAGACTGTCTTCTGTCTCTTTTTATATCCCCAGAGTCTAGCATAGAGCCTAACAGCCCAAAAGACTCATACCTGAGCCCATAAACAGTCAAGAAAATGCCTCTGTGGGAAGATCTGTGTCTCCCTTTGTAAGCCTTCACTATCTTTTTTTTTTTTTAATAATGAAATTTATTTATTTAACTTTTAACATTCATTTTCACAAAATTTTGGGTTACAAATTTTCTCCCCTTTTCTCCCCTCCCCCCCAAACACCAAGCATTCTAATTGCCCCTATGACCAATCTGCCCTCCTATCATCCCTCTCTGCCCTTGTCTCCATCTTTTCTTTTGTCCTGTAGGGCCAGAGAGCTTTCTATACCCCTTTACCTGTATTTCTTATTTCCTAGTGGCAAGAACATTACTTGACAGTTGATTCTAACACTTTGAGTTCCAACTTCTTTACCTCCCTCCCTCTCCACCCCTTCCCTTTGGAAGGCAAGCAATTCAATATAGGCCAAATCTGTGTAGTTTTGCAAATGACTTCCATAATAGTTATGTTGTATAGGACTAACTATATTTCCCTCCATCCTATCCTGTCCCCCATTACTTCTATTCTCTTTTGATCCTATCCCTCCCCATGAGTGTCGACCTCAAATTGCACTCTCCTCCCCATGCCTTCCCTTCTATCATCCCCCCCAACCTGCTTGTCCCCTTATCCCCCACTTTCCTGTATTGTGAGATAGGTTTTCCTACCAAAATGAGTGTGTATTTTATTCCTTCCTTTAGTGGAATGTGATGAGAGTAGACTTCATGTTTTTCTCTCACCTCCCCTCTTTATCCCTCCACTAATGAGTCTTTGCTTGCCTCTTTTATGAGAGATAATTTGCCCCATTCAATTTCTCCCTTTCTCCTCCCAATATATTTCTCTCTCACTGCTTGATTTCATTTTTTTTTAAGATATGATCCCATCCTCTTCAATTTACTCTGTGCACTCTGTCTCTATGTATGTGTGCGTGTGTGCATGTGTGTGTGTGTAATCCCCCCCAGTACCCAGATACTGAAATGTTTCAAGAGTTACAAATATTGTCTTTCCATGTAGGAATGTAAACAGTTCAACTTCAGTAAGTCCCTTATGACTTCTCTTTGCTGTTCACCTTTTCATGGTTCTCTTCATTCTTGTGTTTGAAAGTCAAATTTTCTTTTCAGCTCTGGTCTTTTCATCAAGAATGCTTGAAAGTCCTCTATTTCATTGAAAGACCAATTTTTCCCCTGAAGTATTATACTCAGTTTTGCTGGGTAGGTGATTCCTGGTTTTAGTCCTAGTTCCTTTGACTTCTGGAATATCCTATTCCATGCTCTTTGATCCCTTAATGTAGAGGCTGCTAGATCTTGTGTTATCCTGATTGTATTTCCACAATACTTGAATTGTTTCTTTCTAGCTGCTTGCAATATTTTCTCCTTGACCAGGGAATTCTGGAATTTGGCCACAATGTTCCTAGGAGTTTCTCTTTTTGGATCTCTTTCAGGCAGTGATCTGTGGATTCCTTGAATACTTATTTTGCCCTCTGGTTCTAGAATCTCAGGGCAGTTTTCCTTGATAATTTCATGAAAGATGATGTCTAGGCTCTTCTTTTGATCATGGCTTTCAGGTAGTCCCATAATTTTTAAATTGTCTCTCCTGGATCTATTTTCCAGGTCAGTTGTTTTTCCAATGAGATATTTCACATTATCTTCCATTTTTCCATTCTTCTCGCTTTATTCTGTGCTTTCTTGGTTTCTCATAAAGTCCTTAGCCTCCATCTGTTCCATTCTAATTTTGAAAGAACTATTTTCTTCAGTGAGCTTTTGAATCTCCTTTTCCATTTGGCTAATTCTGCTTTTGAAAGCATTCTTCTCCTCATTGGCTTTTTGAACCTCTTTCACCAATTGAGTTAGGCTAGTTTTCAAGGTGTTATTTTCTTCAACATTTTTTGGGGTCTCCTTTAGCAGGGAGCTGATCTGCTGTTCATGCTTTGACTTCATGTCTCTCATTTCTCTTCCCAGATTTTCCTCTACCTGTCTAACTTGATTTTCAAAATTCTTTTTGAGCTCTTCCATGGCCTGAGCCCATTGGGTGGGCTGGGACACTGAAGCCTTGATTTGTGTGTCTTTGCCGGATGGTAAGCATTGTTCTTCCTCATAAGAAAGGAAGGGAGGAAATGCCTGTTCACCAAGAAAGTAACCTTCTATAGTCTTATTTCTTTTCCCTTTTCTGGGCATTTTCCCAGCCAGTGACTTGACCTCTGAATATTCTCCTCACACCCACCTCACCTCCTGATCCTCCCAGCCAGCGTTTCGGGTCTGAGATTAAAATGCTGCTTCCAGCCTCAGGGCTTTGGGCGGGGGCATGGCTGCTATTCAGTGTGAGATTAAGTTCCCATGCTCAGGTCGGGGCAAGGCTGCCTCTCAGGCTCAGTTCCCTCAGGGAGTTTATGCACAGACCTTTCACAATGGATCCAGGCTCCTGCCCCCTTGGCGAGCCCTGGTTTGCAGCCACCTCTCAGCTTCTACCTCCCGGGGGGGGCTTGAGTTATGGGGGCACCCCATTCCCCTCGCGACCCGCCAAAGAGACTCTCTCACTGACCCCGTCACCTGTGGGTGGAGGGATTTGTGCAGCCGCTGGAGATCCCGTCCCTGAAGCCTGCTCGGATCTGTATCTCTCGGTGCCACGGCTGCTGCCGCAGCAGGTCTGGGCTGCGCTCCGTGTCTGCAGCGCGACGGACCTTTTGCGAGAGGTTTGCAGGTCCCTCTGTGGGTGGAGGGACCCACGTGGCAGCTGGAGATCCCATCCCTGAAGCCCGTTCGGATCTTTTCCTCTCGGTGCCGTGGCTGCGGCAGGGCTGCACTCAGCTCCCAGTCCTGGCACACAGTCCGCAGCAAGAAGGACCCCCTGCGAGAGGTTTGCAGGTCTCTCCGGAACAGAAATCTCCCTCGCTCCAATGTTCCGTGGCCTCTGGGTGCAGAATTCGCCGTGAGTTACTTCCCTGTAGCCATTCTATGTGTTGTGGGTTCGGAGCTATGTGTATGTGCGTCTTTCTACTACGCCATCTTGGCTCCCCCTACAACAAAATATTTTTTAAAAAGTTTCTGCTCTCTGAAGATGGCAGAATAGGTCAGAAAATCCCAGGCTCTCTAGATGTACTCAAGAAGTGAGATAATAATTGTAGGCTCAGAGGGAACATAGAGAACCAAAAAAAAATAATAATAGGCTAAGAAATGTGGTCCTCCTGGGACAATCAGGGAAGACATGAAGAAATATCCTAGAAAAAATTTCATTCCTCTGGTGACGTCTGGTTAAACAACCAGCAGCAAGCCCTGACATTAGCTGGGTGGGGAGACTGCCTCAGCCCCAGCCACAGGAACTTTTCCCCCTGGAACATTTAGGGGAGTAGAGTGTCTGTTCCAGAGAAGAAGGAGGGAACATCTGTTGACAAGGAATGCCAGACCATGCTGTGATTGGAGACATGTCTGGTTATAAGGAATCAGCAGATGCTGTGAGTGTAAAAGCAGTGGGGCAGGGACTCAGATAGCTCTCGGCACGTACAGGACTCTGCAGGTCTTGGTTTTGGCTCCAGGACAGAGGGGAAAACTGAAGGAGGAGCTGAGGCCAGAGGCACCATCCCCCATCCACTAGGAATAGAGCTGATTACAAAAACATATCTAGTACAGAGTGAAAAACAAAGGAGAACATTCAACTATAGAGAATTACTATGGGGAAAGAAAAGACTGGGGTTCATGTATTGAAGGAAATAAAAATCATTGTACCCAATGTCAAAAGGTCACCTGCCCAAATAGAATTCAAAGCAGAACTTTAAAAAAACTTCAAAATTCAAAAGAGAGAGACCAAGATAAACTAAAAAAAATCAAACAAATCAAGAATGCTCTAAGAGAAACAAGATTATGAAAAGAAAGCCAATCAATTAGAAAAGGAGATGCCGAATATTAAAGAACAAAATGAGTCTTTGAAAATTACAAGTGAATCAGGAGAAGCTAATGAAATTATGATACATATATAATGAAACAAAATATAAAGAATGAAAAAATGGAAGAGAATAAGGAACATTTCACAAGAAAAACAATGGATCTGGAGAGCAGACCAAGGAGAGAAAACATAACAATAATTGGACTACAAGAAAGCTGTGATATCAAGATGAATCTTGATAGTAATATAAAAATAACAAAGGAAAATTTCCCTGAGTCGTTGGAACAAGAGGGGAAAGTAGAAATAGAAAAAAAAAGTCTACCAATAACCATCGAAAAGCTGGTGATTGGAAAAATGTGAAAAACCCATAAAAATATTACAGTAAAATTCTGAAACCCCAGCTCAAGTATGAAATATTATGAGCAGTAATTAAACAAAAAATTCAATAATTTTGCCACAATTATAATCACATGAGACCTACTAGTGGTGTCACTAACACACCACACGTCTTGGAGCCCAATATATATTGAAGAGAAAATGAACTGAGATTGTAGCTGAAAATATCCTACCATCAATGCTGAGTAGAATCCTGATTGAAAGAAAAAATGGACATTTAATGAAATGTCAGACTTTCCAGACTTTGTTAAAAAAGAAAACAGACCTGAACTTAAGAGAAGATTTGCCATACAAGAGCCAAGAGAGATACAAGATACATAGCAAACACTAATTACAAGGGACTTAATAAGGACAGACAGCTCATCTTTTATGTACATAAAGTGTATGTCTAAGATTGTCATTAGTAATTGGGTAGATAGATGGAAAGATTGGCGGTAGATGTGAGCATGATATGAGTTCAAAAAGTAAACCCTTGAGGAACACCTAAAAAGAATAATTATCTCATACAAAAGAAGTTCAAAAGGAAGATCCAACACAGAGGATTTAGATGGGGGAGGAAAGCTGGTAGTCCTGGAAACCTAGTTTCATTGGGAATAGGTTCAAGAGGGAACAATACATATGATATATATCTGAAAGAGTATAAAAGTCTTCTAAATCAGAAAGAAATGAAATGCTAAAGGGATGGAGGGATCCCTTTCTCATGTTTTTCTTTTTCTTTTGTTATTGTGAACATAGTTATCACTCTTCCATGCGAGAGAGTAGTAATCAGCCTCATCCTCAGTCATGAGCCTGAGTCCTTGAGCCCCTCCCTCTTTCCACAAATGGAATTCGAGAATTGGGCAGGGATCCCCAAGGACTAGTCTCTAGAATCCTAGGTCAACAGGAGAGACCTTCAAAATTGCTGCAGATACCAGGATACAAAGCAGTTCTCCATACCGACATCAATAGATACATACTGGCTGAAGTCTAAGACCCAGAGGTGGCTGAGGGAACACATAGAAAGCCATAGAACCTGGAAGGTAGGGAAAGAAGAGGCAGAGTGGTCTATTTCCCAAGATGATCCTGACCCTCCAAATGCAACAGGATCCACTAGGGGTTCTTGAAAGGGGCTGAATTGGTGCTGTGGAACACTCAGAGACTGGTAAAATAGCATACATCTAGGTCTTCCACCGCATCTCATGACACTGACAGTCATCCTGACTTTTGTCCTTCCACTGGAAAAGAGTGAGACAACTCTGTGCACCTGTGCCTAACTTACATCCTATTTTCCTGCAAGTCAAGGCATCACCCATGATGTCTCTGAGCGTCTTAGAAACTAGGACAGCATCTGTAGTGGTAATTTAAATGGGAAGGTCTTTCCTATTCAGTAATAGGCTCATGTGACCTGCATAAATCACATGGAAGTCTAAGTCACAAGTGGTGGGAGGAGCTTGCTGAACTGGTAGAACAGGAAGGGTGGAGCAGAGCTGGGAGCAGGTTGGTGAGAGCAGTTAGAGCAGAGGAGAGAGGACACAGGCAGGTACAGATAGTCTTCTGAGCATTTTCTTGTGGGAAGGCTGTGGTGGTGGGTGTGTGTATCAGGACTTGGGAATGGCTTTGTTCTCTACAATGCTAATGTGTACTGACTTCTTGGTTCTTATGATGGATTTGGCTTCCTGTTTTGGAATAAATACTTTTCTTTTTCTTCTGTGTGGAGAGTCTGTTATACTTTGTGATTCAGAACTTCACCATCATGTTCATAGTCACCACCAGCGCGGTGAATATTGCCTTGGCGATAAAGAATTTCCCAAGGGCATCATATCCCTTCCAATCAAAAGGAAGAGATTGGTTTACTTTTGTTACTGTAGGTTCACCATCTGGCACTTAGGAGAAGTCCTTAAAAATGGCTATTATTTGTTGTCCTTATTCTTTGGAATATTTTTGTAGCTTAAGAGTCAGGCAGTATGTATTCATCAAGAGCGGCTTACTCTCTGCTTAGTTTTGTAGATTCTTAACTCTCAATGGACAATTTTGTGTTCCAACGTTTTCAGGCCAAAGGTCTTTATTGGGGGCAGATAAAACAGAAGCCAAAGAATCTTTCAGCAGATCAGCCTTCTATTTGTCTGAGGCTCCTCACTTCCACCCACCCGACCACCATCAGTACACATCCTCTGCCTTCAGAGCACTCATTCTTTCCTCCAAAACTGACAGAAACTACACCCTCTCCATTGTCTGGAACATTCCTAATTAGTCTCAGCTGTGTCTGGGATTCCTGGTCTCAGTGAAATTGCCCTCCCAGAACTGACCCTTCCTTCTATGTCTTTCTTGTGGCCAGGGAATTTCCCAGACCCTCTTGTAGAGATTCCGGGAATGATCTTGGACTATGTACCTTCGTGGGGGAAAGGGTTGTTTTGAGGATTCTGTAACCTTTTGGGGGGAATTTTTATTTTCCTTCACTGAATTCTACTATTGAGGACTTACATTCATTCCTCCTACCATTTAGATTAACTGAAACATGTCTTCCATTAATATAAGCCTCATCTGACTTAAATATGATGCATGGAATCATAGTTTTAAGAGAGGACTATTTCACATCCCTCACCTAAGAGTCCAAGAAGGATTTTCAGCTTCCCAAAGACATTTCACTATTTGTGGAAAAGATTCCACTACCTAACCATATGAGTAAGGATTTCCTTAACCTAGATTCTTGGTTGTCTTTGGGTTACGTCACCTGCTTTTCCCCTATTAATCTAATGCAACGTCTTTAAAATGAAAGCTTTCAGTTCTGTGAAGGTAGGATCCTGCAAATTCAATGTTTAAATCTGTAAATTTCTCCAAGGAGTTTATGGAACTCGGGACAGGCTGACTCTTTAGGAAACCATCAGTGAATCAGTAACCTTGACCAAGCAGCTACTATGTTCTATTTTCTGGGCCAGGTACTAGAGATACTCAGATGGGTCTCTCTTTCAATCCCTGCCTAAGAGCACCCCTGTTTCTCCAGCCCTAGTGTCCCTTATTCTACCCTTGGTAATCCCAAATTTCTTTAGTGAGGCTCAAACTTGAGATCACCAAGTTCAGTATAGACCAGAGCTTCATTCACAGAATGTCTCATACAGTAATTAGTCATCATTTATTAAATTCTAATTTTTAAGGAATTATTTTCTTCAGCAAGCTTTTGTACTTCCTTTCCCCTTTTGTCAGTCCTATGGTTTTTTTTGGAATTCTTTTGCTCTGCACATTTTTGTGTATCTTCTGCCATGCAATGGACTCTTTTACTTACTATTTTTTTCTACTACTCTCCTTTATTTCCCCAGTATTTCTTCTAGTTCTCTAATTTGTTAAATCTATTCTAAGCTCTTCTAGGAATTCCTGTTGGACCTGAGACCAAATTAGATTTTTCCTTGAAGCCTTGCATATTGCCCTTTTGATGCTATTGTCCTCACCTAAGTTGATGCCTTGACGCTTCCTATTACAAGAATCTCTTTCTATACTCAAGGTTTTTTGTTTGTTTGCTCATATATTCTGCCTTTTTGGGACATGGTGTTTTTAAAGGAGAGCTAGGCTCTGATTGTGCACTGCTCTAAGCTTTTAGTGTTGGGGCTTTGGGTCTTGCTGCTGTCCTTCCCTGGCAATCTGGGCTAAGCTGCCTGCTATCTCTGGAGGGCAGAATTCCCTGGTGGTTTGGCAGTGGGATGTCCCTGTGGGTCTGACCTGGGACTGGGCTTAGCTATTTACCTGCAAGGGTTGCACTGGAAACACAGGCTTATTTGTCCAGTCCCACTTCACTCCTGGTGATCACTGGGGTCAAGGCCTCCCTGGTGGCTTCTGGTAAGGGTAGGCTCATTGGGGTGTGGCCTTGTGAGCTGCACAGATTGCTCCCTTTACTGGGAGACTGCTGAATTGCAGGAGGGTGAATTGCCCCAGACTTGCAGCCTTACTTGCAGGCCTCCTGCTGTGGACGCTGCTGGTTCTGCTCTTAGACCCTCTTCTCCTACCAGCCCAGTGTGATAAACCTTTTCTGCCTGGCTGCTAAGCTGCTTCCCTGCTCCTAGATCAGACTGAGTCAGTTTTTTTACTTCTTTTGGAGGGAACTTGGGGAGGACTTCAGAGGGTTCCTCTTCTCCAACCTGGCACCAAAATAGCCTCCAAAGCTTGGAAGAGGCCAAAAGAGCCCTTCAGGGGGGCAGCACAACTCAAAGGATGAGAGGGAAGCATGTGGAGGCAGGGAAAGAGGAAGCAGGTGAGGGTCTGAGGAACGGGAGACTTAGAGGGAGAGGGTCATTGGGGAAGGGTTTCCCAGGGAGAAGAGCAGGGAGGGAGAAGGGGAGGAAGGGGCCAGAAAGTGAAGTTGTTTCTGTCCTGTGCTCACCAAGCACCTCTCTCGAGCCTAGAGGTGAAGGCACAGGGGGAGAAGGCCTGGTAGGGTTTTTGTCTCACTTCCCCCTCAGTCTGTGTCACTGTGTTTAACACTACTACTCCACTGCCCACAGTAATAATCAGCCTCATCCTCAGCCTGCAGCCCAGAGATGGTCAGGGTGGCTGTGTTCCCTGACTTGGCACCAGAGAACCTGTCAGGGATCCCCGAGGGCCTTCTGTTAACATTATATATCACCAGCTTAGGGGCCTGACCAGGTTTCTGCTGGAGCCAGTTTACATAATTGCCAAGAGTTCCATCCCCAGCACAGGAGATGGAGGCTGTCTCTCCCAGGCTTTTGGACAATGACGGAGGCTGAGTCAGCACTAAGGAGGCCCCAGAACCTGCAAGGCAAGGAAAGAAGAAATTGGTCACAGGCAGGGGTCTCTTTCCCTCAAGGGGATACTGACCCCTGAAGCAGCTTGAGGATGAGCTCCAGTCAGTAGTATTCCTGACCTCAGACACTGTGGGGCCTGAGTCAGAGGGAGGAGTCCCTGGGCAACCTCACCTGTGTAGACGGTCAGGAGGGAGAACAGCAGAGAAATCCAAGCCATGGTTAAGAGCCTCTTTGTCCTAAGGATCCCCAGATGGGGCTGGGCTCCCCCAGGGCTCACTTAAGACCAGCCCTGCTGGGAGGAGGCCCCCACATGCAAATCTGCTCCTGCTCTGGACACCTGAAAGAGGGGCCTCAGGTGGTGACTGACTGACTCTGTGGGTTCCTGAGGCAGAGGGGGCAGGTCCTTTCTCTGGCAGGGGAGGGTAATAAAAGCCCCTGAGGTAATTTCCTCCTCTGAGATTCTGGGATTCTTGGAGTCAGGTTCCTTCCTACTCAGGACTATGTATGATGCTGCAGGACCTTGTCACAGTAACTGAACTGGTTTGTCCTCCTACACCTTCCCTGTACCCTGGAGCCTTCTCCCCATGGACCCGCCCCCATGCTGCCCCTTCCCCCATTGGTGAGTTCCCCCAGGCACTGCTTGGGGACAGCCAGACTTCCTCCCCTCCAGATGTGGTTGGGACTCTGGAGGATTCAGGAGCATAGGGAGTGGGGTCTTCTCTCCCCCATGACTGTGGTCTCCTTTCAGTAGGTGTTTTCCAATTAGGATGTGAGCTCCATCAAGACAGGGACTCTATTTATCTGCACTGGAATCCCTAGCCCTAAGCACAGGGCCTGACACAGGAAGAGATTAAGAAATACCTGTTGCCTTGCCTGGCCTCTAATCCAGAGCTGCCTCATGACCATCCAAAGGAAGAGTTGTAACAGTGAGTGGGCCCAGTTTCTGCCCCTATGTCTCTGGGACTTCTGCTGCTCAGGCCTCCCAAGAGGTGGAAGGAAGTCAGGCACTTCCTCACTCTGGGACCCACTTCTCCATTGGTAAAATGCGGGCAATTGGACCGAAGGATCTCTAACTTCCCTAACATCTCTGGTCTTAAATGGTCAAGCCCAAAAGTTCTGTTTTCATCTGGAATTCACCACAGACTCCAAACACTGAGGCCCTTAGGGAGCCAAAATTAAAGGCCTAAGGTATTTGGGAAGTGTCTCCTAAAAAGGTGGGGCATTGGGAGGGGTAACTCTGCATCTGTCCCCAACTCAGGAGGTGGGACTGGTACGGCAGGGCCAGCTGCGCCTCCCCCAGGACACAGGGCAGGAGACCAGGAGCTCAGGGGCCAAGAGCACCAGGGGGTGCTGACAGCCCGACTCCGAGCTTCCAAGGACCACACAGCTGGAGCTGGTACCCACAGTCTCTCTTATCCTTCATGGGCCACAAGCATGGAAAACTTACCATACCTCAATCTCTTCTGAGTGCCTGTGGGCTGCTCTTTGGCTTCCATCAGAGCAGAGGCTGAAGGGACTCTGGGGCATAAGCTCCTGGCTCAGTTGGGAAAAACTCCACTTTATCCAACAGTGCCCTCTACAGGCAAAGGTCAGTAAGTACTGCTTCTTCAGAGAAGTACATTCCTGTAATCTTCAACCTCCTATGGGAGTGTAATGCCAGGTAATATTACTTTGGAAAAAAAAAATATAACAGCATAGAAGAATCCAGCAGCCTGGGGTTTTCAAGGCTGAGACAGCTGGAGATTCCTGGAGGACTTCAAATGAGCTAGGATTTCACCTCCTAGAAGACTGTGGAGAATCTTTACACCTTTTTGACAAAGATATTGAGAACCAATGAGCCTGGTGAATGACTCAAAAAGACTCTCAGGGCTAAAAAACAACCAACACTGGAGTCCAGTGGTAAGGACGAAGTCGAATGAATTTTCAGGAGATCTCAGTGATGTGGTTTGTGGTTTCCAGTTAGACAATACAGATTAGGATTATCAGAGGAGAGAGGACAGAAGCTTGTGTGTTAGTGGAGTAACAACAGTGGAAAGTGCAAATGTCTTTAGAATCCAGAGTTCCCAGTCCCTGAGAATATTGTTGTGGTGGAGGAAATGATGAATTTGTCGACTTGGAAAAATGTGGAAAAACTAAGATTTATGAAAGAAGATGTTATTCGCCTTCGCAGAAACAGAGGGTTAATATGTACAGTGCAGTCTTACATAGATGCACTTGAATGCAAACGTGTATACATGAGTATGATTATTGATATCTGAGTACATGTATGCGTAAGTATATGTATGTGCACAGGTGCCTGTGTTTATGTGTATTTGTATGTCTTCCTGTGTATATGGCAGTATGTGTATATGTAAGCACATATGTATGTATGTTTATATAGATGTATATATGTACTTGTCTGCATTTAATTATGCCTTCTGGGGTGGGAGGGTGAAAAGAACAAATTAAAAAGCTCACAGCTGAGAACACAAGAAAAATTACAAGGGAACAAAGAGAAGATGGACAGCACTCAGTGCAGTGCATAGCATTTATTATACAGGCTTTCTTGAAATGGAAATTTCTTGCTGCCTATTTTGAATCCTCTCGACATTCTGCTGTGCACATGACAATTTTTTTCTTTCCTCGTTCTTTGTTGTTTTTACTTTGGCTTTTAAGTTTTTTTCTTTTTCTTTGCTTAGTTCATATTTAAGAAAATTACAAACATTAAGTTGCTACTGGTGTCATTGAGACCTTCTTCAATCAGCTGCTTCCGTGTCTGTTTCTATCCAATATTTTGCCCTTTTTGTCTGAAAGAGCTCTTTCTGAGGGATATTTTCAAGTATCGTGTCATTTTATCTTCACAGCTATCATGAGAGGTAAATGTACTTGTGGGGGACAGGATTTGAACCTGGATCTTCCTGGATCCAGGCCCGTTACTTTATTCACTACATCACCTAAGTTCAATGTGACATTCACAGAGCCTACCTCAGCCCTGAATATCCTGGCACAATTCTGAATGGCGCAATACCACAGACTCTCCACAAGGAAGCAGAACCAAAATATTTATTCAGACACCAGAAAGACACATCCATGGCAGTAACAAAAATCTATACACAATAACAATGCAGAGAACAACACCATTCCCAAGCCTCCCCCTGCTAGGCTTCCCAACATCAGGTCCATTGAACAAATCTCAAACAAGCTCTCTTAAACACAATTACAATCTCTCACTTACACTAGCCAGAAACCTGATCACCTGCATCCTTCCTAGCTCTGACAGCTCTCATGACTGTAATGGCAATTTAAATAGAAAGATCTTTGTCATTCATTAATGGGCCCATGTGACCTGTTTGAATCACCTGGAGGCATAAGACACATGTGGTGGGAGGAGCTTGCTGAACAAGTGGAACAGGAAAGTTGGAGCAGAACCTTGAAGAAGTGAATGAACAACCCGAAGGCAGAGAAGAGGGGACACAAGGAGGCAGGCAGACATGGCAAGACTCTGTCTCTTGAGTGTTTACTGATGAGAAGGCCCTGGCAGAGGGCTGGTGGAGGCTTGAGAATGGCTTTGCTTCCAGTGGTGATCATGTGCTTCTTGTAAATTCTTGGTCACCATGACAGATTTTGCTTTCTGGTTCTGGAATTTGGCTTCCTAGTGCCTAAATAAATATTTTTTTTCTTCTTTCTGTATGGAGTGTCTTTATACATCATGACTGAGAACTGTGCCAGCATATTCCTAGTCACCACCAGTGCTGTGAATATTGCCTTGGTGATATATTTGGTGTCATGAACAGGATCTCAGAGTATAAAATCTCTTTTTGTAGGCAGAAAAAAATTAGAGGAAGAAACTAGTATCCCAGGTTGGGATGACTGAACGTATTTTCCACTCACTAGGGAATGGTTTCAAAGCATTGCACCCTGTGAAAACTGGGAAGCAAGTATATAGGAGGGGGAACCTGGAGACTTGGAAAGGTGTTTGCAAGAAATTCCAAGTAGCCCAGGAAAGGTGTGGTAGGAGGAGAGGGTGAATTTCATTTACAGGCTACAGTATTATGTGTGAAAACAGAGAGGAGTTACTGAAGGAAAGCATTCAGATGCAAAAAGAGTTATCCACTTTGCATGGACTTCTCAGCCTTCAGGCTCTCCTTTAAAAAATCAGGCTGGGGTCAGGCAGGTCTCAAATGAAAGATTAGACTGTTCATTTAGCTCAGAAGAAGCTGAAGGTTGACAAAAGAAGTGCGCATTCTGACCTTTGCACAGACCCAGTCCAGTTACCACTGTGTCATAAGGAAGCCAGAGCAAGAAAGTGAAATAATGTTAGAAGGAAAAGTTTCTCAGGCAGAAGCATGCCCAATAGGGAGGCAGAAACAGGAGAACCAAGGAGGTAGCACAGTGTTTAGGGAAGTGATTGAGGATTTAACTCAGCAGGAGGTCACAGATATTTTGAGTCACTTCTCCCAGTGGATGGGAGAAGCATTAATATCTTGGATGATGAGTATCAGTGATGAAGGGGCCAGAGGAGTATTTATAGATAGTGAGGATAGCTTAAATTTTATAGCTATGACAATCCTTTTGTACAGAAAATTTTTACAGGTTACAATATGCAAGGAGGTAAAAATACTACTAATCTGTTAGCTTTGGCTGCAGAAGGTTGCAGTAGCCCGTATCTTACTGACTGTATGTGGCCTAGAGGAGAGAGAACCTGGTATTCACTTAGGGACAGTATAAGAAAGTTAAAGGAGAAGTCATTCCCCAAGTGATAAATGGTCAAAGGATATGAACAGGGAATTTTCAAAGCAAGAAATTAAAACTATCTATAATGCTATGAAAAAATGCTCTAAATCAGTATTGATTAGAGAGATGCAAAGCAAAACAGCTCTGAGGTACCACATCACTCCTATCAGATTGACAAACATGGTAAAACAGGAAGATGATAAATGTTGTGGTAGGTGTGGGAGAGTTGGAACACTCATTCATTGTTGGTGGAGCTGTGAGCTGCTCCAATTATTCTGGAGAGCAATTTCTAACTATACCCAAAGGGTTACAAAAATGGACATACTCCTTGACCCAGTAATACATTTCTGGGACTCTACCCCAAAGAGATCATAGAAATGGGAAAGGCTCCGATACGTACAAAAATATTTACAGCATCTCTCTTGGTCGTGGCCAAAAACTGGAAATCAAGGGGATGCCCATCAAATGGGGAATGGCTGAACAAGTTGTGGCATATGAATGTAATAGAATACTATTGTGCTATGAGAAACAATGAGCAGGAAGACTTCAGAGAAGCCTGGAAAGACTTATATGAACTGATGCTGTGTGAAAGCAGCAGCACCAGGAGAAATTTGTTCACAGCAACAACCACAGTGTTCGAGGAATTTTTCTGGTAGACTTGGTACTTCATTGACATGCATGGACTTCGATAATTTTCAATGGACTCTTGAGGTAACACACCTTCCACCTTCAGAGAAAGCACTATGGAATTGGATCACAGATAGAAACAGACCATTTTCTTTTGTATTATGTTATGTTTTGTCTTGTTTTGTGGTTTCCCCCATTCAGTTTAATTCTTCTATGCAACATGCATTTAATAGGAAGGTACATGTCAGACTTGTATAAGATTGTAGACTGTCTCAGGGAGGGAGTGGAGAGAGGGGGAAGAGTAAGGGGGAGGGAGTGGCAAAAAATCTAAGGTATATGGAAGTGATTGTGGAGCACTGAAAACAAATAAAATAATTTAATTTACAAAATAAAAAAAAAAGTTAAAGGAGGAGTTAATGCTGATTGCCATAATGATCAGAAATGCGGATGGATACTATGATACTGCCTTTGCAGTTTACCCTAGAAATATAATTGAGAAGACAGATTCTTCTGTTTACAAGCACTTAATTTGTAAACACTTAATGCTTTTCAATAAGCACTAAAAATTAGAGAAATAGGGCACCATCTTCGTGAGGTGCTGGACAAGATTTCAGAGTTAAGTGATTTAGGGGACTGGGGAAAAGACAAAATTCCTAAAGAGAGAGGAATAAATAGAATTAGAAGTGAGCCCCTTTAACAAGACCCCACAGTGAGAAACATGCTCTTCTTGAATAAAGAACAATGCCCGTTCTGAAATCAGGAAAACTTTTATTACTCTTTACAACCATTCCCCCTGAATGGACAGGTAGCCTCCCCACTAAGGTTACAGGATGAATACAACAAATGCAGAAAGATTGAGTTCTTATACTGTCTTCTGAACTTTGGGTCTTCCACAATAATGTCCCTTTGCCTTGTGACTCCATGTTCTCATCTCTGATAGGCTTTTCTTCACCCAGCAACTTGGGCATGCACATTAGTTTCTGACCTCTCCCCTGTCTATGCTGGGTCACAACCTTTGTCACCTAGGAATATGGAAAACAGGACTTTCTTGTCTGCCACAAAATCCCCCTTTTTTCTTTATTAAAATTTCTGTTTCCACACCTAAATTCAATCAATAAACACCTCCTCACATTCTTTCCCCTGTGAATTTTCCCCTTCATCTATCTCTCCTTTATTTAAATATGGGAAGGGAGCAAAGCTGACCCACACTGACAAATTGCAAGGGGTCAGTTCCCTTTCATAAGTACAGACACAAAGATGCAAAAGGAACAGGTAAATTAATGAATTGTCTATTTAGAAGTTCCATCTAATACAACAGTTTGGGGAGCAGAATCATCTGATGCAGTTTTCTGGTCTGGATGCTCGTTCAAGTCGTCTTCAGCACAGCATCTCTGCATCTTCTTTCCTTTATCGTTTTGTTGAAATTCAGGTGTTCATGCTCCTACAAAACTGACCTTGATACAATTTTAGATGACCATCCCTAAGGTTTATAAACTTATCACTCATACAAAATCAAAATTTGAACTTTAGCCAATTGTCTTGTTTAAGAAATTCACATTAGAACCCAGTTTTTACATTTTATATTAATTCACTGTTCATTTCCCACATCAGGAGGATGATATTTCACTAAGCATTCAATAACAGGCTCCAGTACTTACATAAATGCAATAAATAATCATTTTTTAAATTTTATTTTATTATTATTATTTTTTAATGTTTAACAGCCACTGCTATAAAACAAAGATTTTATCCCCCCCATACCTACCCCGCACTACCCCCCTCCCTCCCCATGACTGCATACAATTCTGTATAGGTTCTGCATATACTTTCCTATTGAGTACATTTTCACTATAGTCATGCTATGTAGTCGAACTAAAATGAATGGAAGAAATCATTTAACAAATCAAAACATGATACACAAAAACACACATACACACAAACATGATCTGCTACATTCTGTGAATGACTTCCATATTTCTTTCTCTGAGTGTGGAAGGCATTTTGCCTTAGAAAACCACCATTGGGATTTTTTTTTTAATAAGTTCTTGTGTTATTACAAAATTCCAAGTCTACCAGAAAAAACTCTCACACACTGTGGTCGTTGCTGTGCACAAAGTTCTCCTGGCTCTTCTCCTTTCACTCAGCATCAGATCAAAGCAGTCCTTCCAGGCCTTTCTGAAGTCTTCTTGTTCATCATTTCTTATGGCACAGTAGTAATCCATTACATTCATATACCATAATTTATTCAGCCATTCCCCAATTGATGGACATCCCCTTGACTTCCTGTTTTTGGCAACTACAAAGAGTGCTGCTATAAATATTTTTGTACATGTGGGACCCTTTCCCATTTTTATGATCTCTTAGGGATACAGTCCTAGTAGCGATATTGCTGGGTCAAAGGGTATGCACATTTTTGTAGCCCTTTGGACATAGTTCCAAATTGCTCTCCTGAATGGTTGGATGCGCTCACAGCTCCACCAACAATGAATTAGTGTTCCAACTCTCCCACATCCTCTCCAGCATTTATCGTTTTCTTGTTCTGTCATGTTTGCCAACCTAATAGGTGTGATGTGGTACCTCAGAGTTGTTTTGATTTGCATCTCTCTAATCAAAAGTGATTTAGAGCATTTTTTCATTTGATTATAGATATCTTTAATTTCTTCTTCGGAAAATTGCCTATTCATATGCTTTGACCATTTATCAGTTGGGGAATGACTTGTATGATTATACATTTGAGTCAGTTCTCTATATATTCTAGAAATGAGGCCTTTATCCCCAAGCTTAGCCATAAAAATTCTTTCCCAATTTACTACATCCCTCCAGATTTTGGTTGCATTGGGTTTGGTTGTGCAAAAACTTCTCAGTTTAATGTAATCAAAATTATCCATTTTGCATTTCATAATCCTTTCTATCTCTTCTTTAGTAAAAAATTCTTCCCTTCTCCATAAATCTGATAAATTCACTATTCCTTGCTTCTCCAGTTTATTCATGGTATCAATCTTTATACCTAAATCATGTACCCATTTGGACTTTATTCTTGTGTACGGTGTCAGGTATGGGTCTATGACTAATTTCTGCCACACTGTTCTCCAGTTTTCCCAGCAATTTTTGTCAAACAGTGAGTTCTTATCCCAGAAGCTGGGGTCCTTGGGTTTATCAAACAGAAGGTTGCTATATTCCTTGCCTACTGTGTCTTGAGTGCCAAGTCTATTCCACTTGTCTACCTCTCTGTTTCTTAGCCAATACCAAGTGGTTTTGATAATTGCTGCTTTATAGTACAATTTGAGGTCTGGTAGCACTAGGCCACCTTCCCAAGCATTTCTTTTCATTAGTCCCTTTGATATTCTGGACCTTTTGTTTTTGCAAATGAATTTTGATATTATTTTATCCAGCTCTAGAAAATAATTGTCTGATAGTTTAATTGGTGTGACACTAAATAAGTAAATTAATTCAGGAAGAATTGTCATTTTTATTATATTAGCATGGCCTACCCATGAGCAACTGATGTTTTTCCACTTTCTTAAATCTGACTTTATTTGTGCAAAAAGTGTCTTGTAATTGTGTTCATATAGTCCCTGGGTTTGTTTTGGCAGGTAAACTCCCAAGTATTTTATAGTGTCTACCCTAGCTTTAAATGGGATTTCTCTTTCTATCTTTTGCTGTTAGACTTTGTTGCTAATATATAAGAATGCAGAAGATTTGTGTGGGTTTATTTTGTAACCTGCAACTTTACCAAAGTTGTCTATTATTTCAAGTAGTTTTTTACTAGAATCTCTGGGATTCTCTAAGTAAATCATCATATCATCTGCAAAGAGTGATAACTTAGTTTCTTCTTTGGCTATTCTTATTCCTTCAATATCTTTATCTTGTCTAATTGCTACAGCTAACATTTCTAGTACCATATTGAATAATAGTGGTGATAATGGACATCCTTGTTTCACCCCTGATCTTACTGGGAATGCATCTAACTTATCCCCATTACATATAATGCTTGCTGAAGGTTTTAGATAGATACTGCTTATTATTTTATGGAAAGTTCCCTTTATTCCTATGTTCTCCAGTGTTTTTAATAGGAATGGGTGTTGTATATAAATAATCATTTTTAACACAGTACATATCACATCATAAAGCAATTCCAGCTTCTGGTCATGCGATGCTTTTTTTAAAGCATTTACAATATAGGCCACAAAACATTTTTATTTTAACATTTACCACCTGAGACAAAGATAATAATGAATATGCATGCAAACCTCACGAGCCCTTGCCTGAATTGTTTCCATACTATTACTAAGAATTAAAGGCCCTAACTTATTTTTGTTGAGTGTGAAATTCTAAAACTCATAACTTAATTTTAGACTCAACCTCAGATGTTCCCCTACCAACAGTCTATTATTTAATCTATCTGGTACTAATCTTACAAAACTTTTGATTATAGGAATTTGCCGCTAAGAGTAGGGACATTTCAGGGAAACAGCATCCCCTTAACTTCATGTCAATTCCAGAAAGGAGTAGATTGTCATTTTGTATTCAACCAGGCTTCAAGTCTGCTAGATATCAGTGGGGAAATTGAGTCAGGAGAATCCTACTGCAGCCTAGGCTGAAAAGCTGCTTTCCTAACTTTACCATGAGATCAATTCTTCTGCAGTTAATACCAGCATCTCAGAGGCTTACTGGCATGATGAATCAGTGTCTCAGACTGCCTTTCTTGCTATCCACACCTGCAGGTAGACTCAGCAGAACAATAAGTTAATAGTCCCATAAAATCTTAAAATAGCAAGCTCCAATGATCAATTTCAGATATGACTACAATTTCACATTGGCTAAGGAACTTCTTTTGAAGCAAGTCTTCAGTAGCTTACATGCCTTTCTGTACATGTTCTAGTTCCTGATTAAATAGCAGTCACAAAATCAAATTTACCATCAAAACCCTAAGTTATTGCTCTAATAGATTTACACCTGTTTCCCAGACAACTCTATCCCTTTCTAATCCTGCTCTGAAAGAAGAGCTGCACATATAAGTTTAAACACTAATTTCAGCTTATGTTCATGAAATGAATTCAAATCAAAGCAAACATCTAACTTCTCCATTAATGCAAGGTTACCTGCCTCTAAGAAATTTAGACTGAAATTCTTTTCCTCAAACTAAAAGTGTCTCTGATTTAGTCTCCGTAACTTGATTCAGTCAATTGTATTTACCCAATTGCTCCTTGTGACATGTAAAGACTTTATTCCAAGTTGGGACCTTTGTCCCTTAATCCAAAGGAGTTTTAGTCTCATTGTCTAAAAGGTCCCTGGAAAATCTCATCCTAAAAACTCCCTGGTTTTCCCCACGTGAACGGGCTCTCCTGATGCCCATGAGATTTTCTCTATTACTATGCCCAAATCTCTGTTCTACTTCCCACTCTTAACCCTATCAGTCCAAATCCCAGGTTACTGGCCACTCTCATCAAGACCATTCCTGGAACCTCTGCACTGCCTGGGGCCACCCCAGACTCCTTCCTCAGAATCCACCTGTGAGAAAGTTACATCTTGTTGTAGCATTACAAATGCTCAGATCACCTAAAAATCCACCCAATATTGAGAAATCTCAACAAGCTTTGGCCTTCTTTGGCTGAAAGAAGGCTTGGGGTGAATTCATTTGAGTAGGACTCAGCATGTTATTTTGGGTTCCCAAGTACCCCTAACCTCAACAATTCCATACAATTACAGCTAACTCTAACCCCCAATCTTGTTCTATGGAACAATGATTCAACATCACATTCAGAAAGAAAGTTCCATTTCAGGGATTTTATCTTTCACAAGATGATACCAGAATACTCATTTACCCAATTAATTGAAAACAACAATTGTGCTTTGCTTTCTGCTTACATCTTAAACTATCTTTTTTGTTTATGGAAACATGCCATGTAGATGAAAAGCAACGACCTAATTAGATATCATCTCCACCTTATAATCAGACTCAGAAATAGCTAAGGGGAAAACATCCCTTTTGAGAGGAAATAATAAACAACTTCAGAAAACTTCCAAGATGCAAAATGAACCCACATAAATCATCTGCATTTCTGTATATTACTAAGAAAACCCAGGAGAAAGACATAGAAAGAGAAATGCCATTTAAAGTTATGGTAGACACTATAAAATATCTGGCAGTCTACCTGCCAAAACAAACCCAAGGAGTATATGAGCACAACTACAAAACACTTTCCCCACAAAAAAATCAGATCTAAATAGCTGGAAAAAAATCAGTTGCTTGCGGGTATGCCAAGATAATAAAATAAAAATGAAAATTCTACCTAAATTTATTTACTTATTCAGTCGCATGGCAATCAAAAATCCAAACAAATTATTTTCATGAGCTAGAAAATATAATGTCAAAATTCATCTGGAAGAATAAATGGTCCAGAATATCGAGGAAATTAATGAAAAGAAATGCTTGAGAAGGTGGTCTAGTCACACTAGATTTCAAATTATATTATAAAGTAGCAACCATCAAAACCATTTGGTACCAGCTAAGAAATAGAGGGGTAGATCAGTGGAATAGGTTAGGTACACAAGACACAGAAATCAATGACAAGAGCAGTCTACTATTTGATAAACCCAAGGACCCCAGTGTCTGAGATGAGAACTCACTGTTTGTCAAAACCTCCTGGGGAAACTAGAAAATAGGATGGCAGAAATAGGGCATAGAACAATGTCTGACACCGTATACCTGCACAAAGTCCAAATAGGTACACAAAGTGGGTGTAAATGCTGATACTACATACAAATGGGAAAGCAAGGCATAATTTATTTGTCAAATTATAGAAAATGGAGGAATTTATAACCAATCAAGAGACAGAGAACAATCTGAAATGCAAAATGGATAACTTGGCTTACATTAAATTGAAAAGTTTTTGCACAAATAAAGCTAATGCCTCCAAAATTAGGATGGAAGCACAAAGCTGGGAAAGGATTTTTACTAGTGTTTCTGACAAAGGTCTCATATCTCAAATCTGTAGAGCACTGAGTCAGATTTACAAGAATAGAAGTCATTCCTGAATTGATAACTGGTTAAAGGATATGAACAGGCAGTTTTCAGAGGAAAAAAATTAATGCTATCTATAGTCACATGAAAAAATGCTCTGAATCACTATTGATTAGAGAGATGCAAATCAAAACAATTCTGAGGCACCACATCATACCTATCAGATTGGCTAAAATGACACAACGAGGAGACGATAAAGGTTGGAGAAGATGTGGGAGAGTTGGAACACTAATTCATTGTTGCTGTAGCTGTGAGCTGATCCAGCTGGATGTGGAGAGCAATTTGGAGCTATGCCCAAGGGGCTGTAAAGTGACCCAGCTATATTTCTAGGACTGTATCCCAAAGAGATCATAAAAATGGGAAAAGGACCTACATGTACAATAATATTTAAAGAAGCTCTTTCTGTGGTGGCCAAGAATTAGAAATCTAGGGCATGCCCAACAACTGGGGAATGGGTGAACAAGTTGTGGTATATGAATGTAATAGAATAGTATTGTGCTATAAGAAATAATGAGCAGGAAGACTTCAGAGAGGCCTGAAAGGACTTATATGAACTGATGCTGAGTGAAAGGAGAAGAAGCAGGGGAACACTGTAACATTGTAACATTGAAACATTGTAACAGTAACAGCCACAGTGTGAGAGGACTGTTTCTGATAAACTTGGCCCTTCACAGAACATTCCCAAAGGACTCTTGAAGCAAAATACCATCCACATCCAGAAAAAGAACTCTGGTATCAAAATGCAAAATGAAGCAGATGATCTTTTCTGTTGTAATGCTTTGTGTTGTTTTGTTCTCCTCATGGTTTCTCCCATTTGTTTTAATTCTTCTATGCAACATCACTAATGTGAAAATGTGTTAAATAAGATTGTTTTTCTAGAGCCCATAAAAAATTGCATGCCTTCTTGGGGAGAGATGGGGGAGGGAAGAGGAATGCCCCACCCCCAGACAGAAAAGCAGGGAGGGAGAAGAGGAGGAAGGGATCTGAGGGACCAGTTGGTTCTGTCTGGTGTTCACCAGCCACTGCTCTGGATCCCAGAAGGGAAGGCATAGGGGGAGCGGCCCTGGCAGAGTTTTGTCTCACTTCCCCCTCAGTCTGTGTCACTGTGAGCACCACTACCTCTATCCCCCACCTGACAGTAATAATCAACCTCGTCCTCAGCCTGGAGCCCAGAGATGCTCAGGGTGGCTGTGTTTCCAGACTTGCAGCCAGAGAATCTGTCAGGGATCCCCGAGGGCCTGCTCTTGGTATTATAAATCAGCAGCTTAGGGGCCTGGCCAGATTTCTGCTGGTACCAGTGCATACTGTAGCTACCAAGTCCATCCCCCAGCACAGGAGATGGAGGCTGTCTCTCTCAGGCTCTTGGACACTGACGGTGGCTGAGTCAGGACAATGGAGAACCCAGAACCCGCAAGAGAAGGAAAGAAGAGATTGGTCAGAGGCAGGGGCCTGTCTCCCCAAGGGAATGCTGACCCCTTCCACAACCTCAGTATGACTTCAGGCCAGGCATAGACCTCATATGAGACACTGTGGGGCCTGAGTCAAAGGGAGGAGTGCCAGGGTAACCTCACCTGTGTAGACAGTCAGGAGTGAGAACAGCAGAGAGATCCAAGACATGATAAAGGTTTCTCCCAGAGCTCTGTGTCCTGAGACTCCCCAGCTGGGACTGGGCTCCCACAGGGCTCTCTTAAGACCAGCCCAGGGAGACATGGGGAGGGGAAGTAGAGAGACCTTTCCTAGGGCTCTTGCTCCAGCCACCTCTTTTTTCTCAGCCCTTTCCTCATCCCCCCAACCCCCAGCTGACAGGGCTCTCCTCACCCACCTGCCTGGCATTTCTCTGTGTTGTTCTTCCCATTCAGGGGCATCTGGGATGCTCCCATAGAAGGGAAGAGGCTTCAGAACAGAGACTGCTGTTGTTTTTGATTGTGGCCCCTACACCTGGCACTGTGCCCGACACAGGGTAAGTGCTGAACAGTGGCTCTTCATTGGATTGATTGGCACCTTTTTAGTGCCTGAGGATGTTGTTCATATTCTGGGGCATAAGGAAATTCAGAAGTGTCCCTTAAAAAAGTGGGGCATTGGGAGGGGCAGCTCTGCATCTGCCCCACCTCAGCGGGAGGGCCTGGGAAGGCAGCATCAGCTCAGCCTCCCCCAGGTCACAGGGCAGGAGACTAGGAGCCCCCGGGGGCATTTCCAGCCCAACTCAGCCCCAAACTCATTCCAAAGTCTCCCTCTGGTGGCCACAAGGTGAATGGCAGCCCCAGGGAAGTTTACGGAGAAGGTCCTTCATTACTGACTGCCTTTCCATTTTGGAAGGGAAGGTCCTTGAGAACAGAGACTGTCCTTCTTTTTTGCATCAATCTTTATTCCCAGCTCTTAATCTATTGGAAAGATGAAAAGGACCTTTATGTTCATCAGTTTTCAACCAAAAGATAACCAAAAACGGGATTACATACTGTAGATCTCTTCCCAAACCATTTATAATCCACAGAACCTGAGAAAGGCCAAAAACCTGCCCTGGCCAATCAAGAGAGAGACATTTTGACCCAAGCTGAGCTGAAGGGCAACCACAAGCTCTCTTACCCTTCACGGTCCACAACTATGCAAACCTTTCCTTTCCTCAGTCTCTTCAGTTCCGGTGGGCTGGTCTTTGGCTTCCACCAGAGCACAGACTGAAGGGACTCTGGGGCATTAGCTCCTTGCTCAGTTAGGAAAGACCTCAGCTTGTCCAACCATGCCTTCCAGTGACCAAGGCTAGTAAGTGCTGCTTCTTCAGAGAAGTATGTTCCTGTAATACTTGTCTTCCTGTGGAAGTGTAACACCAGGCAATGTTACTTAGGAGAAAAAAATAATAGCCCAGAAGATTCCATCAGCCTGGGGTTTTCAAGTCTGAAACAGCTAGAGGTTCCTGGAGGAGGTCAAATGAGCTGGGATCTCATCTCCTGGAAGACTGGAGAATTTTAGCCCTTTTTTGACTCAGACCTTGGGAATCAATGAGCTTGGTGAAAGGCTGAGAAAGGTTATCAGGATTAAAATAATAAAAAAGCGTTGAGATATATAGTGGTAAAGGTGGAGTTGAATGAATTTTCAAGAGATCTCATTGGCCTGGTTTGTGGTTTGCCTTTAGACAATTCAAGATGTGAATTAAGAAGGAAGAAAAGATCAGAGAAGAGAGGACAAAAGCATGTGAATAGGTGGAGTAAGAATAGTGGAGAGTTCAAATGTCTTTAGAATCCAGGATCCCCAGTTCCTTGTTGATAGATTTAATTTCAGCAGGATCTGTGCTCCAAAAGAGACGTGTTCTTCAAGAAAATGAAGGAGACTGAGAACATACAATATAAGGAGGCCTCTCAGTGACTGGAAAGAATTGTTCCTCTCTGCAAGAGAGAAAGGAAGGTCTTTGTGCTGTCAGTTACGCTGGGGAAGAGGATGCCCCCCATGCATTCTGGACTGCCAGACTGATCCAGAGCCTGAGACTTGGCCCCACCAGAAGGCACGGAATTAGGAAGGCATCTCTGTCTACATGGAGGCATGAACCAATGGTCCAACCTCCCCGAGATATGGATCTCTGAAAAGCTGAAACACAGTGCGAGGGAAATACATTGCAAACTGCCTAACGACAGTCTGAAATTAAAAGAAAAAATACTATCCTCCAGCCCTTGGTGAATCCTTACAATAGTAGAAAATTTGAGAATCCCTTTTGAACATTCTGAAATAGGGATGGGGAACCTGTGGCCTCATAGTGACATGTGACCCTCTAGGTCCTTGGGTGAGGACTTTGAATTTTACAGAACTAATCCTTTCACTAAGGGGATTAATTCATGAAGTTTGGATGCAGTCAAAGGACGGCACTTGAGAACATAGAGGGCCACATGTGAACTTGACTCCACAGGTTCACCATCCCTGCTCTGCACTATCCCTCCTCCTCCTTCTCCATCTCCCTTGACGTCCTTCACGTCCCAGTTTAAATCCCAACCAGGACAGGAAGGATTTCCTGATCTTTCTTGACTCTAACCCCTTCCGTCTCTTGATTATGTCCCTTGTTTCCTGTCTATAATTTATTTGTGCATAGTTGTATGTACTTTGTCTCCTCATTAGACTGTGATCTTCTGCAGAGCAGAGACTGTTTTTTGACTTTCTTTATATTCCCAGGGAGTGGCAACCAGTAGGCTTTTAATGACTGTTCATTGACTGACTGATGGAAACTTTTTCTCTTAGGAGGCAAATCTTTAAGGTTCCAAGTTCTCTGTTGAACTACACTCCTAGATCCACAGATCATGGGATCTTACTGGGGCATTTTCTTAAGTAGTAGTAAGAAAATAATAGTTGAACGCTAAGGCATTGACTGAGAAGTCCTCAAGTCCTGTAGCAATATAACATCTCTGGCAAAAGCCCAGGGCTCACTTTGCCACAAACTCCTTCAGGTTGGTGAGAAGAGTCCACTGCCCAGTCATGTAACCATGAAGTAGGAGGACTAGGCATTTCTTCTAACACCTATGACCTCTCATGTTTCTCCAAAAGAGAAATGATTTGACAAAATAAAGCAACTTTAAGTATCTCCATGGTTTAGAAATCTCCAACCAAAAGGAAAGTAAAAGAAAAACAATGAACTGTCATTTATTCTGAACTCACTTCTTTCCTCTTCCCCTACCATGCTACCAGCAGCCAGGCTGCACAAGCTGGCACAAGAACCCAATATAGGAGCTTGTAACAAATGCTAGCCCTTTGCTCTGATTTCTCCTCTTTCTTTTCAGTGCCATGGAGATGGCTATAGGTTGAAGAAGTGTGTTGAGATCATGTCACACTCCACTATGCCTGAGGGAAATAGCTCAGCCTCCAGTTGAGGTCAGTTGAGCCTATGTGAAAATCACTTGGGGCAGAGACTTGAGTTACCAAACTGTGAATTTCCCAGCATGGGAAAAAGCTGAAATGCTTTGATATGAATCCCCTAGGAAAACCACCTTCCAATGGAAGGGATTCAGAAAGTGAGCGAGAGGGAATGTAAGGAGAAAAAAGATAGAAATCTATAAAGAGAACACCCAAACTCTGTGAACGTAATTAGAAAACTCAGTAGGGAAAGCATTAAAAAGAGAATGAAATATGGCCTCCAGAACTAGCAAATGAGATCAGATATCTACGAATAAATCGTGTAAAACAGAGAAAAAAATCAATTTACAGAAAAACAAAAGCAAAAATGCATCTAATTAAAAGACATAATGAACCAAAATTGTATCTTGCTAAAACTTACCGTAGACTATGAAGTAATATTACCACTAAACACACACACACAGAGCGGTATACCATCCACATTTTTTGAGGAGAAGTTAAGTGAGTTGTAGGAAGAAATAGACAGCAACCTTGTGTAAGTGGGATTAGGTAAAAAAAGACACCGTAGTCAATGACTATAACTACTGTTTGGTAAACCAAAAACTCCAGCTTCTGGATAAGAAAACACTATTTGACAAAAGTGGCCAGGAAAATGGAAAAGAGCTTGGTAGAAACTAGGCATAGACGAATATCTCACACCCTATACCAACATAGGGTTCAAATGGATACATGATTCAGACGTAAGGGCTGATACCATAAGCAAATTAGGAGAGCAAGGAATAGTCTAACTGTCAGATCTCCAGAGAAGTCAAGAATTTATGACCAAACAAGAGGGAGAGGACATTACAGAATGCAAAATGGATAATTTTGATGACATTAAATTGCAAAGTTTCTGCACAATCAGCACCATCATCACCAAGATTAGAAGGAAAACAGAAAGCTGTGAAATAATTTTTACAACCAGTGTGCCTGGCCTAGAGGCCTGTGGGCTACCCGAGTCTTCTTACCTCACCTCCCGAGGTCTTCGGCTGGCCACGCCAGATGCTCATATGAGAGAAAGGACGTTCCAGAGTCGAACAAGGGTTGAGCTTTATTTCAGGGTCTCGGTTACAAGTGCAGGGGATTCTTCCTTAGGAGGGAGAGGGAAAGATCTCCCAAGGAGGCAAAGATCTTACAATAAGAGATTGGAAGTATAAGTGTAAGTGGGGAGAGAGGGGGAGGGAAGAGAGGAGAGAGGAAAAACAGAGCCTTGTGTCCTCACACGTGGCCCCTCCGCCCAAGAGAACTTTCAGGCTTTCCTGACCCTACTTAAGCTCTCCCGTCGCGTAGTTTACACATCAATACCGAGCCTGTTAGGTAACAACAGGTGTGCTCCAATCCGGGACATCCTCCAGAGCAGGGATGCTCCACCCATCACGTATCTCACGGGAAGAGGCAGAAATACACGAGCTAGCTCGGTCTCCTTCTCGATTCCCTGCTGTTTTCCTGGGGGGCCTCGTAAGAACTCTAAGATTTAGAAGTTCCCACCTTTACCCGCCCGAGACTGTCCACACGGAATTGAGCTTCCAATCCCAGCAGCAGTGTATCTGTTACAGGCCTCCTTTCTAAAGTATATAGAGAAGTGAGTCAAATTTATAAGAATTCAAGTCATTTCCCAATTGATAAATGATTAGAGGATATGAACAGGCAGTTTTTAGATGAATAAAATTAAAGCTATAGTCTTATGGGAAAATGCCCTAAGTAACTATTGATTAAAGGAATGTAAATTAAAGCATCTTTAGGTACCATGTCACACCTATCAAATTGGATAATATGACAGAAAAGGAAAATCATAAATTTTGGGAATGATGTTGAAAATTTGAACACTAATGCATTGTTAGTGGAGTTATGAACTGATGCAACCAGTCTGGAGAGTACTTTGAAATGATGTCCAAAGGGCTATCCAACCTTTCAATCCAGAAACACCACTGTTATGTCTGTATCCCAAAGAGATCTTAAAAAATAAAAAGCACCTCATGTACAGAATTATTGATAGCAGTTCTTTTTTGTAGTGGCAAAGAATTGGAAATTGAGTGGAAACTCATCTTTTGGGGAACGACTGATTGTGGTATATGAACATAATGGAATTCTACTGTTCTATAAGAAATGAGGAGCAGGCAGATTTCAGAAAAGCCTGGAACAACTTATATGAACTGATGCTGAGTGAAGAGAGCAGAACCAGGTGAATGCTGCACCCAGCAACAGCAATACCGAGCCGTGATGAACTGTGACAGACTTCGCTCATCTCAGCAATGCGGTGATCTAGGACAGTTCCAAAGGACTCACAATGGAAAATTCCCACTACATTGAGAAATCGAGCTATGGAGTCTGAGTACGGATGGAAGCGTAATCTTTCAACTTCTCTGGTTGTTTTTTGTTTTATCTTTCCTGTCTTTTTTGCTTCTGTTCAGATTCTTCATTCACAACATGACACATGCTGAAATATGTTTAATATGATTGTACATGTAAGACCTATATCAGAATGTATGCCATCTCGGAGTGGGGGAAAGTTACAACTTAAATTCTTATAAAGTGGAATGTTTAAAAATAAAGTAAATTTTTATAAAGAGAAAAATAGAAAACAAAAGAAATTTAATATTTTGAAAAATGTTATCCAGGCTTTTTTTTTTTTTCCCCGTCATGGCTTTCAAGGTAGTCCAGTAGTTCTAATGTTAACTCTCTTGTATCTGTTTCCTAGGACTGTTTTTTTTCCCAATGAGAAACTTCATATTTTCCCTTTTTTCATTTTTTTTAATTTAGTGTTTTTTTTTAATCTTATCTTGATATCTCACAGAGTCATTCTTTTCTGTTTGTTCAATTCAAAATTTAAGGAATTCTTTTCTTCCGTGAGCTTTTGTCCTTCCTTTTCCATTTGGTCCATGCTATTTTGTAGGGAGTTATTGTCCTTGGGAAATTTTTGTATATCTCTTTTCCAGGCAATTGACTCTTCTTTTCTTCATGTTTCTTTTGTATTACTCTCATTCCTTTTCCCAGTTTGCCTTTTACTTCACTAATTAATACTTTAAAAACCTTTTAAAGATTTTCCAGTAATTCCTTTCAGTTGTAAGACCAAATTTCATGTTTCTCTGAGGTTTCATATGTAGCCATTTTGGCACTGTTGTCCTCTTCTAAGTTTCTGCCTTGATCCTCCTTATCATCATAGTGACTTTCCACAGTCATACTCCTTTTGTCATTCTCTCATTTTTTCTGCCTTTTTTTTGTCAGTTGGTGTTTTTATGTGAGAGTTGGACTCTGGTCTTGCACTGTCCCAGCTTGTTAGTGGTGGGGTGTTAAGTTCCCAAAGATCTCATGCCTGCATGAGATGTTTCTTCCAGGCGTGAATGAATGAGGTGGGAGCAAGGATGGTATGCACTCCATTTGTTCTCAGCTAGCTCAGAGTATGTATAGGCAATGTACTTCCCTTCATGCAAGAAGTTTGTAAACACTCTGTGCTGAGCATACGTGCTTGGCTGTTGTTGTTCTTGCTCAAGAGAATTGTGGAGATTGGTTATTGCATAAGGGTGGTTCATCATGTAAGTCATGCAAGAACATGTCCTCTCAAGAGATTTCTCCCGAGGGTATCATGAACCTGATAACCTGAGAGTTCCAGATCCCTTACAATTCCCCCTTTTTGTTTTCATGATGAGCTTTCCAGAGAACTCGTGTGTTAAGATCTATCCTCTTAACCACACTTTTTAAGACCAAGCATGCAAACTTCACAGTAAATGGTAGGATACATAAAAGAACTAATAGGCACATAACAAAAACAATTCCAGCATGAGCTATATAACTGAAAATAGATGGAATGGATAAATGTTTGAAGAAATCTATAATGTTTTGTGCAGTTATATCAGGAGTTAAACCTTGATCTGCTGCGTTATACATAGCTGGAGCAAACTTATATAAATCCTCAATTTCCTGGACCAAATTCTGATTATCAATATCCCCATTCAAATGGTTTTTGATCCTTTTCCAATCATAATCTGACTCATTATGCAGGTTGTTAGAAACACATAGGAAGGTCCAGCGATAATCACATACCAATCGTTGAAGAAATTCCAACCTATCCACTTCATCACCGACTGCTACAACAGCAGCTCTTAATTTCTTTATCACTGTATAAAAGTCCAAATCAATTTTTCTTTGTTCCTGGAATCCTAAAGACACATTTTCGTGCCAACTCGTCCATGAAGTTAGCTTCTACTCTTTCATTCTGTACTGTGGATACTGACATAGCCAATGATAATGAGGATGTAATCAATGAAATCAGCAAAGATATTCCTAAGGTTACACAACTAATACATCTTTAAACCCTTGGTCCCACCCCAATCTCTATCTTCTGCTCTAATTCCCAGAAAATGTGATCTGCTCTGGATCTATACCAACCCTTAGTCTTTATTGGCATAAGTACACATTTTGGCCGTGTTATCATGAACACCACACCAGAGGCTTTATAGTGTATACACCCTGAAACCTTGCAGCTGAAACAGGTGATGTTATAAATGTCCTTCTTAGTTCCTTAAAAGGTACCGTTAACACTTTTATCAATAGTAACATTTTCCTTTCGTCCCCACATAAATGTATATTGTCCCCCCAAACATACATGAGCTATATAAATATGGTTAGCTTACACCCCATTTGTCCTGTTCTTTTCAATATGAGACGTAGATCCTCCAATTGTCGCAAAAATCTTCCACGGCCCTGGCGTTGTTTTTCCATTGATCGTTGTCCAGTGTTGTGTTGGAAATCCCTGCATCTCGGAATCATTCCTATCCTTCAAAGTAATATTGTTCCAGGACTGCAATACATAAACTGAAATATTCAATGTCTGTCCCTCATTAGTATCACAATCAATGAAGTTTGGCCAATAAAGTCCATGTATGATGGGTACAGCAATGGGGTGACATTCAGAAAATGAGGCTATAGATATGTCTGAATCTAGGATACACACGACTGGTCAGTGAATAGTAAATGTCATTATGACCCAGTACGTAGTTAGTCCAGTACATAGCTGACAGTTGAGTTCTATAGGTGCAGCTGACTACTACAGGAGGAAGGGAGATAACGGGTGTTGCTAGGGCAGGCTGTGTCCTTGAGGGAGAAACTGCCTGAGACAGTGTTTTGAGACTAGAGATAAATATGATTTTTAAATGTGATTTTAGCATTAGAGCCCAAGTTCATGCACCCAAACACCCCATCATTCCCCCCTTTTTAAATAGATGAAACTCAAATTTTGGGGGGTAAAGGACGAAGGTCTCAGTTTCTGCAATTGCTTCCTGCTGAGAGTGGGTATAGAGCTGCCATTGCCTCACAGGGTCCCGACACTGGAGAGGTCTGTAGCTAGTGTGACACCTGGTCCAGAGGGTGATGGGTCATGGACTGTAAGTGATACACAGCCAGAACGGTCATCTTGCAAATGGAGGGCACTAAACCTGGAGGAGACAAATCTGGCAAGGAGTTTAAGCAAAGTCCAAAAAATGACCAGAAGGGGTTAAACATGGTAGTTACATCACTTTTCTGTCTTCGGAAAATACTTCCCCACACTTTCTCGACATACATACTCTGAGACTGGTACAAAAGTACCCAGAGCAACCATCTGGGGATTGGACAGGCTTCGATGACTGCCACTTGTCCCCAACCTTCTTATCTCCTTTCCATATTTTCAATCAAACCTTTATTTATCTTTCCAAATCTCTGGAACCCATTATTCAGATTGTTTCACTGTCCTTTATATTTCTATTATAAAAAAAGTTAGCTCACAAGCTATTAATATTCATTAGCAAAGCTGTATTGTCTTAAACAAAAGAGATTTCTAACTTGAATCTCACAGCTAAATAGATTTTCATCAATGTTTCACAGGCTTATTGATCTTTTTCTGGATAATATTCATTCTAGAAGAAAAACTTTAGAAATTAAGTTATCAACAAGTTCAAACGCTAATTTTGACTTTTGCTTAGGACATGGAATGACCACAAATTCAGTTTAAAACAGCAAGATCTTTTCTGCTTTATAAATAATTACATCTTAATTTAGCAATACATTATCTTGAAAATGAAAATTTAGTAGGCTTTACCCCCCTTTTTTGAAAAACATTTCATCTAAAAATATTTCTTTTTCTTTTAAAACAGTTGAAAATTTATCCTGATGTTGAGAGTCACTAAACTTTTATAAAGAAAATTAGTTGAAATTTTTTAAAATGATAGTTCCCTTTTCACTTTGAAGCAAAAATAAACCTTTTAAATTTAAAATTTAATAAAACTTAGTTGGTATAAAAATGTCCTTAAGTAACATGAATTCCCAAAGTATTAGAACAAACCAAGTTCTTAATTATTAGAGAATTCTTAGATATTACAAAATGCTTTAGTCAAAAATGTGCAGTATAATCTCACATTGGTAACAGTAAAAGACTGATTACAGAAAAACACTAATGCTTTTAAAATCCTTTTAAACAATGAGGACATCTTAAGGTAAGTCTTAAGTAATTTACACAAATTTATGAACATGTTCTAATTTCAGATAAAAATGATATTAGTTTTCCCAATAAGATTACTCAAAAAGGCTCACATATTTTGCAGGTCACTTGCTATTGATCATAGAAATTTGCTATAGAAGAAAAAGGTAGGGACATGTGATATAGCAAATATGACAGGATGAAACATCTATGACTCTGTTTGAATTCAGATAGGAGTGAAATTTTCCAATCATGCAGTATCTGTATTATACCCAGATTCAGGAAGAGTCAAGTGGAAACATTCCTTTTCTAAAAACGACACAAAGGGGAAACTGACCAGGAGGATCCCATCCTAGATTGAGTCCAGATCTGTCCCCCCAGTATTTCCTTTCCAAGTACAAACTTCACCTGTTAACAGCGCACGACCACATTCCCTCTGAATAACTTGTGATAGTTCTCTCAGATACTGATTTAACGCAAGCAACTATACCCAAATTCAAACTTAAACAAAAAGATTTATGATCCCAAATGCTTTTACATTAAACAGCAAATGCCACCAATCACAGCTTAACGCTAAATACAGTTATTTGTATTCCCATGGAGTTGCAATAAGCAATGAGGATTTACCAGGACTCACATACACAAGGGATTCCATTTAACATCTTTCCTTCTCAAATTTAAAATTTGTCCTGATATAGAAGTCAATTGTTAAAAATCCCTTCTATCTATTACAACTTTTAAGCAAGTCCCATTCATTTTTTAATGAATTTTATAAGCCAAAAAAATTTCTTTCTTAGTACTAATGACCTTGTCCACATGAAAGGGACCTTGGCAGTTCTACAAAATAAAAGGAATTGGCACAGATCCCATGCCTGCCAACCCCCAAACATACAGGAGGACTGTTCTGAATTGGAGAACCAGTCTAAATAAAATTTTTACTCAATTTCTTTCTTTACGCGCACAATGAGCCATTGACAGTGTTGTTTTAGCATTAAAGCAGTAACTGCAAAAATTGAGTTAACAATCTTACTTAAAACTTTTATAAATGATAGTCAAATTGTTTTAGCTGTAACTTCTTTAACAGGCAAAGGTGAAAATACCTGGTTTTCTAAATGGCAATTACAAAACATTATAAGATAATGTTAGTAGGACTGATAAAATTTTAAGTAGCATAACTGGCTTTACACAATTTTTCCAACATCTTAAAGTTTCAACAAAATTCAGATTACAAATTGCTTTCTCTAACATCATTTCTGGATTACAGAATAAAATACAAATCTTAATGGTTCTTTTACTCAAGAAAATTTCAGGTCTGTGTCCACTCCTTGAAAACGTTTTTGAAAGAAAAAAGTTGTGAAACTGCAAGTGGAAGTGAGGGAAACTCTGGAACGAAGTCCAGTGAAGCCTAGTCCCCTCCTTTCCACTTGGGAGCTCAGAGCTTTATCTCTGAGGTGTCTTTTTTTTTGCATTTTCGGATTTATGCATTTTCCCAATTTGCCTTAGTGTCAAGTAATACAGCAAATTCTGACCTGTCTTAAACATCCAATTAGGAGTGACATGTTTCACTTAACATATGACCAGAATAACTACCTTTCAGTTGTATCCGGTTATACAAAAACTTTTATCTTTTAGGAGAGGCATGAGATAATTAAAATGCTAGTCAATCTGCCTTTCTGATATGAGGGGAAAAACTTCCCCTATTTCTTCTTGTCTTTCTCTCCACCTTCACAACCTGGCAGGGTTAGAAGGGAGAAAGAGAGAGAGAATTTTACCAACAACTTTCCCAAAATTACCAAAACTTTTATGCTTTCCTAAAACTTCATACCCATGTTGTTCTCCTAGTGGGCTTTGCTTAAAGCTCCTTTAAAGCTTCACATATTATTTCCTTATATTTCTTATGTAAAACTGAATTTAGCAGTCATATAAACTAAATAATGTAACATTAGTTTCTCTCTTTCTCTCTCCCATTCTCCTCCCTGATGCTACAAGCATCAGAGAGAAAGGACGAGAGGGAAGGAAAGAGATAACATTTCAAATTCCAGCTACAATGCAGCCAGCTATAATAACTCACAAAAACACACACACAGAGAACGTGTAAAGACAGAACATATACAGACAATAAAAAAAAAAAAGAATCCAAAAACTGAAAGAAAAAACTTGTCAGAAATTCTCTGCACAGATTATAACTTTGGCTTACTTTCTATCACTGTGTTCCATATATCTTTCATACAATTCAGATTTCCAACTAAGTAATCTCGTCCTTCAAAAGTGGGTTAGCTCTGTTGCACCAATCAGTAGGATATAGGGCTGTCTGAAAAATGTTGTCTAGAAGAGACTGAATGTGAAGACTATCTGGTCCATAATTGATTAATTTCTTTGAGAATTTAAAATCCAGAGGGGTATGTTCTCTTATAGCTGCTCCTGGATTACAGGGATGTGGGGTTTCTATTAATACCAATGTTAGCCTCATTTCCAAAAGTATTCCTTCTCCTCTTTCTTTGGCTTGCCAAATGACTTTTTGTACAATCCCTTCAGGCTCTTGGCTTTTTTCACACACTTATGATCTAGACTTGTATAATGGAGGAGCAGTGGGAGGAGGAGACTCTATTTTAAATTTTTGTGTGGCACACTCCATCAGGTCTTCCTTCTCTTTTATACTAGAGCGCATCTACCTTTATTGTTATTGGGGTTAACAGTACTTGTTCGGATTTCTTAAGACATATTTTAAGTACATTCCCAAATTGAAAATATTGTAACAGAAGAAGCACTTACTCTGACCTCTCTATAATACACACTCATTTGATTGCCTACTGTTTCCCACTTTTCGAGATTTATAGTCCCTTCCTCCAGCTCCTTCATGCCTTTCACCACATGAATTACTTCACCTGTCTCTTTAAAACACCTGGACTCTAGACTATTGCTAAAGTGAAACTAATTTCACCAAGCTCAAAGCAGAAGTGATTACTCCGAAGAAGTGGCCTCTTTGGCTCCAGGAGTCCTTCTCTGGTCTTTCTCTATGAAGTTCCAAAAGTTGCTCCCCTACCACCTTCCATGACGCTGCATCACAAGAAGGGTTATCAACTAGCCAGGCTTTATATGCGGTTTCCAAAAATTCTGAAATCTGCAAGGGGTGTACTGAGCAGTCCTGCTTTTTAAAGATCTTATGTATGATTCCTTTTGTGAGGTAGCTAGGTGTTGCCCCATGATAAGGTGTGTTAAAATGATGCTTACACAACTTACCCCAGTGGTTTTGTTCCAAAAAACCGGTTTTCCCCAGGTACCTGCCTTTGGTAGCCCTGAAAAATGAAACAATGTGTGTTGGCCCTTTCTGCCATTGCTCCATCCACGTGTGCACTTCCCCGAACTGTCCACTCCTCTTACTCTGGAACTGAACATTTTTTAGAGGAGGCCCACGTTGGGCGCCAAAATGTTAAGTTGCCACAGATCTCATGCCTGCATGAGATCTTTCTTCCAGGTACAAAAAAATGAGGCGGGAGCAAGGATGGTATGCACTCCATTTATTCTCAGCTACCTCAGAGTATATATAGGCATTCTACTTACATTCATGCAAGAAGTTTGTAAATACTGTGTGCTGAGGTTACATGCTTGGCTGTTGTTGTTCTTGCTCAAGATAATTGTGAAGGTTGGTTATTGCATAAGGGTGGTCCTGTAAGTCATGCAAGGACATGTCCTCTCAAGAGATTTCTCCTGAGGGCATCATGACCCTGATAACCCAAGAGTTCCAGATCCCTTACACTGGGGTTCTTACTGCTGGCTTTCACTGGGCTTCAGGGAGGGTGGATTGTCCATCTGACTTGTACTGGGGGACTGGGTCTCCCTCTTGGTCTCCTAGAGTGTGGGGTTTAGCTGTTGGCCTGCACCAGGGTTGAACCTAAATGATGGGTTACTATGAAAACAGAGCTTCTCTGCTAGTAAGACACAGGATTGCTGTCTGTTTGGCAGCCAAGGGGTGGTGTATCACTACTGGTCATCAATGGGGTCAGAGACTTCCTGGTGGCTTGTCCTGGGGCTGTGGTCATTGAGGGTTTAGTGCTTGCTGACCTGCACAGACTGCTCCCTTGCCTAGGGGGCTGCTGGCTTGCAGGAGGGTCTGTCCTCATTGGTGCCTTGTCCCAGGTTTGGAGCCTTGCTGTAGGCCCCCTGCAGTGATGCTGGTGCTTCTGCCCTTGGTCCTCACTTCTCTTCCACCCCAGTGAGAAAGAGCATTCCTGCCAGTCTGATTAACTGCTTCCTTTCTCCAACACCAATTCTGAGGATTCTTTCTGGTGGTTGGAGGGGAGTCTGGGAGCAGGATTCCTTCTTGACTCCACCATATTGACACAGGAACAACGTTTAAAGCTGGAAAGAGGTCAGAATAGACTTTGGGTGGGGGGGCAGAAGAACTCAAGTAATGAAAGGGGAGTGGGCCTGTGGAGGGTGAAGGAGCATTAGAAGAAAAGGGCCAGAGAGGGGGAGGAGTACCTCAGCCAGAAGAGCAAGGTGGGAAGAAGGGAGGAAGGGGCCTGTGGGACAAGCTGTTTCTGTCCTGTGCTCACCAGGCACCTGCTGAGAGACCATAGGGGAGGGCAAAGGGGGAATAGGCCTGGGAGGGCTTTTTGTCTCACTTCCCCCTCAGTCTGTGTTATGGTGCACCACTATCCCACACCTGAGTAATCAGCCTCATCCTCACCTTGGAGCCTAGAGATGTTCAGGGTGGCTGTGTTCCCTGAGCTGGAGCCAAAGAATCTATCAGGGATCAGCTTCCTGTGAGTGTAACAAATAAGCAGCTTAGGGCCTTGCCAGGTTTCTCTTGATACCACTGAACAAGTTTACCACTAATTCCATCCCCATCACAGGAGATAGAGGCCATCTCTCCCAGGCTTTTGGACACTGAAGGTGGCTGAGTCAGCACAAAGGAGGCCCCAGAACTGGCAACCTATATTAAATTGATTGGCTTCTCAGTGGGAGTAGATGTGGTTGGAGGAAGGGAGAGAAGTTCAAACTCAAAGTTTTCAAAGTGAGTGTAAAAATTATTTTTACATGCAACTGGGAAAGAAGACATAGAGATAATGAGGTACAGAAATCTATCTTATCCTACCAGAAAATAAAGGGGAAGGAGATAAGAGAAGAGGGGGGATGTGATAGAAGGGAGGGCAGATTAGGGGACAGGGTGATCAGAATGCACACTGTCTTAGAGTGGCAGGAGGGAAGAGAAGGGAAGAAAACTGAGAACTCAAAACGTTATGAAACTGAATATTGAAAACTAAAAATGAAAAAATTCGTTTAAAAATCTCAAACCTCAAAACAAACCAGTGACAGTTGTAAGAGCTTTTACCTCAAATGGGAAGTTTCACCAACCACAACTTAGGGGTGAATACAGTTATTTTTCCTCTCATGCATTTTTTTAAATGTATAAATGGATTATTTTTAGTTCTTAACACTCATTTTCACAAAAATTTGAATTCAAAGTTTTCTCCCCATCTCTCCCCATGTCCCACCCCAGGACGCCATGCACGCCATCCACTCCTTCCTCCAGTTTGTCCTCCTTTCTATTACCCACCCTGATTCCATTGCCTTTATCCTCCATTTTTCTGTAGGGCAGAATAGATTTCTATTCTGCATTGCCTGTATAGATTAATTTCCATTTGTATGCTCAAACAATTTTTAAAGTTCATTTTTAAAGTTTTGAGTCCTATATTCTCTCCCTCCCTCCCCACTCACAGTCATGGGGAAAACAAGTAATTCAATATAGGTTATACAAATGTAACAATGCCAAGTACTTCCTTAATGTTTATGTTGTAAATGACTAACCACATTTCTCTCTGTCCTAACCAGCCCTTCATTTATTCCATTCTCTCCTTTGACTTGTCCTCCTACAGTAGTGTTTGCTTCTGATTATCCTTTTCCCCAATTTGCTGTTGCTTCTCTTATCTTCCCTCTCCTATCCTCTTCCCCCTTGTCTTCCTGCAGGATATAATAGATTCCCATATCCATTGGAGTGTGTGTTATTCCCTACTTGAACAAAATCCCATGAGAGTAAAGCTAAATTATTTCCTTTCATCTCCCCCTCCCTTACCCTCCATTGTAAAAGCCTTTTCTTCCCACTTTTATGTGAGGTGATTTGCTACATTTTTCCCCTCTCTTTCTCTTATTCCTAGTACATTCCATCCACCAGTAAATTTTATTTTTTTTAGGTATTCTCCCTTCATATTCAGATCACTCTCTGCTCTCTGTCTATGTATGTATATATGTATACATATGCACATACACCCATGTACATATATAAATACCTACACATATACAATATACAGATACATACATACCCATACCCAAATACATACATATGTGTGTATATATATATATGTATATATATATATATATACATATATATATGTAAGTATGTATTCCCTCTAACTACCCTAATACTGAAAAATTCCATGTAGGAATGTAAGCAGTTCAACTTTAATTAGTTGCTTAAGGCTTTTCTTTCCTGTTTACCTTTTCATACTTCTCTTCATTCTTGTATTTGAAAGCCAAGTTTTCTCTTCAACTCTGGTCTTTTCACCAAGAATCCTTTGAAGTCCTCTATTTCACTGAATGTCCATTTTTCCCCTGAAGCATTATACTCACTTTTGCTGAGTAGGTGATTCTTGGTTGTAATACTATCTCCTTTGACCTCTGAAACATCATATTCCAAGCCCTTTGATTCCTTAGTGTAGAAGCTGCTAAATTCTGTGATATCCTGATTGTATTTACACAATACTTGAATTGTTTTTTTCTGACTGCTTATTATATTTTCTCCTTGTCCTGGCAACTCTGGAATTTCACTATAATATTCTTAGGAATTTAATTTTTGGGATCTCTTTCAGGAGGTCATTAGTGAATTCCTTCTATTTATATTTTACCTTCTGGTTCTAGAATATCAGGGCAATTTTCCTTGATAATGTTTGAGAAGATGATGTCTAGGCTTTGTGTTCCATCATGGTTTTCAGGTAGACCAATAATTTTATAATTATCTTTTCTGGATCTAGTTTGTAGGTCTGTTCTTTCTCCAATGTGATATTTCACATTGCCTTCCATTTTTTCATTCTTTTGGCTTTGTTTTGTAATTCCTTGATTTCCTATAAAGTCATTAGCTTCCATCTGCTCCATTCTAATTTTTACAGAACTATTTTCTTCAGTGAGCTTTTGAACCTCCTTTTCCATTTGATCCATTCTGCTTTATAAAGCATTCTTCTCATTCCCATTTTGGGCCTTTTTTGCCATTTGGGTTACTCTATTTTTAAAGTTGTTATTTTCTTCATCATATCCTTGGATCTCCTTTAGCAAGTTGTTGACTTGCTTTTTATGATATTCCAGCATCACTCTCATTTCTCTTCCCAATTTTTCCTTCACCTCTCTTACTTGACTGTCAAAATCCTTTTTCAACTCTTTCATGGCATAAGACGATTGCATATTTTTGTTTGGAGGTTTTGAATGTAGAAGCCTGACTTTGATATCTTCGCCTGATGGTATGCATTTTTTCCTTACCCTAAAGAATGGAAGAAAATGCCTTTTCACCAAGAAAGTAACTTTCCATATTCCTATTTTTTCCCTTCTTGGGGCATTTTCCCAACCAGTTATTTGACTTTTGAGTCCCTTTTCAAGTGAAGGGTATACTCTAGAGACCTGTATGTTCTCAAATCCTCAATGGTGGCACAATCAAGGTAGAGGTGTTTACTCCTCTACTGTTCTTCACTCTTGTCTGTTAGGAACAGCAAGCACTCTGTTCTGCCCAGTATCTGAGAGTATGGTTCCCTCTCCACTTTCACCACCACCTCCACAACACCAAAGATCTTCTTCATCCCAGGACATCCACTCAGGGCTAAGATCCAAATCAGCCTCTTGATTCCCCCCAGGTCTTTTGGCTGAGGGCTCTAAAAGGGAATGCTGCTGCAGTGAATTCCACAGCTCTGGGGCCCGGTGTTGGGCCAGACCACCCCCCCCACTTACCCACATGAAAGTGCTTTCTCATTGACCTTTGAAGCTGTCTTTGGCATTTGTGGATTAAGAAATCTGGGAACCAGACCTGCTGCCCATGATTCTGCTCCCTGAAGTCTGCTCCAGTGCTGTCTGAGCCTTGAGGTGGCCAAGACTGGTCGGTGATCTGCTATGAACCTGGTGGGAAAAACCTTTCCTATCGGCCTTCCAGGCTGTCTTGGGCTGGAAATCTCTTTCACTCTGTCATTTTGTGGCTTCTGCTGCTCTAGAATTTATTTATAGTCATTTTTGACAGGTATTTCATGGGGTAGAGCTAGAGCAGGTTCACCCTTCTACTCTGCCATCTTGGCTTCACCTCCCCTTGTCATGGATTTTCAATGAGCAATTAAAGTTTACCAGGAATCAAATATTTAGAGAAATTTCACTTAATGTTCTTTAGTTCTTTTCCTATTCTTTTCAAGCTGGAGACTAGAACTCATTTCAAGATTACACATATACAGTAGTAAACTTTCAATGAACCAGTTTCATTGTTTGGGAACTTTACACACCAAAGAAACTCTTCATAAAATTGGATAAAGGACCAATATGTACAAAAATACTTATATAAGCTCCATTTTTGGTACTCAACAATTAGAAATTGAGAGGATGCACATCAATTGTGGATTGGCTGAACAAATTATGGTATGTGATTATGATGGAATATTATTATACTATAAGAAATGATGAGCAGAATGCTCTCAGAATAACCTGCAAAAACTTGAATGGGGAGAAGCAAAGTGAAATGTACTGGGTACAAAGTCACAGAGGTATTGTAAGATGATCAGTTGTGAATAATTTGGTTATTCTCAGCAAGCAATGCAGTGATCTATGACAAATATGAAGGAGTTGTGATCAAGAATGCTGTCCATCCCCACAGACAATTAATTGTGTCTGAATCATGAAAAGAGGAAGGAAACATGCTTTTTCTTTTATTTTTCTTGAACTTTTTTCTTATCTATGTTTTCTTTCACAACATGAATATGTTTTGCATGATTGCACATGTAATGATTGGTTATTGTCCTTTGTTCTTGAAGAGGATCAGAATGACATCACCATGATAAAGTGAAGTTTCAGTGTGTCTGACTGTGGCTGATGAGACCAATATATGTTCAGAATGCTTTACCACAGATTTGGCACAGGTACTCCATGTGACCATTTGAAGTGGATACTCCAAATCTGTGAATTCCATGTTTTCTTTGTGCTGTTTCAATTCTGCCTTGCTCATAGAGCACAATACCCTTTCTGATGTGGTCGCACCTTGCTGAGCAGTCTTGTGCCCGTGTCTCCCATGGTGCACAATTAAATCCAGAGTTTACACATATATAGTCTGTATGGAATTGCTTGCCTTATTAACGGGGAGGGAGGTAAGAAAGGAGGAAAGGAGAAAATTTGGAACTCAAAGTTTTAAAGATGAGAGATAAAATTACTTTTATAGAAAATTAGGAAAAAATAAAAATCTAAATAAACAGAAATTAAAACTGAATTGACAGTCATCTAAACTATTTTGTACTGGCTAAGAAATAGAGTAGTGGATCAGTGGACTAGATGACATACAGAACACACAATAATCAATTATTGTCACTATTTACCATTTAGAAAACCAAAGACTCCAGTTTCTGGGATAAGGACTCACTATTTGAGAAATCCTGCCGGTAAACGTGCAAAATAGTATTGCAGAAACTAGGCATAGACTAACATGTCATACTCTATACTAAGATAAGGTCAAAATGGGTAACTTGATTTAGACATAAGGGATCATACTATAAGCAAATTAGGAGGGCAAGAAGAGTACACCTGCCAGATCTATGGAGAAGGGAAGAAATTGTGACCAAATGAGAGAGAACATTATGAAATCCAAAATGGATAATTTGATTACATTAAACTAAAAAGGTTTTGCTCAAATAAAATCTTTGCAACCGATATCGCAAGGAAAGCAGAAAGCTGGGAAACAATATTTACCTCCATTGTTTCTGATAAAGGCCACATTTGTCAAATGTATAGGCTACTGTGCTAAATTTATAAGAATTCAAGTCTTTCCCCCAATTGATAAATTGTCAAAGAATATGCACACACAGTTTTGTGATCAAGAAATTTAAACTATCTATAATCACATGCAAAAGAAATGCTATAAATCACTATTGATTAGAGAAATGCAAATTAAAACAACGCTGAGGTACCATCTCACACCTAAAAAATTGTCTAATATGGCAAAAAAGTTAAATTCTAAGTGTTGGAGAAGATGTGGGAAATTTGGAACACCAATTCATTCTTGGTAGAGTTGAGAACTGATGCAACCATACTGAAGACCAACTTGGAACTATACACAAGAGGCTAAAAAACTGTGTGCATATGATCCAGTAATAGCACTTCTAAGTCTGTATCCAAAGGAAATCATGGAAATGGGACAGGGACCCACATGCACAAAAATATTTATGGCAGCTCTCTTTGTGCTAGCTACTGATGCACCCCTTGGTCCTCTCTCCCCTTTCAACCCAGTGAGACAAACTTTTCCTGTCTGATCAGCTGCTTCCTTGTTCCTAGGTCAATTCTGAGATTGTTTTGTAATGCTTTTTGTTTGTTTGTTTGGGAGTGCTTCAGGGGGTTCCTTCCTTACTCTGCCCTCATTGTACCTGAACAATATTTAAAGTTGGGGAGAGACCAAAATAGGTTTTAAGGGGGGCAGCAGAACTTACAGAATGAGAGGGAAGCAGGTGGAGGGAAGGAGCAGATGAGGTGGGGAGAGGGAAAGAACTTTAGAGGGGTACAGTCAGATGGGGGAAGGTTGCTCCCTCCCCCAGCCCCAGGCAGAAGAGCAGGGAAGCAGGAGGGGTGAAAGGGGCCTGAGGAAGAAGCTGTTTCTGTCCTGAGCTCACCAGGCACTTTTCTGGAGCACAGAGGGAAGGGCATGGGGGAGCAGGCCTGGGAGGGCTTTTTGTCTCACTTCCCCTTCTGGGTCTCTGTCACTGTGCACAGCACCACTATCCCACACCTGACAATAATAATCATCTTCATTCTCAGCCTGGAGACCAGAGATTGTCAATGTGGCTACATTTCCTGACTGGGAGCCAGAGAATCTGTCAGGGATCCCCAAGGGCCTGCTGGTAGTACCATAAATCACCAGTTTAGGTGCTTGGCCAGAAATGTGCTGGTATCAGTTGATAATCTTTTAACATAAACTTTAGATTTTGTGAAGGCCAGAGTTTGAATTAGGAAGAGCCTGGACCTAATAATTTCCCTTGCTATCTTAAGTAAACTCATAGAATGCCTTTTGTTAGCAAAGAAAATAGGGTTGACTTTGTAACTTCCTTAGGAGACCCTATTCCTGCCCTCTCAGTGATAAGAAAAAACACAGATATCCTGGTTTGTAATTTCAATTGCAACTTTGCTAAAGGTATCCTTTCCTTGCTAAGCAATTTCAAGGACCTGTTTAGGACAGGATGCCTGTCATCAGAGTGGTGGGATTTTTTCCTTATCATATGTCACAGAGACATATACTACAGAGAGGAAATTTACACAGCTTATAATCATAAATCCCACTGACACTCTTTGTTAAATGTCTTTTCATACTAAATTTATAATTTGTTCAACTAAGTGAATTCCTTTTTCAAGGCAGATAGTATTTAAGAGAGACTATTTCTGTACCAGGCAGTCAGATTAACCTCTGATACCGTAGCACTATGACTGCTACCTTTAAGAGGGAATTAATTAATAAGTCACACATGCCTTTAGTCTGTTGTCTTTTCTTTAACCAAGTTTTCAGGTTAACACAGTATATATTTTTACTGCTAAGTCCATTCCCAGCACAGGCGATGGAGGCCATCTCTCCCAGGCTCTTGGACACTGAAGGAGGTTGGGTCAGCACATAGCAGGCTCCAGAATCTGCAAGGGAAGGAAATAAGACATTGTGCAGAGGCAGGGTCTTCTCTCCCCCAAGGGGATGCTGACCCCTCAAGCACTTTCAAGATGAGCACTGGGCAGGACTAGATCTGTGCTCACTGAGGCACTGTGGGACCTGATCCACAGGGAGGAGACCCAGGGCAGCCTCACCTGTGCAGACAGTCAGGAGGGAGAACAGCAGAGTAATCCAAGCCATGGTAAAAGTTGAGCCCAGTGCTCTGTGTGCTGAGGCTCCCCAGATGGGGCTGGGCTCCCCCAGGGCTGTCTTCAGATCAGCCCAGGCCCTGAAGGGAGGAGGTCTCCACATGGAAATCTGCTCCTGCTCTGGACACCTGAAAGAGTGGCCTCAGGTGATGACTGACTGACCCTATGGGCTGCTGAAACTGAGAGGGGCAGGTCCTTCTTCTATCAGGGGAGGGTCATCATGGGCCCTGAGGTCATTTCTTCCTCTAAGATTCTGGGATTCTAAGAGTCAAGTTCATTCCTCCCCAGGCCTGTGTCTGATGCTCCAAGACCTTGTCACTGTAACTGAACTGCTCCTGGACCTTCCCTATACCCTGAAGTCTTCTGCCCATGGATCCTCTCTCCCCCATTGGTGAGTTCCCCCAGGCCCTGCTTGGAATCAGCCAGACTTCATCACTTCCAACTGTGCCTGGGACTCTGGAGGATTCAGACACATAGGGAATGGGGCTTTCTCTGCCCCATCACTGGGGGCCCCTTTCAGTGACGTCTTCTCCATTAGGACGTGAGCTCCATCTGGGCAGGGACTGTCTGTTTATCTCCCATAGAATCTCCAGCACTTAGCACAGGGCCTGGTGCACAGGATGGTATTGAAAATTGCTTGTTGCCTTGCCTGGCCTCCAATCCAGAACTGCTTCAGGACCATCCAAAGGATCAATTATAACAGTGAGGGAACCCACCTTCTGCCCCTACTTACCCATGAGTCTTGCTGCTCAGGCCTCACAAGAGGTTGCAGAGGAAGGAAGCCAGGCACATGCTTGCTCTGAGTCTCAGTTCTCCCTTATTAAAATGAGAGTGACCTTTTTCACAACGGGTTTGCCGGCAGAACACAGGTGTTGGGAAAACCATCGATAAACTTCCACAAAAATGGGCAAGGAAAAGACTCACATTAACACTGTTGTCACTGGACATGTAGACTCTGGCAAGTCCACCACTACTGGTCACCTCATCTACAAATGTCATGGAATTGATAAGAGAACTATTGAGAAGTTCTAGAAGGAGGCTGCTGAGATGGGAAAAGACTTCTTTAAATATGCCTGTGTCTTGGATAAACTGAAGGCTGAACATGAGTGTGGTATCACTACTGATATCTACCTGTGGAAATTTGAGACCAGCAAATACAACCTGATCATTATTGATGCTCCAGGACATAGAGATTTCATCAAGAACGTTATTTCAGGCACATCTCAGGTGGACTGTGCTGTCCTGATTGTGGCTGCTGGTGTTGGTGAATTTGAGGCTGGCATTTCTAAGAATGGGCAGACCCGTGACCATGCCTTTCTGGAATAACTAATTGTTGGTGCAAACAAAATGGATTCCCCCGACCCCCCTACATCCAGAAGAGACACGTGGAAATTGTCAAGGAAGTCAGCACCTATATTAAGAAAAGTGGCTACAACCCTGATACAGCAGCTTTTGTGCCAATTTCAGGTTGGAATGGTGACAACATGCTGGAGCCTAGCTCTAATATGCCCTGGTTCAAGGGATGGAAAGTCACTCTCAAGGATGGCAATGCTAATGGAACTACACTGCTTGAAGCTTTGGTTTGCATTCTGCCACTTGACAAGCCCCTTCGTCTACCTCTCCAAGATGTCTACAAGATTGGCTCTATTGGTGCTGTACCTGTTGGCCACATAGAAACTGGTGCTCTAAAACCAGGCATGGTGGACACCTTTGCTCCAGTCATTGTTACAGCTGAAGTAAAGTCTGTCGAAATACACCATGAAGCTTGGAGTGAGGCTCTGCCAGGGGATAATGTTGGTTTCAATGTCAAGAACGTGTCAGTCAAAGATGTCTGTTGTGGTAATGTGGCTGGTGATAGCAAGAATGACCTTCCTATGGAAGCAGCTGGTTTCACTGCACAGGTTATTATCCTGAACCATCCAGCCCAAATCAGTGCTGGCTATTCACCTGTTCTGGATTGTCACACTGCTCATGTTGCTTGAGAGTTTGCTGAACTGAAGGAGAAGACTGATCAGCGTTCTGGTAAGAAGCTGGAAGATGGCCCTAAATTCCTGTAATCTGGACATGCTGATTTCATTGACATGGTTCCAGGCAAGCCCATGTGTGTGGAGAGTCTCTCTGATTCTCCTCCTCTGGGTCGTTTTGCTGTTCATGATATGAGGCAGACTGTTGTAGCTGGTGTCATCAAGGCAGTTGACAAGAAGGCTGCTGGAGCTGGCAAGGTCACAAAATCTGCCCAGAAGGTCCAGAAGGCGAAATGCATATTCTGTACAACAACTGCCACCCCAGTCTTAATCAGGGGTGGAAGAAAGGTCTCAGAACTGTTTGTCTCAATTGGCCATTTCAGTTTAATAGTAAAAGATGGGTTAATGATTACAATGCATTGTAAAAGCTTCAGGAGGAAAGGAATGCTTTTGTGGACCATTTGTTTCGTGGCAGTTTTAAGTTATCAGTTTTCAAAATCAGTAATTTTTAAATGGAAACAACTTGGCCAAAAATCTGTCAAAGAGTTTTGAGACCATTAAAGCACTGTAATGCGAATAAAAAATAAAAAAAAAATGTGAGTGATGCCTCTTCCAGCTTTTTCACTTACCTAACAAAGAGCGTCTCAATATTTTGAGCAAATTCCCCAGAGAATGAGAACCTCAGGAAGTCAGAGGTGGGTGAGGTTTAAGGAAATAAATTTTATTGATTTGTTTGTTTATTCAAATTTAGTAATTAAATAGTCAAGAGCATCGGAGATCTGCAGGTGAGCACTTTCTCAGTGTTCTGGGTATCCTCTCACTCTGTCTTATCCCCGGGCTTCTGGGGATGATGCTTTAGGTCAGGTGGGGAATAGGAGTTCTCTCTGTGCCCCTAGAGACTCATCATCTGAAGCAGGGAGACCACCTAGACTGCAAACCTATCAAATATATTGAGCCTCAGAAGGTGTGGGGATGGCCTTCCAGCCACAATTTGTTCTGGGGCTCTGTCCCCCTGAGATCCTCCTCCCTGAGCCAATCTCCCTTTTCCGTCCTGAAGCAGGGAAGGATGGATATGTATGTGAATGGAGACGGAACTCCACACATAGGTTATACTTGATCTTGTAAGCAAGTGTGGATTTTGGACACTGTTCTTTGACTGAGAAGGAAAAAAGAAGGGAACTGTGATCCTCTCCCAGCTTTGTTCTCTGTTGCCCTTTTCCTTTGTCCTTTTTTTTCCTTCCCAACCACATCTCATTCTGAAACTCAGCCCTCCTGACATTATCCCCACTGTGCTAGGCCTCACTTTTCTACCCATCCTGCACCTTGGTGGTGCAGCGGTAAGCACTTGGAACTTGGGACAAGAAGCCCTGCTTTCAGTTCTTGTCTCTGAAGTTTGTGATCTCTGTGACCCTGAGCAAGTCAACCTAACCTGTCTGGGTCTCTGTTTTCATGTATGTGTAAAATGGGAACATAATAGCCCCTACTTCCCAGGGCAGGTAGTGAGGTCTAAATGACCTACCACCTGTCATTGTGTTGCAGATCACATAGTGCCCATTAAATACACCATGCTGGCTGTCCCTCTGGGCCTGGGCCCACTCCCACACTCAGGCAGATCAACAGATCTAGTAATAGAGGGAGATATGAAGAGGGGGAGTGGTGGGGACATGGAAGGGGCATTTTCTAGGGGTTCTTTCTCCAACCTCCTTTTCTGCCTGAGGCCTTTCTTCATCTCCCCCAACCTCAGCTGAGAAGGCTCCTCCTCCCCCAACACCCTAGCATTTCTCTGTGTTGTCCTTCCCCATGCAGGAGCATCTGAGTTCCTCCCATGAAAGGGAGGGGCATGAGAACAGAGACGGCTGCTGTTTGTTACTGTGCCCCCTGCACCTGGCACAGTGCCTGGCACAGGGTAATGCTGAGCAGTGGCTCGTCATTGGACTTTTCTGAACATTTTTAGTAGCTGAGAATGTTGTTCACACTCTGGGGCCTAAGGGAATTCTGAAGTGTCCCTTAAAAAGGTGAGGCATTGGGAGGGGCAGTTCTGCATGTGCCCCCAGCTCAGGGGAGGGGCTGGGAAGGCAGCACCAGCTGAGCCTCCCTCAGGGCACAGGGCAGGAGTCTAGGAGCCACAGGAGACATTTCCAGCCCATCTCAGACCCAAACTCATCCCATTGTCTCCCTCTGGTGGTCACAGGGACAATAGCCTTCCAAGAGAAGGTCAGGAGGAAGGTCCTGTTTTTATTTACTTTCTCCTTTGGAATGGGGGCTCCATGGAAACAGGAACTGTCATTTTTTTGGCTTGAATTTATGTTCCCAGATGTTAGCCCAGTGCCTGAGGCAGAGTCTGCACCTCATAAATGCTTGGCACCTTGTCATTTTAAAGGAATAGTGCCCCTGGGACCTGAACACACCAGCCCATGTGTGAACATGCCCAGTGCACTGGGCACCCAGGGACTTTGTTGCGGTGGGCCTGCTGGGGAACGACAGTGGCACCTTGGGTTAAGCAGGAAGCAAATCCACAGAAGGAGGAAAGATCAGTGTAAAGAAAACCATAGAAGAGGAATCATCTTCAGGAAGTACACTGGCTGAGCTATCCAGTTGAAGTTCAGGAGAATGGAAGGAGCAGAGAACAAACATGGTGGTGAACCACAGGAACTTGAAGTATCAAAGAAATAGACCAAAACAAGAAGAAAATGGCCCATAGAAACAAATATTTAGAGAAGCTCTTTTTGTCACGGCTAAGAATTGGAAATCAAAGGATGCCCATCAGTGGGGGAATGGCTACACAAGATGTGGCCTATGATTGTGATGGAATATTATTGTGCTCTAAGAAATGAAAAGTGGGATGATTTCTGAAAAACCTGGAAAGACATGAACTGATGTAAAGTGAAGGGTAAAAGCTTTTGAGACTTGAGAAATGTAGGTACTGAGTCTGTGTCTTTTCTTTCATGATGGCATATAAAACATGTGTTTGTCATTTCTGCCCTTTTACATTGTCAACCTGAAAGTTTGGTTAAAAGAAGTAAACAGACTAGGTGGTATATCAGTTCATGTTCTTTATTCTGTTAAAGCTGGCAAAGCCAGTGCACATGCATGTGCATGGAGTGAGATTTTAATTCTGTCTGATTAAAAGAATGAGAACCTTTTCCTAACTCAGGATGTCTGTCACTGAAATTCATGCTCTCCACATATGTTTAACCATAGCATGAGAAAGGAGATTTCTCAGTTGAATAAATTGTAAATACAATAAAATAAGAAGGGTGACAAAGTGTCCATTGAAATCACAACCTTCACCATTAAGATGACATAACATAGTACATGTCCATAAAATATTATGATAAGAAAAGTTCCATTATTCCAGACAATGTCTTGGGTTAAGGCTTCTTATTGTTAATGGACACAAACAGAGGAATGCTTTTTGCTTCTTCTGGCTTTGTAGTTGTTGACACAGGAAGAGGCATTCTATGGATTTGCAAAGAGAACAAAGAAGGGCATGTCGACCAGGCCAAGGTTCATCTTCTAGTTGACTATTTCAGGCTTTGAACCCTATTTGGGTTCAAATAATCTTAATTGATCATCAACATTTATTTGCAATAGTTCTGAGTCCTGTTAATACTGTTGATTTTTATAAGTTTATAAACGATGTTGAAAAAACATATATTCTTTAGGAGTCCAACTGAGAAAATGTTATCAAATTTTAGTTCTCATTTACAAGACATTTTTTCCATTTTCTATTTTTCATTTCTTCATCTTTCTCTTGGTGTTATCTAATTCTGAGAAAGGGATCTTAAAGTCTCCTACTTTTATTCAGTCACTATTTTTGAAATTCTATTAATTTTTGCTTTACAGATTTCCATATTTAGACTTTTGGATTGTACAAAGTTAATGCTGACATTTGATTGTAGCCTCTGATTCCTTTTAGCCAAATTTAATTTGTTTTTCTCTGATTATATTGTGATTATCTTTCTTTCATCTGATAGCATGATTGAATCTTCTGCTTTCTAGACTCACTGCATACATGGTAAAGCATATTCTAGCTTTTTATAGTGTATTCATTTCTTTTTTAGTCATGCTTAGCTTTATTTATAGATGCTCAGTGTGCTTAGCATAATGCCTGGTACATAGGAGGCACTTCTTAAGTGTTTATTGATTAATTACTGATTGATTGATATGCTTTTTTAAATCAGTGTCTTGGAGCTTTTTCTTTTGTTAATCAAGCATCACTCCATATCATATCACTGAATATTTTAATTCATTGAAATTTAAAATTGTAAGAATTGATTGTATATTTTCCATTATTATTGTATTTAATATTTTTCTGAATTATGGAGTTTTTTTGTTCTCCTTAAGCTTTTGAAACAATACTTTGCCTCACAATTATTATTCCATTATCTACATTCAGGAGACATTAGTCTCCAGACACTCTTCTCACTCTCCATGGTTTTCCTTCTACCATTACATGTTCCCCAAGTTTTAGAGTTTTCCCGCATGATTGCTTATTCTTTCTTCCTTGTACTAAGTTATCCAATTTTTCCAATCCTTTTTTTCCTCTTTCTTTGTTCCCTCTCAGTTATGTACTTAATTCAAAATACCCCTGATCACTTTCCATCCTCCTTTTGTTCAGCTGCATATTCTTGGTTAGCTGTGCCCAGCTCCATGTTTCTCTCACTATTTTCAGTTCTTCTGTCTATCAAGAAGTGACTGACACATCTAACCTTCGTTCTTTGTGACTCTTAGTTTTATCATTATCTCGGTCTGAATTCTGAAATCTTTCAAAGTTGCTTTTTTCTACAATATTTTAATTACTCTATAGATTGTTCTCCATCTGTTCTTCACTTTGCTGCCCTTCAGTGCATAAATGTGTTCACGCTTTCCTCCAATTGTCGATCCCCTCATTCTTAGAGCATAATGAGACTTCATTCCATTCACCTGCCAACATATATCTAGAGATTTTCCAATGAAAGGACAATTGTCATATGTTTTCTCATACTCAGTAGACAGTCAGGTACACAGGCAGCACCTTCTGAATAGTCAGGTTCAATTAATTGCCAAGATGTCTGTGAACAGGGATTACCTGATTAAACCTCTCAAGGGTGTGATTTAACTGCCTGAATTATTGTGTCGTTCTTGTGTTTGTCCTTCATTTTTGAAGAGGACTTTGACATCAGAGAAATGATGACATGACTTGCCCTTGACTTTGTTTTGAGTGAGGGAGAGCTGTGTAAGGGCAACAGCCTCACTTTTTTCTACTGAGTCATCTGGATCCAGTGACCAGATATTCATCAAGATGACTAGAGGTGACCCAGGATGTAATGGGAGACCTTGGATTCTTTGGCCTTGGGTCTATTCAGGTACTCAGGGTGAGATGAAGCCCATATAGTCAATGGATCTGTTTAAGAAATAGTCAGGGAGTGGCACCTTTAAAAAAAAACAATAAGGAAATCAAACAGGAAGGGAAGGGAAACAGTTACAACTAATAATCACGAGTTAGCCTAGAGGGGTCGAGGAAATAGCACTTGAGTGGAGTTTGGGCAAGAAGCCAGTCTATGGGCTTCAGAGTGCAGTAGTATTAAGGTTTAAGATCATCAGGGGAAAGGACAGCAGAGGAGAGGACAGGATAGGGCAGGACAGGAGAGTCTAGATTATCCACATTACCAATAGTAATTGATGATGCTTTTAGATAAATACTTTCTATCAACTTAAGGAAAAAATCTATTTTATGAGTATCCTTTTTTTTTAATAGAAATGAGTGTTGTATTTTATCAAAAGCTTTTCCCACACATATGGATACAATCTCATGATTATAAGAAGAACCATAGGCCACAACACACAAAGCCTCAAGTTTTAGGCACAAGAACTGTGGTACAGAGTTCCCTGTGCCACAGAAGCAGAGATCTACTTTAAAATCCGGGAAAAGGGTTATTATCATGAGTAAGAAGCAAAGAAGAAAAGAAAAGACCTAGAATCTTTTTATGGGCACAAGGACCAAAACACAAATACCAAAAAGGTCAGCATTGGACCGTACTGCCATCTGTAACTTCAGAAGGGAGTAGGAACTGATCGGAAGCACAAAGAACTTTCTTGGAAAAGATCTGGAAGCATTTTGAAACCCAAATGAGAAAAATAGAAGAAAAACTGGCCAATGATTTTAAAAATATGAAAAAAGAATTTACTGTAGATAACACCTCCTTAAAAAGGAAAATTGAACAAATGAAAAAAGAAGTATAAAACCTAACTACTGAAAATAACTCCTTTAAAGGAACAATTGGACAGAAGGAAAACGAGATGGAAAAGTTAATTGAAGAAAATAATCTCATAAAAAGTATAATGGGGCAAGTAGAAGCAAAGGAATCTCTGAGACATCAAGAATTAGTCAAATATAATCTGAAGAGTGAAAAGATAGAAGAAAATGTCAAATATGTAATTGGAAAAACAACTGACCTGGAAAAAATCCAGGACAGAAAAATCTAAGGATTATTGGTCTGCCAGAAAACCATGATGAAAAAAAGAGCCTGGGCAATATTATCCAAGAAATCAGCAAGGAAAATTCCCCAGAAGTGCTAGACCCAGAGAGCAAAATGGGCACAGAAAAAATCCAGCATTCACCTCCTGAAAGGGACCCGAAACTTAAAAACAACAAGGAATATCGTTGTCAGCCAGAACTACCACATAAAGGAGAAAATACTGCAGGCAGCCAGAAAGAAACAATTCAAATACTGAGGAACTACAGTCAGGATCACACAGGACCTTGTAGTTTCTATATTAAAGGGTCAAAGGAATTGGAAAGTAATATATTGTAAGGCAAAGGAGCTGGGACCACAACCAAGAATCAAGTACCCAGCAAAGTTGAGCATAATATTTCAGTCAAGGAGATGGACATTCAGTGAAGTAAGAGATTTCCATACCTTCCTGATGAAAAGGCCAGAACTCAATAGAAAATGAGATCTTCAAACCCAGTTCTCAAGAGAGGCATAAAAAGGTATATGGGGGGGAAAAAAAGCTTGTTATTCAGTATGGGCAAACTGTTTACATTCCTACAAGGGAAGATGATACTTGTCAATCTTGAGAATTGTACGTTTATTATGAAATGTAAAAGGGATAAATACAGACAGCGGGAGCGGGTTTAAACTCAATGATGTGATGACAACAAATGTGATTCAAGGGTGTGAAAAGACTGTAATGGGACATGTGAAAAGGAGGAGGCAGAAAAAAATAAATTTCATCACAGGAAGAGGCACAAGAATATATTACATTAGAGGGAAAGAGGGGAGGGAGATGAGTATTTTTTGAGATATACTCTCACTGATTGCATTCAAGGAGGGTAAAACAAAGTACAAAGACAAAGATCTGGGAATGGAGTGAGAGGTGGGGAGGGGGCGTGTAGGGGGCCTTTTCTAGGGGTTCTGGTTTCAACCTTCTTTTCTGTTCAGAGACCTTTCCTCATCCTCTCAACACCTTCCTCCACCTCTACCTACCTAGAATGTCTCTGTGTTGTCTTTTTTCACTCAGGGGCATCTGGGTTCCTCTAATAGAAGGGAAGGAGCCCTGAGAACAGATTGCTGCTGTTTGTTGCTGTGTCCCCTGCACCTGGCATAGTGCCTGGCACACGGTGAGTTCTGAGCAATGGCTCATAGTTGGATTTGTCTGAACAGCTGAGGATGTTGTTTTAGCAGCTGAGGATGTTGTTCACACTCTGGCGACTAAGAGAGTTCTGAAATGCCCCCTAATATGGTGGAACACTGGGAGGGGCAGCTCTGCATCTGCCCTGTGCTCAGGGGGAGGGGCTGGGAAGATAGCATCAGCTGAGCCCTCCCCTCCCTACCAAGCCATAGGGCAGGAGACCAAGAGCTCAGGGGCCAAGAGCCCCAGGGGTCATTTCCAGCCTAATTCAATCCCAAACTCATTCCAATGTCTCCCTCGGGTGGCCAAAGCGAAATGGGAGCCCCAAGGATTGTCAGGAGGAAGGTCCTTTATTTTGTTGGCTTTCCTTTTGGAATGGAAAATCCTTGAAAACAAGAATAGTCTTTCCTTTTGCTTGAATTTATATTATTAATCATTAGCATAGTTGAGGGAGGAAAAGAACTCTCATGTTCACCATTGTTTAGAGACACTGTTCATACAGTAAAAATGGGATCAGAATCTCATTTTCCAGATTCATGGAATAGATTCACATCAGAATATGAAGTGTTCCCTAGTTCAAAAAATTGTCATAATATTTGAATACCCATTTTTCAGAGGAAGAAACCCAAATGATCATTAATCATATAAATGTAAGCTTTAGTTGTATAAAACAAAAAATTTTAAACAAAGCTACTGCTCCCTGGGAAGATGGCAGAATAGGTCAGAAAATCCCAGGCTCTCTAGATGTACTCCAGAAGTGAGATAATAATTGTAGGCTCAGAGGGAACATAGAGAACCAAAAATAAATAAAAATAGGCTAAGAAATGTGGTCCTCCTGGGACAATCAGGGAAGACATGAAGAAATATCCCAGAAGAAATTTCATCCCTGTGCTGATGTCTGGTTAAACAACCACCAGCAAGCCCTGGCATTAGCTGGGTTGGGAGACTGCCTCAGCCCCAGCCACAGGAACTTTTTTCCCTGGAACACTTAGGGGAGTAGAGTGTCTGCTTCAGAGAAGAAGGAGAGAACATCTGCTCACAAGGAATGCCAGACCATGCTGTGAATGGAGACATGTCTGGTTATAAGGAATCAACAGATGCTGTGAGTGCAAAAGCAGTGGGGCAGGGACTCAATTACCTCTGGGCACTTACAGGAGTCAGCAGGTCTTGGTTTTGGCTCCAGGACAGAGGGGAAAACTGAAGGAGGAGCTGAGACCATAGGCACCATCCCCAATCCCCCAGGACTAGAGCTGATTACAAAAACATAGCTGGTACAGACTAAAAAACAAAGGAGAACATTCAACTATGGAGAATTACTATGGGGAAAGAAAAGACTGGGGTTCATCTATTGAAGGAAACAAAAATCATTCGACCCCCATGTCAAATGTCCACCTGCCCAAATAGAATTCAAAGCAGAACTTTAAAAAAACTTCAAAATTCAAAAGAGAGAGACTGAGATAAACTGAAAGAAAACAAACAAATCAAGAATGCTCTAAGAAAAACAAGATTATGTAAAGAAAGCCAACCAATTAGAAAAGGAGATGCAGAATATTAAAGAACAAAATGAGCCTTTGAAAATTAGAAGTGAATCAGGAGAAGCTAATAAAATTATGATACATATATAATGAAATAAAATATAAAGAATGAAAAAATGGAAGAGAATGAGAAATATTTCACTAGAAAAACAATGGATCTGGAGAGCAGACCAAGGAGAGAAAACATAAGAATAACTGGACTGCATGAAAGCTATGACATCAAGATGAATCTTGATACTAATATAAAAATAATAAAGGAAAATTTCCCTGAGTCATTGGAACAAGAGGGGAAAGTAGAAATAGAAAAAAAGTCTACCAATCACCACCCAAACGATGGTGATTGGAAAAATGTGGAAAACCCATAAAAATATTATAGTAAAATTCTGAAACCACAGCTCAAGTATGAAATATTATGAGCAACAATTAAATGAAAATTTCAATAATTTTGCCACAATTATAATCACATGAGACCTAGCGGTGGTGTCAGTAAAAGACAACAGGACTTGGAGCCCAATATATATTGAAGAGAAAATGAACTGAGATTGTAGCTGAAAATATCATACCCAGCAATGCTGAGTACAATCCTCAGGGAAAGAAAAAATGGACATTTAATGAAATGTCAGACTTTCCAGACTTTGTTAAAAAAGAAAACAGACCTGAACTTAAGAGAAGATTTGCCATACAAGAGCCAAGAGAGATACAAGATACATAGCAAACACTAATTACAAGGGATTTAATAAGGACAGACAGCTCATCTTTTATGTACTTAAAGTGTATGTCTAAGATTGTCATTAGTAATTGGGTAGATAGATGGAAAGACTGGTGGTAGATGTGAGCATGATATGAGTTCAAAAAGTAAACCCTTGAGGAACACCTAAAAAGAATAATTATCTTATACAAAAGAAGTTCAAAAGGAAGATCCAACACAGACGCATTAGATGGGGGAGGAAAGCTGGTAGTCCTGGAAACCTAGTTTCATTGGGAATGGGTTCAAGAGGGAACAATACATATAAAATTTATCTGAAAGTGTATAAAAGTCTTCTAAATCCAGAAAGAAATGAAATGCTAAATGGATGGAGGGATCCCTTTCTCATATTTTTCTTTTTCTTTTGTCATTGTGAACATAGTTATCACTCTTCCATGGCCAAGAGTAATAATCAGCCTCATCCTCAGTCATGAGCCTGAGTCCCTGAGCCCCTCCCTCTTTCCACAGATGGAATTCGAGAATCGGGCAGGGATCCCCAAGGACTAGTCTCTAGAATCCTAAGTCAACAGGAGAGACCTTCAAAATTGCTGCTGATACCAGGATACAAAGCAGTTCTCAGTACTATCCTAAATAGAGTATATACTGGCTGAATTCTAAGACCCAGAGGTGGGTAAGGGAATACATAGAAAGCCATAGAACCTGGAAGGAAGGGAAAGAGGAGGCAGAGTGGTCTATTTCCCAAGAAGATCCCGACCCTCTAAATACAGCAACATCCACTTGGGGTCCCTGAAGGGGGCTGAACTGGTGCTGTGGAACACTCAGAGCCTGGTGAAATAGCAGACATCTAGGTCACCCACTGCATCTCATGACATTGACAATCATCCTGACTTTTGTCCTTTCACTGGAAGAGAGTGAGACAACTCTGCGCACCTGTGCCGAACTTAAATCCTGTTTTCCTGCAAGTCAAGACATCACCCATGATAGCACTGAGCCTCTAAGAAACGAGGACAGCATCTGTAGTGGTAATTCAAAGGGGAAGGTCTTTCCTATTCATTAATAGGCTCATGTATCCTGCATAAATCACATGGAAGTTTAAGTCACAAATGGTGGGAAGAGCTTCCTGAACTGGTAGAACAGGAAGGGTGGAGCAGAGCTGGGAGCAAGTTGGTGAGAGCAGTTAGAGAAGAAGAGAGAGGACACAGGCAGGTACAGATAGTCTTCTGAGCATTTTCTTGAGGGAAGGCTGTGGTGGAGGGTGTGTGTGTGTCAGGGCTTGGGAATGACTTTGTTCTCTGCAGTGCCAATGTGTACTGACTTCTTGGTTCCTGTGATGGATTTGGCTTCCTGGTATTGGAATAAATGTTTTTCTTTTTTCTTCTGTGTGGAGAGTCTGTTATACTTTGTGATTCAGAACTTCACCATCATGTTCATAGTCACCACCAGTGCTGTGAATATTGCCTTGGCGATAAAGAATTTCCCAAGGGCATCGTATCCCTTCCAATCAAAAGGAAGAGATTGGTTTACTTTTGTTACTGTAGGTTCACCATCTGGCACTTAGGAGAAGTCCTTAAAAATGGTTATTATTTGTTGTCCTTATTCTTTAGAACATTTTTGTAGCTTAAGAGTCAGGCAATTTGTATTCATCAAGAGCAGCTTACTCTATGCTCAGTTTTCTAGATTCTTAACTCTCAATGGACTATTTTGTGTTCCAATATTTTCAGGCCAAAGGTGTTTGATGGGGACAGAGAAAACAGAAGCCAAAGAATCTTTGAGGAGATCAGCCTTCTATTTTTCTGAGGGACCTCACTCCTACCCCACCCATCCCCCATCAGGATACATCCTCTGCCTTCAGTATTCTCATTCTTTCGGCCAAAAGTGACAGAAACCATGCCCTCTCCATTGTCTGGAACATTCCTCATTAGTCTCAGCTGTGTCTGGGATTCCTGTGTCAGTGAAATTGTTCTGTAGAACTGACCCTTCCTTCTATGTCTTTCCTGTGGCCAGGGAATTTCCCAGACCCTCTTGTAGAGATTCAGGGAATGATCTTGAACTACATAGCTTCATGATGGAAGGGGTTGTTTTGAGGATTCTCTAACCTTTTGGGGGGAATTATTATTTTCTTTCACTGAATTCTACTATTGAGGACTTACATTCTTTCCTCCTAACATTTAGATTAACTGAAACGTCTTCCATTAATATAAGCCTAGTCTGACTAAAATATGATGCATGGAATCATAGTTTTAAGAGAGGACTATTTGACCTCCCTCAGCTAGGAGGCCAAGAAAGATTTTCAGCTTCCCAAAGACATTTTACTATTTGTGGAAAAGATTCCACTACCTAACCATATGAATAAGGATTTCCTTAACCTAGATTCTTGGTTGTCTTTGGGTTACATCACCTGTTTTTCCCCTATTAATCTAATGCAACGTCTTTAAAATGAAAGCTTTCAGTTCTGTGAAGGTAGGATTCTGCAAATTCAGTGTTTAAATCTGTAATTTTCTCCCGGGAGTTTGTGGAACTCGGGACAGGCTGACTCTTTGGGAATCCATCTGTTAATTAGTAACCTTGACCAAGCACCTACTACGTTCTAGTATCTGGGCCAGGGACTGGAGATACTCAGATGGGTCTCTCTTTCAATCCCTGCCTAAGAGCACCCCTGTTTCTCCAGCCCCAGTGTCCCTCATTCTACCCTTGGTAATCCCAGATTTCTTTAGTGAGGCTCAAACTTGAGATCACCAAGTTCAGTACAGACCAGAGCTTCATTCACAGAATGTCTCATACAGTAATTAGTCATCATTTATTAAATTCTAATTTTTAAGGAATTATTTTCTTCAGCAAGTTTTTGTACTTCCTTTCCCATTTTGTCAGTCCTATGTTTTTTTTTGGAATTCTTTTGCTCTGCACATTTTTGTGTATCTTATGCCATGAAATGGACTCTTTTACTAACAACTTTCTGCTACTACTCTAATTTTTTCCTCAATATTTCTTCTAATTCTCTAACTTATTACATGCATTCTAAGCTCTTCTAGGAATTCCTGTTGGACCTGAGATCAAATTAGATTTTTCCTTGAAGCCTTGCACATTGCCAATTTGATGCTATTCTCCTCACCTAAGTTGATGCCTTGACCCTTCATATTACAAGGATCTCTTTCTGTACTCAAGGTTTTTTGGCTGTTTGCTCATATTTTCTGTCTTTTTTGGGACATGGTGTTTTAACGTGAGAGTTGGGCTCTGGTTGTGCACTGCCCTAAGCTTTTAGTGTTGGGGCTTTGGGTCTTGCTGCTGTCCTTCCCTGGCAATCTGGGCTAAGCTGCTTGCTGTCTCTGGAGGGCAGATTTCCCTGGTGGTTTGGCAGTGGGATGTCCCTGTGGGTCTGACCTGGGACTGGGCTTAGCTATTTACCTGCAAGGGTTGCAATGGAAACATAGGCTTATTTGGCCAGTCCCACTTCACTCCTGGTGATCACTGGGGTCAAGGCCTCCCTGGTGGCTTTTGGTAAGGGTAGGCTCATTGGGGTGTGGCCTTGTGAGCTGCACAGATTGCTGCCTTTACTGGGAGACTGCTGAATTGCAGGAGGGTGAATTGCCCCAGACTTGCAGCCTTACTGCAGGCCTCCTGCTGTGGACTCTGCTGGTTCTGCTCTTAGACCCTATTCTCCTACCAGCCCAGTGTGATAAACTTTTTCTGCCTGTCTGCTAAGCTGCTTCCCTGCTCCCAGATCAGACTGAGTCAGTTTTTTTACTTCTTTTGGAGGGAACTTGGGGAGGACTTCAGAGGGTTCCTCTTCTCCATCCTGGCACCAAAACAGCCTCCAAAGCTTGGAAGAGGCGGAAAGAGCCCTTCGGGGGGCAGCACAACTCAAAGCATGAGAGGGGATCATGTGGAGGCAGGGAAAGAGGGAGCAGGTGAGGGTGTGAGGAAGGGGAGACTTAGAGGGAGAGGGTCATTGGGGGAGGGTTTCCCAGGGAGAAGAGCAGGGAGGGAGAAGGGGAGGAAGGGGCCAGAAAGTGAAGTTGTTTCTGTCCTGTGCTCACCAAGCACCTCTCTGGAGCCTAGAGGGGAGGGCACAGGGGGAGAAGGCCTGGCAGGGTTTTTGTCTCACTTTCCCCTCAGTCTGTGTCACTGTGTACATCAGGACCACTATCCCACACCTGACAGTAATAATCAGCCTCATCCTCAGCCTGGAGCCCAGAGATGCTCAGGGTGGCTGTGTTCCTTGACTTGGAGCCAGAGAATCTGTCAGGGATTCCCGAGGGCCTGCTGTTATCATAATATATCACCAGCTTAGGGGCCTGACCAGGTTTCTGCTGGTACCAGTATACACTGTAGCTACGAAGTCCGTTCCCAGCACAGGAGATGGAGGCTGTCCCTCCCAGGGTTTTGGACACTGAAGGAGGCTGAGTCAGCACATAGGAGGCCCCAGAACCTGCAAGGGAAGGAAAGAAGAGATTGGTCACAGGCAGGGGTCTATCTCCCCAGAGGGGACACTGTCCCCTGAAGCAGCTTCAGGATGAGCTCAAGTCAGTAGTATGCCTGACCTCAGACTCTGTGGGGCCTGAGCCACAGGGAGGAGTCCCTGGGCATCCTCACCTGTGTAGACAGTCAGGAGGGAGAACAGCAGAGAAATCCAAGCCATGGTTAAGAGCCTCTGTGTCCTAAGGATCCCCAGATGGGGCTGGGCTCCCCCAGGGCTCACTTAAGACCAGCCCAGGCCCTGCTGGGAGGAGGCCCCCACATGCAAATCTGCTCCTGCTCTGGACACCTGAAAGAGAGGCCTCAGGTGGTGACTGACTGACTCTGTGGGTTCCTTAGGCAGAGGAGGCAGGTCCTTTCTCTGGCAGGGGAGGGTAATAAAAGCCCCTGAGGTCATTTCCTCCTCTGAGATTCTGGGATTCTTGGAGTCAGGTTCCTTCCTACTCAGGACTATGTATGATGCTGCAGGACCTTGTCACTGTAACTGAACTGTTTTGTCCTCCTACACCTTCCCTGTACCCTGGAGCCTTCTCCCCATGGACCTGCCCCCATGCTGCCCCTTCCCCCATTGATGAGTTCCCCCAGGCACTGCTTGGGGACAGCCAGACTTCCTCCCCTCCAGATGTGGTTGGGACTCTGGAGGATTCAGGAGCATAGGGAGTGGGGCCTTCTCTCCCCCATCACTGTTGGCTCCTTTCAGCAGGTGTTTTCCAATTAGGATGTGAGCTCCATCAAGGCAGGGACTCTATTTATCTGCACTGGAGTCCCCAGCCCTAAGCATAGGGCCTGACACATGAAGGAATTAAGAAATACCTGTTGCCTTGCCTGGCCTCTAATCCAGAGCTTCCTCATGACCATCCAAAGAAGAGCCATAACAGTGAGTGGACCCAGCTTCTGCCCCCACATCCCGGGGTCTTCTGCTACTCAGGCCTCCCAAGAGGAGGAAGGAAGTCAGGCACATCCTCACTCTGGGGTCCACTTCTCCATTGATAAAAGGACAGGGATTGGACTGAAGTGTCTCTAACTTCCCTAACAGCTCTGGCCTTAAATGATCAAGCCCAAAAGTCCTGTTTTCATCTGGAATTCACCACAGACTCCAAACACTGAGGCCCTTGGGGAGCCAAAATTAAGGGCCTAAGGGATTTGGGAAGTGTCTCCTAAAAAGGTGGGGCATTGGGAAGGGTAGCTCTGCATCTTCCCCCAACTCAAGAGGAGAGACTGGGACCGCAGAGGCAGGTGCACCTCCCCAGGACACAGGGCAGGAGACCAGGAGCTCAGGGGCCAAGAACCCCAGGGGGCATTGACAGCCTAACTCAGAACTTCCAAGGACCACACAGTTGGGGCTGGTACCCACAGGCTCTCTTATCCTTCACAGGCCACAGGCATGCAAAACTTCCCCTACCTCAATCTCTCCTGAGTGCCTGTGGGCTGGTCTTTGGCTTCCACCAGAGCAGAGGCTGAAGGGACTCTGGGGCATAAGCTCCTGGCTCAGTTGGGAAAAACTGCATCTTATCCAACAGTGCCCTCTACAGGCAGAGGCCGGTAAGTACAGCTTCTTCAGGGAAGTACATTCCTGTTATTTTCAACGTCCTATGGGAGTGTAACACCAGGTAATATTACCCTGGAAAATAAAAAATAACGGCATAGGAGAATCCAGCAGCCTGGGTTTTCAAGGCTGAGACAGCTGGAGATTCCTGGAGGACTTCCAATGAGCTAGGATTTCACCTCCTAGAACACTGTGAAGAATCTTAACACCTTTTTGACAAAGATATTGGGAACCAATGAGCCTGGTGAATGACTCAAAAAGACTCTCGGGGCTAAAAACAACCAACACTGGAGTCCAGTGGTAAGGACAAAGTTGAATGAGTTTTCAGGAGATCTCATTGATGTGGTTTGTGGTTTCCAGTTAGACAATACAGATTAGGATTATCAGAGGAGAGGGGACAGAAGCTTGTGTGTTAGTGGAGTAACAACAGTGGAAAGTGCAAATGTCTTTAGAATCCAGAGTTCCCAGTCCCAGAGAACACTGTTGTGGTGGAGGAAATGATGAATTTGTAGACTTGGAAAAATACGGACAAACTAAGATTTATGAAAGAAGATGTTATTCATCCTCAGAGAAACAGAGGGTAGATAAGTACAGTATAGTCTTAAATAGATGCACTTGAATGCAAACATTTATACATGAGTATGATTATTGATATCTGAGTACATGTATGTGTAAGTATATGTCTGTGCACAGGTGCCTGTGTTTATGTGTATTTGTGTGTCTTCCTGTGTATGTGGTAGTATGTGTATATATAAGCATATATGTATGTATGTTTATGTATATGTACATATATACTTGTCTGCATTTAATTATGCCTTCTGGGGTGGGAGGGTGAAAAGAACAAATTAAAAAGCTCACAGCTGAGAACACAAGAAAAATTCCAAGGGAACAAAGAAAAGATGGACAGCTCTCAGTGCAGTGCATAGCATTTATTATACAGGCTTTCCTGAAATGGAAATTTCTTGCTGCATATTTAGAATCCTCCCCCACATTCTGCTGTGCACATTACAATTATTTTTACTTTCCTCATTTTTTATTGTTTTCACTTTGGCTTTTAAATTTGTTTCTTTTTCTTTGCTTAGTTTGTATTTAAAAAAATTAGAAACATTAAGTTGCTATTCTCTCATTGAGACCTTCTTCAATCAGCTGCTTCCGTGTCTGTTTCTATCTGATATTTTGCCCTTTTTGTCTGAAAGAGCTCTTTTTGAGAGATATTTACAAGCATCATGTCATTTTATCTTCACAACTACCATGAGAGGTAAATGTATGTGTAGGGGACAGGATTGGAACCTGGATCTTCCTGGATCCAGGCCCATTACTTTATCCACTACATCACCTAAGTACAATGTGACATTCACAGAGCCCACCTCAGCCCTGAATACCCTGGCACAATACTGAATGGCACAATACCACAGACTCTTCACATGGAAGGCAGAACCAAAGTATTTATTCAGACACCAGAAAGACAAATCCATCACAGTGACAAAAATCTATACACGATAACAATGCAGAGAACAACACCATTCCCAAGCTTCCCCCTGCTAGGCTTCCCAAAACCAGGTCCATCGAAGAAATCACAAGCAGGCTCTCTTAAACACAATCACAATCTCTCACTTACACTAGCCAGAAACCTGATCACCTGCATCCTTCCTAGCTCTGACTGCTCTCATGACTGTAATGGCAATTTAAATGGAAAGGTCTTTGTCATTCATTAATGGGCCCATATGACCTGTTTAAATCACCTGGAGGCATGAGACACATGTGGTGGGAGGAGCTTGCTGAACAAGTGGAACAGGAAAGTTGGAGCAGAACCGGGAAGAAGTGAGTGAACAAGGTGAAGGCAGAGAAGAGGGGACACAGGTAGGCAGGCAGACATGGCAAGACTCTGTCTTTTGAGTGTTTACTGGTGAGAAGGTCTTGGCACAGGGTTGGTGGAGGCTTGGGAATGGCTTTGCTTACAGTGGTGATTATGTTCTTCTTCTAAATTCTTGGTCATCATTACAGATTTTGCTTTCTGGTTCTGGAATTTGGCTTCCTAGTGTCTAAATAAATATTTTTCTTCTGCTTTGTATATGGAGTATCTTTATACATTATGATTGACAACTGTGCCAGCATATTCCTAGTCACCACCAGCGCTGTGAATATTGCCTTGGTGATATATTTGTTGTCATGAACAGGATCTCAGAGTATAAAATCTCTATTTGGAGGCAGAAAAGAATTAGAGGAAGAAACTAGTATCCCAGGTTGGGATGACTGAATGTATTTTTTCACTCACTAGAGCATGGGTTAAAAGCATTGGACCCTGTGATAACCGGGAAGCAAGGATACAGGAGGGGGAACCAGGAGACTTGGAAAGGTGTTTGCAAGGAATTCCAAGTAGCCTAGAGAAGGAGTGGAAGGGGTAAGTAGGAGAGGATGAATTTTATTAACAGGTTATAGTATTATGTGTAAAAACAGAGAGGAGCTACTGAAGGAAAGCATTCAGATGGAAAAAGAGTTATCCACTTTGCATGGAATTCTCAGCTTTCAGGCTCTCCTTTAAAAGATCAGGCTGGGGTAAGGGGCCTGTCATATGGAAGAAAAGACTGTTCATTTAGCTCAGAAGAAGCTGAAGGTTGACAAAAGAAATGCGCATTCTGACCTTTGTACGGGATCAGTCTAGTTGCCACTGTGTCATAAGGAAGTCAGAACAAGGAAGTGAAATAATGTTAGAAGGAAAAGTTTCTCAGGCAGAAGCATGCCCAATAAGGAGGCAGAAACAGCAGAACCAAGGAGGTGGCACAGTGTTTAGGGAAGTGATTGAGGATTTAACTCCGCAGGAGGTCACAGATATTTGGAGTCAGTTCTCCCAGTGGATGGGAGAAGCATTAATATCTTGGAGAATGAGTATCAGTGATGAAGGGGCCAGAGGAGCATTTCTAGATAGTGCGGACAGATTGAAATTTATAGCTACGAGAATCCTTTTGTACAGAAAACTTTTACAGATTGCAATACAGAAGGAGGTAAAAATACAACTGATCTGTTACCTTTGGCTGCAGTAGCCAGTATCCTACTGACTGCGTGTGGCCTAGGGGAGACAGACCCTGGCATTCAATTGGGGATTGTATAAGAAAGTTAAAGGAGAAGTCATTCCCCAATTGATAAATGGTCAAAGGATATGAACAGGGAATTTTCAGAGCAAAAAATTAAAACTCTCTATAATCATCTGAAAAAATGCTCTAAATCACTATTGATTAGAGAGATCCAAATCAAAACAACTCTGAGGTGTCACATCACTTCTATCAGATTGAAAAACATGATAAAACAGGAAGATGATAAGTGTTGAAGAAGAAGTGGGAGAGTTGGAATACCGGTGCATTGTTGGTGGAGCTGTGAGCTGATCCAACCATTCTGGAGAGCGATTTGTAACTACATCCAAAGGGTTACAAAAAATGGACATACCCTTTGACCCAGCAGTACATTTCTGGGACTCTATCCCAAAGAGATCATAGAAATGGGAAAGGGTGCCACATGTACAAAAACATTTATAGCAACTATCTTTGTGGTGTCCAAAAGCTGGAAGTCAAGGGGATGCCCATCCATTGGGGAACGCCTGAACAAGTTGTGGTACGTGAATGGAATGCAATACTATTGTGCTATGAGAAATGATGAGCAGGAAGACTTCAGAGAAGCCTGGAAAGACTTATATGAACTGATGCTGTGTGAAAGCAGCAGCACCAGGAGAAATTTGTTCACAGCAACAACCACAGTGTTTGAGGAATTTTTCTGGTGGACTTGGTACTTCGTTGACATGCATGGACTTCGATAATTTTCAATGGACTCTTGAGGTAAAACACCTTCCACCTTCAGAGAAAGAACTATGGAATTGGATCTCAGGCAGAAACAGACCATTTTCTTTTGTATTATGTTATGTTTTGTCTTGTTTTATGGTTTCCCCCATTCAGTTTAATTCTTCTATGCAACATGCATTTAATAGGAAGGTACATGTCAGACCTATATAAGATTGTAGACTGTCTCAGGGAAGGAGTGGAGAGAGGGGGAAGAGTAAGGGGGAGGGAGTGGCAAAAAATCTAAGGTACATGGAAGTGATTGTGGAACACTGAAAACAAATAAAATAATTCAATTTAAAAAATAAATAAAGAAAAAGAAAGTTAAAGGAGGAGTTAATGATGATTGCTATAACGATCAGAAAAGGAGATGGGTACTGTGATACTGCCTTTGCAGTTTGCCCTAGGAATATAATACAGAAGACAGGTTCTCCTATTTGTAAGCATTAATTTATAAACACTTAATGATTTTTAATAAGCACTAAAAATTCGGGAAGTAGAGCACCCTCTCTCTGAGGTGCTGGAGAAGATTTCACAGTTAAGTGACTTAAGGGACTGAGGAAAAGAGAAAATTCCTGAAGAGTGGAATAAATAGTGTTAGAAGTGAGCCCCTTTAACAAGCCCCCACAGTGAGAAACATGCTCACCTTGAATAAAGATCAATGCCTGTTCTGAAATCAGGAAAACTTTAATTAATCTTTACATCCATTCCCCCCAAATGGACGGGTAGCCTCCCCAGCAAGGTTACAGGAGAAATACAACACATGCAGAAAGATGGAGTTTTTATACTGTTTTCTGAACTTTGGGTCTCCCACAATACCGTCCCCTGGCTCCATGTGACTCCATGTTCTCATCTCTGATAGGCCATTCTTCACACAGCAACTTGGGACTGCACATTAGTTTCTGACTTCTATCCTGTCTATGTTAGGTCACAACCTTTGTCACCTAGGAATGTGGAAAATACAACTTTCTTGTCTCCCTCAAAATCCCCCTCCTTTTTTAATTAAAATTCCTATTTCCACACCTAAATCCAATCAATAGATACTTCCTCACATTCTTTCCCCTGTGAATTCTTCCCTTCATTTTTCTCTCCTTTATATAAGTACGGGAAGGGAGCAAAGTTGATTGACATTCACAAAGCACAAGGGGTCAGTCCCCTATCATCAGTACAGATACACAGACTCAAAAGGAACAGGTAAATTAATGAATTGTCCATTTAGAAGTTCCATCTAATACAACAGTCTGGGGAGGAGCATCATCTGATGCAGTTTTCTGGTCTGGATGCTCCTTCAAGTCGTCTTCAGCAAAGCATCTCTGCATCTTCTTTCCTTTATCTTTTTGCTGAAATTCAGGTGTCCACGCTCCTAGCAAACTGACCTTGATAAAATTTTAAATGACCATCCCTAAGTTTTATACACGTGTCACTCTTACAAAATCAAAATTGAAACTTTAACCAATTGTGCTGTTTAAGAAATTCACATTAGAACCCAGTTTTTACACTTTACATTAATTCACTGTTCATTTCCAACATCAGGAGGATGATATTTCAGCAAACATTCAATAACAGGCTCCAGTACTTACATAAATACAATAAATAATCATTTATAACACAGTACATACAACATCATAAAGCAATTCCACCTTCTGGTCACATGATGCTTCTTTTAAAGCATTTACAATATAGACCACAAAGCATTTTTATTTTAACATTTTCCAGCTGAGATAAAAATAATAATGACTATTCATGCTAATCTCATGAGCCCTTGACTGAATTGTCTCCATACTATCATTAAGAATTAAAGGCCCTAATTTATTTTTGTTAAGTCTGAAATTCTAAAACTAATAACTTAATTTTCGACTCAACATCAGATGTTCCGCTACCAACAATCTATTATTTAATCAATCTGGTATTAATTTTACAAAACTTTTGATTTTAGGAATTTACCACTGAGTAGGGACATTTCAGGGAATCAGTATCCCCTTAACTTCATGCCAATTCCAGGAAGGAGTAGATTGTCATTTCGCATTCAGCCAGGCTTAAAGTCTGCCAGGTATCAGTGGGGAAATTAGGTCAGGAGAATCCTACTGCAGCCTAGGCTGAACAGATGTTTTCCTAACTTTCCCATGAGATCACATATTTGCAGTTCATATCAGCATCTCACAGGATTACTGGCATCATGAATCAATGCCTCAGACTGCTTTTCTTTCTATCCATACCTGTGGGTAGACTCAGTAGAACAATCAGTTAACAGTCCCATAAAATCATAAAATAGCAAGCTCCAGCAACCAGTTTCAGACATGACTACAATTTCACATTGGCTAAGGAACTTCTTTTGAAGCAAGTCTTCAGTAGCTTACATGCCTTTCTATCCATGTTCTAGTTCCTGATTAAATAACAATCACAAAATCAAATTTACCATAAAAACCCTAAGTTATTGCTCTAATAGATATACACCTGTTTCCCAAACTACTCTACCCCTTTCTAATCCTGCTCAGTCTGAAAGAAGAGCTGCACATATAAGTTTAAACACCAATTTCAGCTTATGTTCATGAAATGAATTCAAATCAAAACAAACATCTAACTTCTCCATTAATGCAAAATATTACCAGAGGTTACCTGCCTCTAAGAAATTTAGACTGAAATTTTTTCCTCAAACTAAAAGCGTCTCTGATTTAGTGTCAGTAATTTGATTCAGTCAGTTGTATTTACCCAATTGCTCTTTGTAACTTTATTCCAAGTTAGGACCTTTGTCCCTTAATCCAGTGGAGTTTTAGTCCCATTTGTCTAAAAGGTCCCTGGAAAATCTCATCCTAAAAAATTCTTGGTTTTCCCCACGTGAACTGGCTCTCCTGATGCCCATGAGATTTTCTATTACTATGCCCAAATCTGTGTTCTACTTCCCACTCTTAATCCTATCAATCCGAATCCCAGGTTACTGGCAACTCTCATCAAGACCATTCCTGGAACCTCCAGACTGCCTGGGACCACCCAGCCTCCTTCCCCAGAGTCCATCTGTAAGAAAGTTACATCTTGTTTTAGCATTACAAATGTTCAGATCCCCTAAAAATCCACCTAATATTGAGAAATCTCAACAAGGTTTTAGCTTCTTTGGTTGGAAGAAGGCTTGGGGTGAATTCATTTGAGCAGGACTCAGCATGTTATTTTGGGTTCCCAAGTACCCCTAACCTCAACAATTCCATACAATTACAGCTAACTCTAACTCCCAATCTTGTTCTAATGAACAATGATTCAACCTAACATTTATACCTTGGTTTTCTTTCCTTACCTAATCATTCCCATTACAATCAGAAAGAAAGTTCTGTTTCAGGGATTTTGTCTTTCACGAGATGATACCACAATACTCATTTGCCCAATTAATTGAATACAACAAGATTCCACTACTTGCATTTGTGCTTGCATCTTACACTATCTGCTTGGATTATAGAAACATGCCATGTAGATGAAAAGCAAGGAGCTAATCAGATATCATCTCCACCTTATAATCAGACTCAGAAATAGCCAAGGGGAAAACATCCCTTTTCAGAGGAAATAAACAACTTTAGCAAAGTTCCAGGATGCAAAATGAACCCACATAAATCATCTGCATTTCTACATATGATTAAGAAAAACCAACAGAAAGACATAGAAAGAGAAATGCCATTTAAAATTATGGTAGACACTATAAAATATCTGGTAGTCTACCTGCCAAAGCAAACCCAAAGATCATAGGAGCACAACTACAAAACACTTTCCCCAGAAATAAAGTCAGATCTAAATAGCTGGAAAAACGTCAGTTGCTTATGGGCATGCCAAGCTAATAAAATAAAAATGAAAATTCTACCTAAATTGATTTACTTATTCAGTCCTATGGCAATAAAAAACACAAAAAATTATTTCCAAGAACTGAAAATATAATATCAAAATTCATCTAAAAGAGTTAATGGTCCAGAATATGGAGGGAATTAATGAAAAGAAATGCTAGAGAAGGTGGTCTAGTCACACTAGACTGCAAATTGTATTATAAAGTAGCAATCATCAAAACCATTTGATATCAGCTAAGCGAAGGAGGGGTGCATCAGTGGAATAAGTTAGGTACACAAGACACAGAAGTCAATGACAAGAGAAGTCTACTATTTGATAAACCCGAGTACCCCAGTGTCTGAGATGAGAACTCACTGTTTGTCAAAAGCTCCTGGGAAAACTAGAAAATAGGATGGCAGAAACAGGGCATAGAACAAGTCTGACACCGTATACCTGAATAAAGTCCAAATAGGTACACAAAGTGGGTGTAAATGCTGATACTATATGCAAATAGGGAAGCAAGGAATAGTTTATTGGTCAAATTAATGGAAAATGGAGGAATTTATAACCAATCAAGAGACAGAAAACATTCTGAAATGAAAAATGGATAACTTGGATTACATTAAATTGAAAAGTTTTTGCACAAATAAAGCCAATGCATCCAAAATTAGGAGGGAAGCAGAAACCTGGGAAAGAATTTTTACTAGTATCTCTGATAAAGGTCTCATATCTCAAATCTGTAGAGCACTGAGTCAAATTTACAAGAATAGGAGTCATTCTTGAAATGATAACTGGTTAAAGAATATGAACAGGGAGTTTTCAGAGGAAAAAAATGAATGCTCTCTATAGTCCCATGAAAAAATGCTCTAAATCACTATTGATTAGAGAGATGCAAATCAAAACAATTCTGAGGTACCACATCATACCTATCAGATTTGCTAAAATGACACAACCAGGAGATGATAAATGTTGGAGAAGATGTGGGAGAGTTGGAACACTAATCCATTGTTGCTGTAGCTGTGAGCTGATCCACCTGGATGTGGAAAGCAGTTTGGAGCTATGTCCAAGGGGCTATAAAGTGACCCAGCTATATGTCTAGGACTGTATCCCAAAGCGATCATAAAAATGGGAAAAGGATCTCCATGTACAAAAATATTTAAAGCAGCTCTTTCTGTGGTGGCCAAGAATTGGAAATCTAGGGCATGCCCAACAATTGGGGAGGGGCTGAACAAGTTGTGGTATATGAATGTAGTAGAATACTATTGTGCTATAAGAAATAATGAGCAGGAAGACTTCAGAGAGGCCTGAAAGGACTTATATGAACTGATACTGAGTGAAATGAGCAGAAGCAGGGGAACATTGTAACATTATAACATTGTAACATTGTAACAGTAACAGCCACAGTGTGAGAGGACTGTTTCTGATTAACTTGGCTCTTCGTAGAAAACATGCCCAGAGGACTCTTGAAGCAAAATACCATCCACATCCAGAAAAAGAACTCTGGTATCAAAATGCAAAATGAAGCAGACCATCTTTTCTGCTGTAATGCTTTGTGTTGTTTTGTTCTCCTCAAGGTTTCTCCCATTGGTTTTAATTCTTCTATGCCACATGACTAATGTGAAAATGTGTTCAATAAGAATGTTTTTGTAGAGCCCATAAAAAATTGCATGCCTTGTTGGGGAGAGATGGGGGAGGGAAGAGGAATGTCCCACCCCCAGGCAGAAAAGCAGGGAGGGAGAAGAGGGGGGAAGGGATCTGAGGGACCAGTTGGTTCTGTCTGGTGTTCACCAGCCATCACTCTGGAGCCTAGGAGGTAAGGCACAGGGGGAGCGGCCCTGGCAGGGTTTCTGTCTCACTTCCCCATCAGTCTATGTCAGGGTGAGAATCAGTATCATCATCCCCCACATGACGATAATAATCAGCCTCGTCCTCAGCCTGGAGCCCAGAGATACTCAGGGTGGCTGTGTTTCCTGACTTGGAGCCAGAGAATCTGTCAGGGATCCCTGAGGGTCTGCTGTTATCATAATATATCACCAGCTTTGAAGCCTGGCTAGGTTTCTGCTGGTACCAGTGTATACAGTAGCTACTAATTCCATCCCCATTGCAGGAGATGGAGGCCGTCTCTCCCAGGCTTTTGGAGAAGGAAGGTGGCTGAGTTAGCACATAAGAGCCCCCAGAACCTGCAAGGGAAGGAAAAGAGAGATTGGGCAGAGGCAAGGGCTTCTCTCCACCAAGGGAATGCTGACCCCTCAAGAAGCTTCAGCATGAGATCAGGGCAGGATTAGGTCTGGCCTGAGACATTGTGGTTCCTGAGCCACAGGGAGGAGTCCCTGAGCAGCCTCACCTGTACAGACAGTCAGGAGGGAGAATAGTAGAAAGATTCAAGCCATGGTAAAAGTTCCTTCCAGAGTTCTGTGTCCTGAGGCTCCCCAGCTGGGGCTGGACTCCCAGGGCTCTCTTAAGACCAGCCCAGGTCCTGCTGGGAGGACGCCCCCACATGCGAATCTGCCCCTGCTCTGGACATCTAAAGGAGGGGCCTCAGGTGATGACTGACTGACCCTGTGCGCTCTTGGGGCAGAGAATGCAGGTCATTCTTCTGGCAAGACAGGGTCATGAGGACCCCTGAGGTCATTTCCTCCTCTGACATTCTGGGAGTCATGTTTATTCATCCCTAGGCCTGTGTCTGACAAGCCATTACCTTGTCACTGTAACTGAACTGTTTTCTCCTTCTGGACCTTCCCTATGCCCTGGGGCCTTCTCCCCATGGGCCATCCCTCCCCAACCATGCTGTCCCTTCCCCACATTGGTGAGTTCCCCCAGGTCCTGCCAGTAACTTCTGCTGGCTTAAGCTGAATAAGTTCTGTCTTCTTGGGTTTTTCTGAAAGCCTCTAACTGTGTTCTGATTGGTAAGGGCCACCTGTAGTTTTTATTCAGTAACCTTAGGGACTAAGGACCTTTGTGAACATGTAAGCTGTCTTGTACGAGTTTCTGACCTTCTTTATCTGACTGCTAGGTCACAACTGATCAGCTATCATCACTGATAGTTTTGACTCCGTGGAAACAGAACTCCTTTCTCTATTTCTCACACTCTGTATAATGACATGATTTGCAAACTTGACTTTGTTTTGAGTGAGGGTGGGCTGTGCAGGCTAAGTGGTGCAGGAGTCAGGAGGAACTGAGTTCAAATCTCAGCTCAGACACTTGACGCACACTAAGTGTGTGACCTTGGGCAAATCACTTAACCCCAATTGCCTCATCCTGGGTCATCTTCAGTCATTCTGATGAATGTCTGGTCACTGAATTCAGAGGGCTGTGGAGAAGTGAGGCTGCTGACCTGCAGAGCCCTCTCTCATTCAAAACAAGGTCAAGTGCAAGTCATGTCATTATTTCTCTGATGGCATGGTCTTCTTCAGCAATGAAGGATGAGCACACACACTCTGTATCTTGGTGAAAGGAGAGGACAGGCTTTGGGAATCCTAACCCAGGCCTTAGGACCTGGCCCTAGCAGATTGCCTCCTTCTCGTATTAGTTCGACTCTGTGGCTGCTGGATGGTCATCATGTCTCCAGGCACAGAGTAAATGCTCAACAATGGCTTCGACTATTCTGCACATTGTTAGTGTCTGAAAATGTTGTTCAAACAGGGTTCTAAGGGAATTCTGAAGTGTCCCCTACAAAGGTGGGCATTGGGTGGGGCAGCTCTGCATCTGCCCCCACCTCAGGGTGAGGGACTGGGAAGGCAGCATCAGTTGAGCTTTCCACAGGACACATAGTGGGAGAACAGAGTACAGGGACCAAGATCTCCAAGGGGCATTTCCTGCACAACTCAGCCCTAAATTCATTCCAATGTCTCCCTCTGGTGGCCTCAGGGCCAATGGCATCCCTAGGGAAGGCCAGGAGAAAAGTCCTTTTTTTTATTGCCTTTCGTCTTTGCATGCAAGGTCCTTGAAACTGGGGACAATTCTTTTCTTTCTCTTAAATTTATCTTTCCAACAACAGTTGGAAAAGTATGGTGGAAGGAAGAAAAGGACCCTTAAGTACATTAATGTTTAGAGACTTTTCATGGTTGCCAAAAATGGAACTAGAATATTAATTTCCAACATGGAATAGACACTAATTTATTAGAATATGAACCATTATTTAATTGAAAAAATTGTCCTACTATACAAATAGCCAGTTTTCAGAAGAAAAAATTGAAATCATCAATAGTTAGAGCAATGTCGGCTTGTGTTAAGTAAAATAACAATTAGGACAATGCTATTGTTCTCGGGAAAGATGGTGGAAGAGGTCAGAAATTTCCAGCCTCTCCAGATTTCCTCCCCAAACGAGATGATAATAGCACCTTGGGCTGGACATAGAGCGGTAAATATACAAAATACTCAAGGTAAAAATGTGATCCTCCTGGGACACTCAGAGAACTGAAGAAAAATCCTCACATGAGGTTTGGTTCCTGTGAAGAATAAATATCTTCGGGCTAGGTCTGTTTAAACCACAAGCAGCAAGCCTTGGGTTGAGAGGCTGCCTCAGCCCCAGCCCCAGGAACTTTTATCCCTGGTACAGTGAGAGGAGTCCAAGCTAGAGAAGAGTGAGGGAACCTCTGCTGAGAGGGAAGGCCAGATGCAGCTGGGCTGCGGAGATGTGGCAGGGCATGAGAAGGAACCAGTACATGCTGTGGGTATGGAAGCAGTGGGGCAGGGACTCTGCTACCTGTGGCCACTTACAGGGGCCTGGAGGTCTTGGTTTCTGTTCCAAGGTAGAGGGAAGAACTGAAGGAGGACCTGAATACAGAAGCACCATCCTAAATTCGCCAGGGCTGGAGGTAATTACAGAAACTTTGCTACTGCAAACAAAAAAAATGAGCAGGGAACAGATAAAGAATCCAACCACAGAGAATTACCATGGGGACAAAGAAAATTAGGGTTCTTCTTCAGAGACGGAAGCTAAAGCAAAGAAATGCTCCCCTCCTCCAAAGGGTAGCATAAAAAGGCCACCTGCCCACAAAGAGTCCATAGAGAAATTTTAGGAAGACTTTAAAAATCGCATGAGATTGAGGAAAATACTAAAAACCAAAAAAATAAAAACAAATTAAAAAAAGCAAGATTATGAAAAGAAAGTCAAACAATTAGAAAAGGAGATCTAGAATCTTAAGAAAGAAAACGTCTTTGATAATTAGAATATGGCAAGGGGAAAGTAATGAAGTTATAAAAGATAAAGAAATGATAACAAAATACATAGAATTAAAAATAGAAGAAAATTGAAATATCTCGTAAGAAAAACAACTGATCTGGAGAACAGATCAAGAAGAGAAAATATAAAAATAATTGGACTACTTGAATGCTGTGATCAAAAAAAGAATCTTGACACAATAAAACAAGAAACAAAGAAAATTATCCTGAAACATTAGGACAAGAGAGAACAGTAGCAACAGAAAAAATCCACCTATCACTACATGAAAGAGATCCCATAAGGAAAACCCGCAGGAATATTACAGTGAAATTCTGAAACTCTCTCATCAAGGATAAATCATTACCAGCAACAAGAAAAGAAAAATTTCAGTATGGTTAAGTACCCACTCAACTCCTGCACTGAAAGCCAAGAGCAAAGTAAGAGGTTTGAAAATTGATTTCCAGAAATTGTCCAGGACTACTGCCCCCTATCCTGAACCTAGAACTCCATCATTCCTCAAGGTAATTTTGTTCTTCCCTCTCTTCCCTCCTCTCAGCCCCCAAACTGAACACATAGCAATGGGGGGTTGAGGTCCTTGAAACACCACTTGGAAAATGTTGTCCCATTTGATTGTCCACACAAAGCACTGCTTTTTTGCTGGAAAGAAATAGAAGAAATGAATCGATTGAAAGACCAAACTATATAATTTTTTATTTGAAACTCAGAAACACTCCAAAGAGACCTGAGAGGGAAAGCACTGCCCCTTCTGGCCTGCAGTAGACAGCTGTGTTGACTAGGGAGAGAGCCTATCCAGAGTCAGAGAGTCTCCATCGGAAACATGGCCTTTGTGACCATTTGCTGCACTTGGACCTAATCAAATGGGGAGAAATTCTGCGAATAGTAGGGAGGGTGCCCTCTTTCCCTATCCTACAACTTTCTCCACCTCTTTCAAACCACAGTGGCCAGGGGATCAACAGAAGCAAATCTCTGAGACCAACTTCACTTATGAACAGAGGCAAGCAGCCTGCTAAGAAAGGATGGGTTGAACTACCCAACTTTGGCAAAAAGATTCCCTACCCAAGGGGCAGCTTCTTTTCCTCAACCTGGGTCCAAGAGCAGTCCCAATCCCACCTAGAACTGGCCAGCATCAGAAACATGAATTTTGCTCATTGGAGATTTCTGAGGACTTGTGCTAAACCCTCAGCGTCCAAGAAAGCACCACCTCTCTCCAGTTCTGAGGAACACCATTGTTAATTGATGAACATATCAGTTGGTGCTAGCTCTTAAATTCCCAGGCTTGGTAGGCTAACTGGCAAGCTAACGTGGTAGGCTAATTTAGTAGGCAGATCAGGAGATTAACACCTTAACTGATACAATTGGGATATAGTCCTCCCAACCCCCAGGATGGGGCAGCTGAACCAGAACGTGCAGAAGTTCTTTTTCTCAAAGAAATGACAAGAGTACCATGGTTACACAAGAAAGTCTCAGAGTTTAGTCCTGGATAAATTGCGTCATGTCTCATTAATTTCCTCTTGGCCTGATCTGCCATAGTGGTCTTGGCCAATGGGAGACCTGTGCTGGGAGCATTCATCTCTTGGTTCATAGCTCTATATGCAACTTCCATGACCTGGTTCACAGTTCTGAGAAAGTTTGGACAGCTTTTGTTTGGACAGCATAGCTCTGAAATGGAAGCCAGCTGAAGAACTGAGACAAAAAAAAAATGGCAGGGGAAGGAAATTCAGATGGAGAAGCTCTGAAAAGTTCAGGAGGCAGCAAAGCACAAGAGAAGTGAAGTGGAACCAGACAAAAGGGGGATAAGGGAAAGCATTTCTGTATCTGTCATCTCACTGGGCAAAGGAGGGAGGAGACAGGAGTGAGCTTTTTTCTCACTTTCCCATATTTTTCTTTTTTTCTTGTGCACAGTACCTAGTTATCACTATTCCACACCCAGAATAATAATCAGCCTCCTCTTCAGCCGTGCACCCAAGTCCCTCAACTCCTCCCTATTTCCAGGGCTTCTTAGAGAATTGAGCAGGGACCCCACAGATCAGGGACTAGAATCCTAAGCCAACAGGAGTAGCCTGGCAAAGTTTCTGTTGTATCAGGATGCAAAAGAATTCTCAATACTATCCTTAGTACAGTATAGGCTGGATGACCATTGCAGTCTTAGACCTAGAGGGTGGCTGAGTGAACACATAGAAAGTCATGGAACCTGGAAGAAAGGGAAAGAAGAGAAAGAGTGGACAATTTTCCAAGAAGACCCTGACCCTCCAGAAGCAACAGGGCAAACTTCGGGTCCCTGAAGGTGACTAAATTGGTGCTCTAGAACACTTGGCGCCTAGTGAAACTGCAAAGACACCTAGGCCATCCACAGCATCCCATGACATGACCAGTCCTCCTGACTTTTGTCCTGCCATTGGAAGAGAGAGTGAGACAACTCTGCCTCACGTTAATTCTAAGCTCCTGCGAGTCAAGATATTCACTTTGATGTCCCTGGTCCTCTTAAAGTCTAGGACAGCATCTCTCATATTCAGGGGCATCTTATCTCTTCCAATGTAAGAGAAGGTCCTTGAGGAAAGAGAGTGCATGCTTTGGTTACAGCAGCCTCAGCACCTGGCACTTAGTAGTGCATCCTTAAGAAAAGGTTATTGCTTGGTTGTTCTATCTATCATTTTTTTGTTTTTTGAAAAATTGATTAAGTTACTTTTAGTTTTCAACAGATACTTCCAGAAGACCTTGAGTTTCAAATTTTCTCCCCATCTTTCCCCTTTGTCCACCTCAAGACATGATGCATTCTGATTACCCCTTCCCCCAATCTGCCATCCCTTCTATCACCACCTTGTCTTATCTTCTTCCCTTCTACTTTCTTGGAGGGCAAGATAGATTTCTACACCATACTGCCTGCTTATTTTATTATCCAGTTGTATGGAAAACAATCTTTTAAAAAAAATACTCTTCCATCTCATTTAGGTGGTCGAATTTGTGGGCATTAAGTTGGCTATAGTAATTTCTAATTATTGCTTTAATTTCCTCCTCATTGGAGGTGAGTTCACCTCTTTCACTTTTGATATTAGTAATTTGATTTTCTTCTTTCTTTTTTTAATCAAATTGACCAAAGGTTTATCAATTTTATTAGCGTTTTCAAAAAGCTAACTATTGGTTTTATTTTTTAATTCAATAGTTTTCTCAATTTCAATTTTATTAGTCTCTCCATTGGTTTTCAGTATTTCTAATTTGGCATTTATTTGGGGATTTTCAATTTGTTTTTTTCTGGCTTTTTCAGCTGCATGTCCAAGTCATTGATCTCCTCTTTGTCTATTTTATTTATGTAGGGATTCAAAGATATAAAACTTCCCCTAAGAACTGCTTTTGCAGTACCTCATAAGATTTAGTATGTTGTCTCAGGAGCTGCTGTGGCTGATATCTGGGGTTAAGTGGCAGTCACTCGCTCGGCTCTGTTGGTCTCTCACCCTGTACTGCCACTCCACTGGTTCCACCTGCTGCTGTTTCAGGTTTCCCAGGGGCCTTCTAGCTCCACTGCATTGGATGTGCTGTGCTGTGGGCTGTGGGCTCACCCCCATGGAATAGATCCTTCCTGTGGACCTTCCAGTCTGTCCTGGGCTGTGAATCTGCCACAGTCTGTCTCCTACTGGATTCTACACCTCTGAAATTTTGCCATATTCTCTTTTTAGAGGTATCTGAAGGAGTTTGTCTAAGAGCTTAGGTGAGTAGTTGCTCACATTCCACCATCTTAGCTCTGCCCCCAAAAACAATTTTTAACATTTATTTTTAAATCTTTGAGTTCCAAATTTTCTCTCTCCCTATCTTCCTACTCATCCCTACTGAGAAGGCAAGCAATTCAATATTGGTTATACATGTGTAGTCATGTAAAACACTTCCATAATAGTCATGTTGTGAAAGACTAACCATATTTTCCTCCATCCTCTCCTGCCCCCTATTTATTCCATTCCCTCTTTTGACTTTATCCCTACTCAAAAGGGTTTACTTCTAATTACCTCCTCCTCCCATTTGCCCTCCCTTCTATCATCCTCCCATCCTTCCACTTATCCCCTTCCTCCCACCTTCCTGTAGTGTAAAATAGAGTCTCAAAACAAATTAAGCATGTTATTCCCTCCTTCAGCCAAATCTGAACAGAATAAAGTTCATTAATTCTCTCTCACGTTGCCCATCTTCCTTTCTGTTGTAAAAGCTTTCTATTACCTCCTTTATATGAGAGATTATTTACCCAATCCTATTCCTTCCTTTCTCCTTCTTCCAATATATTTCTCTCACCCCTTAATTTTATTTTTGTGGATATCATCCCTTCATATTCAACTCACCCCATGTCCTCTGTCTATAACATAATACCTCCAACTACCCTAATATTGAGAAAAGTCTTAAGTGTTACAAATATGACCTTTTCATGTGGGAATGTAAACAGTTCAACTTTAGTAAGTTCCTTATAATTTGTCTTTCTTGTTTACTTTTTCATGCTTCTCTTGATTTTTGTGTTTGAAAGTCAAATTTCCTATTCATCTCTGGTCTTTTCATCAAGATTGCTTGAAAGTTATGTATTTCACTGAATGACTATTTTTCCCTTAAAGTATTATACTTAGTTTTGCTGGGTAGGTGATTCTTGTTTTTCATCTTAGCTTCTTTGACCTCTGGAATGTCATATTCCAAGTCCTTAGATCCCTTAGTGTAGAAGCTGATAAATTCTGTGTTATCTTGATTATATTTCCATGAGACTTGAATTGTTCCTTTCTGGCTGCTTGCAATATTTTCTTCTTGACCTGAGAATTCTAGAATTTGGCTGCAATATTCTTAAGAGTTTTTCTTTTCAGATCTCTTTCAGGTGGTGATCAGTGGATTCTTTCAATATTTATTTTTGTTCTAGAATCCTGGTTCTAGAATATCAGGGCAGTTTTCCTTGATGATTTCTTGAAAGATGATGTCTAGGCTCTTTTTATCATGACTTCAGGTAGTCCCATAATTTTTAAATTGTCTCTCTTGAATCAATTTTCCAGGTCAGTTGCTTTTCCAATGACATATTTCATATTGTCTCTATTTTTTGGTTTTGTTTTATAATTCCTTGATTTCTCATAGAGTCGTTAGCTTCCATCCACTCCATTCTAATTTTTAAAGAAATATTTTCTTCAGTTAGCTTTGTGCCTCCTTTTCCATTTGTTCTATTCTGCTTTTTAAGGAATTTTTCTCCTCATTGACTTTTTGGATCTCTTTCTTCCATTTGAGTTAATCTATTTTTAAAGTTGTTATTATCTTCAGCATTTCTTAGGTCTCCTTTAGCAAGCTGTTAACTCATTTTTCATGATTGTCTTGCATCATTCTCATTTCTCTTCCCAATTTTTCCTTCACCTCTCTTCCTTGATTTTCAGAATTTTTTTGAACTCTGCCATGGCTTGAGTCCAATTCACATTTTCTTGGAGGCTTTGGATGTAGGAGCTTTGACCTTGCTGTCTTCCTCCATTTGTATGCTTTGATCTTCCTCATCTGATAGGAAAGAAGAAAATACATTTTGATCAAAAAAGCAACCTTCTATAGCCTCATTTCCCCCCTTTTGAGGCCTTCCCTTAGCCAATTACTTGACTTTTGAATCCTTTGTCAAACAGAAAGTATACTACCTCAGGCTTCAGAGTTTTTGTGCAACTGTTCTCTGAGATACCTCTAGGGACCTGTAAGTTTTCAGTTCCTGAAAGTGGCATAGTCAAGGGACAGGTGTTTAGTCCTCTTTTGGCCTATGCTCTGGTCTGTGAGCAACAACAAGCACTCTTTTCCACCCTGAAACTGTGAGTAGGATTCCCTGTCTACAGCCACCACCAGCTCTGCCAGACCAGCTCTTTTCCTCACCCGAGGACTGCCATTCAGGACTGAGACCCAGATCAGCAGCTTGATTCCCCTAGGATCTGTAGGCTGAGAGCTCCAGAAGCAGCTGTTGATTGAGGAGTGCCTGCTGCTGCTCTGGGGCTGAGCTAGCATCCACCATATTCTCCTCTCACCCAGTTGAAAGAGCGTTCTCACTGACCTTTGAAGTTGTCTTTGACATTTGTGGGTTGAGAAATACGGAAATTGCAGCAGTTTCCTGCCATTCAGTGCCCTGAAGCTTACTCCACTCCTGTCTGTGCCAGGCAGTTCACACTGGACTCTGCTGTGCTCCAACCCTGGTGCAACTGACCTTTCCTGTCTGCCTTCCAGGCTCTTTTGGGATGGAAATCTGTTTCATTCTATCATTCTGTCATGACTTCTGATGCTCTAGAATTTGTTTAGAGCTATTATTTATAGATATTTTAAGTTCTTTGTGGGGAGAGCTTGAGCAGATCTGTGTTTCTACACTGCCATCTTAATTCCACCTCAAGAAATTATTTTCTTTTTAAAAATTAATTAATTTATTTTTAGTTTTCATCAGACACTTCCACAAAATTTTAATTTCCAACTTTTCTCCCCTCCTCCCTTCTCACCTATCTACACTGAGAAGACATGCCATTCAATATAGGTTATACATATGTAGTTAGACAAAACACTTCCATAATAGTCATATTATGAAAGACTAACTAAATTTTCCTCCGTCTCTTCTTCCTCCCATTTATTCTATTCTCTCTTTTGACCCTATCCCTCCTCAAAACTGTTTACTTGCAATTACTCCCTCCTCCCATTTGCCCTCCATTCTATCATACCCTCAGCGTCCTGCTTATCCCCTTCCCAACCACTTTTCTGTAGTGGAAGTCAGATTTTCATAACAATTTGAGTGTGCATGTTATTCCCTCCTTAAGTCAAATGTGATGAGTAAGTTACACTCTTTACCTCTCACCTCCTCCTTCTTTCCCTCCATTGAAAAAGCTTTTTTGTTGGGGTGTAAGCTCAGTTTTCATGTGAACGGTTTTGGGCAGGTAAAAGTGAGGGCTTCTAAACCTCAGAGCTCTCACGAGGCCCCCGAGGGAACAGCTGGGAACTGAGGCGTGAAACACGAGCTTTCCACCTCTTCTCAGTGGGAAACTTGCTGGGGAGAGCATTTCACCCTTGATATGGTTCCGTGGTCTGAGCACACCTGTTTTTGATTGGCTAGGGGCTGCAAGCACCCGTGGTGTTCACGTGCAAACTATGAGGCTGGGAGAGTTTAAGTAGGGACAGGAAAGCCTGAGGGCCTTCTCCTTGCTGCAGGGTCCCCTCTGGGGGTCCCTCCCCTCTTCCGCTCCCGTCCTCTTGCTGTATGATCCTTGCCCCCTGGAAGGAGGAGGATTCCTTTCTCCTGGGGAAGAATTTGCCCTGCATATGGATACATAACTAAAACCCTGAATAAATCCTAACCCTTGTCTGACTCTGGAAAGTCTCTTGTCTCGATACATTTATCCAGCTGGCCCCCAAAGACCTGCGAAAGGTAAGAAGACTCGGGTAGCCCATTGGCCTCTAGGCGGAACAATATTTCTTCCCTCTTTTGTATGAGATAATTTGCCCCATTCTATTTCTCCTTTTCTCCTCCCAATATAATCATTTCTCATCCCTTAATTTTTTGTTTTTCGATATCATCCCCACCTGTTCAATTCCCCCTGTGCCCTCTTTCTATATGTAGATAACCACTCCACCTACCCTAATACTGAGAAAAGTTTCAAGAGTTACAAATATGATCATTCCATGTGGGAATGTAAACAGTTCAACTTTACTATGCCTCTCATGATTTCTATTTCTTGTTTACTTTTTCATAATTCTCTTCAATCTCGTGTTTGAAAGTCATACTTTCTATTTAGCTCTGATAGGTTCAACAAGAATGCTTGAAAGTCCTCTATTTCACTGAATGAAATTTTTACCCTGAAGTATTATACTCAGTTTTTCTGGGTAGGTGATTCTTGGTTCTAATCCTTGCTCCTTTGACCTCTGGAATATTATATATCAAACCCTTAGACCCTTTACTGTAGAATCCACTACATCTTGTGTTATCCTGATTGTATTTTCCCAATACTTAAATTGTTTTTTTCTGGCTGCTTACAATATTTTTTTTCTTGACCTGGGAACTCTTGAATTTAGCTATAATATTCTTAGGAGTTTTCCTTTTGGGATCTCTTTCAGGAGGCAATGGGTAGACTCTTTCAATATCTATGTAACCCTCTGGTTCTACAATATCAGGACAGTTTTCCTTGATAACTTTTTGAAAGATGACATCTAGGCTGTTTTTTGATCATGGCTTTCAGAGAGTTCAGTAATTTTTAAATGGCCTGTCTTGGATCTATTTTCCAGGTCACTTGTTTTTCCAATGAGATATTTCACATTGTCTATTTTTCATTCCTGTGGTTATGTTTTATAATTTCTTGAATTTTCATAAAGCCATTAGCTTCCATGTGCTCCATTCTAATCTTTAAGGAATTATTTACTTCAGTGAGCTTTTGGAGCTCTTTTTCCATCTGGCCAATTCTGCTTCTTAGGGAATTCCTCTCCTCTTGGGCCCTTTTAATCTCTTTTGCCATTTGGGCTAGTCTATATTTTAAAGTGCTATTTTCTTCAGCATTTATTCGAGTCTCCTTTAGCAAGCAGTTGACATGATTTTCATGATTTTTTTGCATCACTGTCATTTCTCTTCCCAATTTTCCCTCTACTTCTCTTACTTGATTTTCAAAATTGTTTTTGAACTCTTCCATGGCCTGGGACCAATTCACATTTTTCTTGATGTCTTTAGATGTAGGAGCTTTGACTTTGTTGTCTTCTGTTTGTATACTTTGGTCTTCTTTGTCACCAAAGTAAGATTCTATAGTCTGATTCCTTTTTCCAGTTTTTGCTCATTTTCCCAGCTATTTATTTGACTTTTGAGCTCTTTGTGAAGGTAGTTCCCTGCTTATAGTTAAGGTGTGGGGCTTTCCTGTCAGCTGCTCAATCCGCACCACTATCTATGGGCCCAGAGTTCCAGAAACAATCTTTTCCCCTACCACTGTTGCTGCTGCCATAGTGTCCTCCTACTCAGGCTCCTCCTCCCCCTCTGCCACCCTGGTGTTGGTGTCCAACCATTCTACTTTCTCACACAGGTCCCACAGCATTTTCCCCCCACTTACCTTCCAATTTGTCTTTGGTGTTTTGGAGTCGCGAAGTCTTGAAAACACCACTTGTGCCTGAGATTGAGTTCCCTCAAGGCCTTCTCAGGTCCTGTCTGTGCCAGCATGGCCCACACTAGACTATGCTCTGCTTCCAGTGCAGGGGAATAGGCACTTCCCAGCAACCTTCCAAGCTATCTTGGGCTGGTTATTTGCTTCACTCCATCATTCTGTGAATTTGGCAGCTCCAGAATTTGTTTAGATTCATATTTACAGGTATTTGGCTGGGTTTGGGGGTAGAATGCTTGAAAGTCCATTCTGCTACTCCACCATCTTCAAAGAATTATTTTCTTCAGTGAGTTTTTGGACCTCCTTTTTTCATCTGTCCAATTCTGCTTTTTAAGGCACTCTTCTACTAATTGGCTTTTTCTATCTTTTTTGCCATTTAGGCTACTCTATTTTTTAAGGTGATATTTTCTTCAGCAATTTTTTGAGTGTCTTTTAGTAAGCAGTTGACTTGTTTTTCATGATTTTCTTCATCACTCTGATTTCTCTTTCCAATTTTCCCTCTACTTCCTTAACTGATTTTCAAATTATTTTTGAGTTCTTCTATTTTCAGAGATGAATTCCTATTTTTCTTGGAGGCTTTGGATGTAGGAACTTTGACTATATTGTTTTCTTCTCTTTGTTTATTTTCTTCTTCCTTCTAAACAAAGTAAGATTCTAATGTCTGATTACTTTTTCTGGTTTTTGCTCATTTACCCATTTACTTGACTTTTGAACTCCTTGTCAAAGTAGTTCTCTGCTTCCCATGGGTGTGGAGGGATGCACAGTCAGGAGCTCAATACCCCCACAATCTGTGGGCCTAGAGCTCCAGAAGAGTTGCTGCCTTTTCCCCTGCTGCTGCTGCTGTGGGCTCCTCCATCCCTCTGGGTCCAAACCACTCTGCTCTCTCACATGAGTCCAACAGTTTTGTTTCACTGACCTTCCAATTTGCTCTCGGTTATTTGAACTTCTGAAGTCCTGAAACAGCCACAGGTGCCAGAAATTCATTTCCTCCAAGGCATGCTGATGTCCTGTCCATTCTGGCATAGTCCATGCTGGATTATGCTCTGCTCCCAGTCTGGAGTGGCTGGCCCTTCCCTTCTACCTTTCATGCTGTCCTGGGCTGGAAATTTTCTTCACCCAGTTATTTGCTGAGTTCTGTAGCCCGAGAACTCGTTCATTGTCATTTCCTACAAGCATTTGGCTGGTCTTGGGGGAGCGCTCTGGAAGTTCCTGCTTCTACTCCACCATCTTGGCTCTACCACTTACTGTTTGTTTTATTTTGTCCTTATTCTTCAACACATTTTTTAGTTTATAGGTCTGGCCATTTGAATTAATTGAGAGTTTACTCTCTGTTTAGTTTTCTTGATTTTTACTTTCCAGGGACTATTTTATGTTCCAAGTTTTTTAGGCCAAAGGTGGTTGTTTTGGGCAGAGAAAACAGAAGCCAAAGAATCTTTGAGCAGACCAGCCTTCTCTTTGTCTCAGGCACCTTTCTCTCACACCCCATTAGTACACATCGTCTGCCTTCAGTGTCCTCATTCTCCCAACATTGACTGAAGCTACACCATTTCTGTGATCTTGAACATCACTCACCATGCTCAGCTGTGGGTGGTAATTCTTCCTCATCCCAGTGAGATTGCCCCCCTAGAGCTGACCCTTCCTTTTATCTAGTTCCTGCAGCCGTGGAATATCCTAGACCCAGCTGCAAAGATTCTGGGAATGATCTTGGACTATGTAGCTTCATGAAGGAAAGGGTTGTTTTCAGGATTCTACAGACCTTTATGGGTAATTTTAAAAATTTCCTTTATTAGATTGTATTATTCAGGACTTATATGCATTCCTTCTACCATATAGATTAACTGAAGCATACCTTCTAATAATATCAACCTCACCCGATAAAAATCTGATGCATGGAATCAGAATTTTAATAGAGGATTATTTCATATTCCTCAGCTATGAAGTCAAGAAGGATTTTTGAGCTTCCCAAAGAGATTTCACTATTTGTGGAAAGGATTCCACTACCTAAACTTATGAGTAAAAATTTCCCTAACCTAACTTCTTGGTTCTCTTTGAGACACTTAACTTATTTTCCCCTTATTAATCCATTGCAACATCTTTGACATAAAAACTTTCAGTTCCATGACAGGAGGATTTTGAAAACTCATTTTTGAAATATGCAACTTTCCTTAGGGAGTTTATGGAACCCAGGACTGGCTCACTCTTTAGGAATCCATCAGTCAAAAAATCACCTCGAACATGTGCTAAATTCTAGATCATACGCTGAAGATGCTCAGATGTGTTTCGCTTGCAATCCCTGCCTAACACCACCCCTGTTTCTACAGCTGTAGTGTCCTTCCTTGTACCCTTGGTGACCTCAGGTTTCTTTGGTGAGGCTCAAACTTGAGATCACCAAGATCAGCACAAACCAAAGCTGTGCCACATGTCTCATGGAGTAATTAGTCATCACTAATTATAGTAATTAAAGCAGTTTACAGTCATACGAAAAAATAATCTGATTCATTACTGATTAGAGGAATGCCAATTATAAAAATTCTCAATTATTACCTCATACCGATTACATTAAATAATAGGACGGAAAAAGTAAGTTGGAAGAAATGTGGGAAAAATGAGGTATTAATGGACTGTTGCCAGGTTTGTGAATTGATAAAATCATTTTATGGAGCAATTTGAAACTGTCCTTAAAGGGCTATAAAGCCTGCATACCCTGTGACATAGCAATGCCACTACCAGGTCTCTATCCAAAAAGAGATAAAAAAAGAAAAGAAAAAGAACTTATATGTGTAAAAATATTTATAGCAACTCTTTTCTGGGGATAAAGAATTAGAAATTTATAGGATACACATCAATTAGAGAGTAGATGAATAAATTTTGGTATGTGATTATGATTGACCACTGTTGTACTATAAGAAATGATGAGCAGGGTGCTCTCAGAAAAACCTAGAAAGACTTAGATGGGTGACGCTAAGCAAAATGTAGTGGGTACAAAGTCACTGCAATATGGCAAAGTGATTAGCAGTGAATTCCTTAACTATTCCCAGCAACACAAAGATCCATGAAAACTCTGATGGACTTAGGATGAATAACCCTGTGCATCCTCAGAGAAAGAACTGATGGTGTCTGTACGTATGTTGAAGCAATTTTTTTTTTCACTTCATTTATTTTTCTTTGTTTTGTTTCTGCCTATGTTTTCCTTCACAACATGATTATTATACATAATCTTTGAATGACTCCACAAATATGACCTATGTGGTATTGCTTGAGTTCTCAGTGAGGGGAAGTAGGAAGGGATAAAGGGGGAGAACTAAAAGTTTTAAAAGCAAATGCTAAAATCATAAAAAGGAAAAGAAAGAAATGGAAGCTGTGAACAGTCTTTTAAAGAAAGGCACTAAATCAGCAGTGATTAGAGAAATGCAAATTGAGACAGCTTTGAGGCACCAACTCATACCCACCAGTTTGGGTTAGAGGACAAAACATATGATCAACGTGTGAAGGGCTATGGGAAAACAGGTATATAAACTCATTGTTGATGTAGCTGTCAAACTGGTTTAATCATTCTGGAAAACAATTTAAAAGTATGCTCCCAAAGCTGCTGAATTGTCCTTTCACCCTGTAATACCACTTTAAAAGCTAGACCTCCAAGAGATTTCTTTTAAAAAAGAGTAAAAGGATTCAAATTTAAAAAATTATTAATAGTAGCTCCTTTTTTTGGTGGCAAAGATTTAGACACTGAGGGGTTGCCCACCAACTGAGAAATGACTGAATAAGTTAACAAATATTAAAATAATGGAATTGAACTGTGTTATAAGAAATGAGAGAAGGGACAGTTTTTGTTTCCAGGAGCCGAGATGGTGGAGTGATCAGTAATTGCTTTCTACCTCTCCTTGTTGACCATGAAGAGCCCAAAGAATATCTCCCTGGGAAAACCTTGGAACACTGGGAGCAGCAGAAAGGGTAAACAGACTCTTAGCTCATGAGGCTAGAAAGATCGCCAGGGAGGGTTCTTCTGGCTGTGGTTGAAGGTGACCAGTGCAGGATCAGAGCTGTCCCAGACAGCCCCACCTCAACAAACCAGGAGAAGATCCTGAGCTCCAAGGGCGTGAAGACAGCAATTGCCAACACCAGGACCCCAGATGTGACTCAGCAACCCAGGGGAATTGGGAAGACACTGACACAGGCAGCTGAGATTGGCTATGCTCTAACTAAACAGAGGAGACCTCTGGTGTCCAGACCTCCCCTCCCCCACACTTAACCAGCTAGCTACAGGGTAATTGCAGGGAAACTCAAAAAGACTTCACCTTGCCTCTGTTTTCCAATACCAGTCAGCTCAGCACCATGTAAGCTTCAGCATTGTAGCTTCCAGCTGAAAAAACCAGAGGCCACAACACACAAAACCTCAAGTTTTAGGCACTAGAACTGTGTGACAGAGCTCCCTGTGCCACAGAAGAAGAAATCTACTTTAAAAGCCAGGAAAAGGGTTATTATCATGAGTAAGAAGCAAAGCAGAAAAGAAAAGACCATAGACTCTTTCTATGGGCAAAAGGACCAAAACACAAACACCAAAGAGGTCAGCATTGGGACTGTACTCTCATATGAAACTTCAGAAGGCAACATGAACTGATCTGAAGCACAGAGAGCCTTCTTGGAAGAGCTCAGGAAACATTTTAAAACCTAAATTAGAGAAATAGAAGAAAAACTGACCCATGACTTTAAAAATATGAAAAAAGAAATCACAGAAGAATTAAAAAAGACAATTGGACAAATGGAAAAGGAAGGACAAAACCTAACTGGTGAAAATAACTCCTTAAAGGAACAATTGGACTGATGGAAAAGGAGATGCAAAAGTTAACTGAAGAAAACAATTTGATAAAAAATAGAATGGGGTAAGTAGAAGGTAATGAATCTATGAGACATCAAGAACTGGTCAAACAGAATCTAAAGAACAAGAAGATAGAAGGCAATGTAAAATATTTAATTGGAGAAAAGACTGACCTGGAAAATAGATCCAGGAGAGAAAAGCTAAGGATTATTGGCCTATCAGAAAGCCATGATGAGAAAACAAGCCTGGACTATATCATCCATAAAATCATCAAGGGAAGTTTCCCAGAAGTCCTAGACCCAGAGGTCAAAGGAGTCATTGAAAGAATCCACTGTTCACTTCCTGAAAGGGACCCCTAACTAAAAACATCAAGAAATGTCATTGTCAAATTCCAGAACTATTAAGTGAAGGAGAAAATACTGTAGAAAGCCAGAAAGAAACAACTCAAATATCAAGGAACTACAGTTAGGATCACACAGGACCAGAAGGTATCTGCTCACCAAGAAAGTAACCTTCTATAGTCTTATTTTTTTCCCTTTTTTGGATGTTTTCCCAACCAGTTACTTGACTTTTGAGTCCTTTGTCAAGGGTAGGGTATACTCTGGGAATCTGAAAGTCCCCAGTTCCTCCAAGGTGGCACAATCAAGCGTGTACACTGATCTGGGAGCAGGAGAGATTTTTGTGCCCAGAATCTTAGCAGTTTCCTCTCCACAGCCACCTGGCCTCCAGTTCCACGAAGCCAGCACTGGAGGCTGATTTTTAGATAAGCTGCATGGGCATGGCTGCCATTCAATGTGAGATAAAGATCAGCTCCCTCAGGGCCTCTACACAAGGTTGAGGTAAGAATAGGCTGCTCAATGCCCCCAGGAGTTTGATGATCCAACAATGGATGTGGGCTGCTGTAGGGGCTGCATTGGGAACTGCTGCTGCTTGCTTGATGTGGCCTTTGAGGCCACTGTCTGAGGCTGGAGCTATGAGAAGGCCCTTCTCCCTTCCAGGCCAACTGAAAAAACCCTGTCACTAAACTTTGCACCTGTGGGTTGATGGATGTGCCAATCCCCTGCTTCAGCAACTGGGGATTCGCTGCTGCTGTGACTGGAGATTCTGCTCCCGAGGTGTCCTCCACTGAGAGCCACACTGCATGTCCAAGGCTGGCCTGGGCTCTGCCCTGCATCTAGTGCAACAGACGTTTCATGTGGGCCTTTCAGAGAGTCCCTCTCTACAGGTATTTTACAGGCTGTGTGGGGAGAGCCTGCGTATGTGTGTCTTTCTACTCCACCATCTTGTCTCCACTTAGTATATTTTTTGTTTTAGCTTTTGAGTAGGCAGTTTGAAATTCTCAAGAGTACCTTACTCTGTGCTTCATTTTCTTGATTATTAACTCTCCAAGGACTATTTTCTGTCTCAATATTTTCAGGTCAAACTTCTTTGTTCTGGGGAGAGAAAACAGAAGCCAAAGCAAACCAGCCTCCTCTTTGTCTTAGGCACTGTCCTCTCACCCCACCCAAACCCCATCAATACACAACCTCTGCCTTCAGTGCTCTCATTCCATCCCCCAACAATGACAGAAACTACTTTACCTCTGTTGTCTGGAACATTCCAAACCAGCTTCAGCTGTGCCAGAAAATGATTCCTGGCCCCAGTGAGATTACCCACTCAACAGCTGACCCTTCCTGATGTCTTTCCTGCAACGAGGGAATTCCCCAGACCCTCTCCCAGAGATTCAGGGAATGATCTTGAACAGTTTACCTTAATGAGGGAAGGGGCTGTTTTAGGATTCTATAAACTTTTATGGGAAATTCTTATTTTTCTTCATTGGATTCTGTTATTCAGGACTTAGACCCATTCCTCCTACCATTTAGATTAACTGAAGCATATCTTCTATTAATATTAGCCTCATCTGACTAAAATCTAATGCACGAAATCATGGTTTTAGGGGAAGACTATTTGATGTTCCTCAGCTAAGAAGCCAAGAAGTGTTTTGAGATTACCAAAGAGGTTTCACTACTTGTGGAAAAGATTCTAATACCTAACAATATGAGTACGGATTTCCCTAACCTACCTTTTTGATTCTCTTTAGGACATTTAACGTATTTTCCCCATTAATCCATTACAACTTCTTTAAAACGAAAACTTTCAGTTCTGTGAAGGGAGGATTCTGCAAACTCAATGTTTAAATGTGTAACTTTCCCCAGAGAGTTTATGGAACTCAGGAGTGGCTGGTTCATTAGGTATTTGTCAGTTAATCAGTGCTGGGTTATGGACCAGGCACTGGAAATGCTCAGATGTAACTCTCTTTCAATCCCTGCCTAACACCACTCCCATTTCTCCAGCCTCAGTATCTCTCCTTGTACCCATGGTGATTCCAGAATTCTTTAGTAAGGCTCAAACTGGAGACCATCAAGGTCAGCTTAGACCAAAGATTCATTCACAGAGTGTCTCACAGAATAATTAGGTATCACTTGCTAAATTCTCATTTTTAAGGAATTATTTTCCTAAGCAAGCTTTTGTACTTACTTTTTCATTTCCCCGTGCTATTTTTTTAGGGAGTTATTTTCCTCCACAAATTGTTGTATATGCTTTTCTGTGCTATTGACTCTTTTACTCATTTTTTTCTTCTACTACTCTCCTTTCTTTTCTCAGCATTTCTTCTATATCTCTTGCCAGGCCTAGAGGCCTGAGGGCTACCCGAGTCTTACCTTACCTATCACAGGTCTTCGGCTGGCCAAACCGGATAAACGTATGAGAGAAGAGACTTTCCAGAATCGAACAAGGGTTAGGCTTTATTCAGGGTCCTGGTTACATGTGCAGGGGGAACTCTTTCTTAGGAGAGAGAGAGAAATCTCCCAAGGAGGCAAAGATCTTACAGTAAGAGAATGGAAGCAGAAGTGGAAGTGGGGAGAGAGGGGGGAGGGAAGAGCGAAGAGAAGGAAGAGGGGCCTTCTGTCCTGTAAGGGCCCCTCAGCGCTAAGAGCGCCTTCGGGCTTTCCTGACCCTACTTAAGCTCTCCGGCCACATAGTTTGCACCTGAATACCGTGCCTGTTAGATAACAATAGGTGTGCCCAGATCCGGGCCAGTCTCGAGGGCGGGGATGCTCTCTCCCATCACGTTCTCACGGGAAGAGGCGGAAATACACGAGATCTCACTCCTCAATTCCCTTCTGTTTCCTGGGGGGCCTCATGATAACTCTAAGGTTTAGAAGCTCTCACCTTTACCCGCCCGACACTGTCCACATGGAACTGAGCTTACACCCCCAACAATCTCTAATTTGTAAAATCCATTCTAAAGTCTTCCAGGAACTCCTTGTTGGCCTGAGACCAAATTCGATTTTTCTTTGAGGATTCGCATGTAACTATTTTGATACAACTGTCCTCATCTAAGTTTAGGCATTGATCCTCCCTATTGCCATAATAACTTTTTAAAGTCCAGCTTTTTTTCTTTTCTTTTCTTTTTTTGCTCATATTTTTGGAGTCTTTTGGGACTTGGTGTTTTCAGTGGGAGCTGGCCTCTGGTCCTGCACAGTCCTAACCTTTTAGTGTTGGGTTTTTGGGTCTTACTGCAGGCATTCACTGGGCATCTGGGCTAAGCTGTCTGCTTTCTCTGGAGGGTAGACTTCCCTTCTAGATTGTACCTGGAGTGGGACCTCCCTGCGGGTCTCACCAGGGCCTGGGCTTAACTGTTGACCTGCAAGGGTTGCAACAGAGACATAGACTGTTTTTGGCCAGTCCAGAGGTGGGACTACATTACTGTTGATCAGGGGGGTCACGGCCTCCCTGGTGGCTTGTGCTATGGGTAGTATCACTGGGGAGTGGCTTTATGGGCTGCTCAAACTGCTCTCTTTACTGGGGGCTGCTGGAATTCAGGACGGTGGGGCCTTGTTGGGGGAGTGCCCCAGACTTGGGGCCTTTTTTTTGTAGGCCCCCTGCTGTGAGCATGGCTGCTATTTCTGCTTCTTCTTCTCTTGGACTCTTCTCTCCCCATAGTACAATGCTACAAACCTTTCCAGCCTGGCTGCTAAGAGGCTTCCCTGCTCTTAGATCAATCTGAGTCAGTTTTCTATTTTTTTTTTTTTTGCAGGAATTTTGGGAGGGCTTCAGGGGTTGGGACATGTCAAAATTGACTTTGGGGGCAAAGCAGAACTAAAGTACTGAGAAGGGAGCAAATTGAGGGAGGGAGCAGATGAAGGCATGGGGAGGGAGAAGGAGCCTCAGCCAGGGAGGGCCAGGGAGGGGTAGGGGCTCCCCAGGCAGAAGAGCAGGGAGGGATCAGGGGGAGGGATTTGAGAGTAAAGCTCTTCCTGTCCTGTGCTAACCAGGAAACTCTCTGGAGCCCAGAGGGGAGGCCTCAGGGAGAACAGGCCTGGGAGGGGTAGGGCCCCCCAGGCAGAGAGCAGGGAGGGATCAGGGGACGTATGGATCTGAGAGAGAAGCTGTCCTGTGCTAACCAGGCACCTCTCTGGAGCCCAGAGGGGAGGGCTCAGGGAGAACAGGCCTGGCAGGGTTTTTGTCTCACTTCCCCCTCAGTCTGTGTCACTGTGTACATCAGCACTACTATCCCACACCTGACAGTAATAATCAGCCTCATCCTCAGCCTGGAGCCCAGAAATGCTCAGGGTGGCCGTGTTCCCTGAGTTAGAGCCAGAGAATCTCTCAGGGATCCCCGAGGGCCTGTTGCTGTCACCATAAATCACCAGCTTAGGGGCCTGGCCAGGTTTCTGCTGGAACCAGTTTACAACTTTATCACCAATTTCATCCCCAACACAGGAGATGGAGGCCGTCTCTCCCAGGCTCTTGGACACTGAAGGTGGCTGAGTCACCACATAGGAGGCCCCAGAACCTGCAAGGAAGGAAAGAAGAGATTGGTCAGATGTAGGGAACTCTTCCCCTCCAAGGAGATGCTGACCCCTCAAGCAGCTCAGGGCAGGACTAGGCCTGGCCTGAGACACTGTGGAGTCTGAACCACAGAGAGGAAACACTGGGCAACTTCACCTGTATAGACAGTCAGGAGTGAGAAGAGCAGAGAGATCCAAGCCATGGTAGAGCTTCCTCCCAGAACTCTGTGTCCTCAGGCTCCCCTGCTGGGGCTTGGCTCTCCCAGGGCTCCCTTAAGACTAGCCCAGGCCCTACAAGGAGGAGGCCCCCACATGCAAATCTGCTACTGCTCTGAACACCTGAAGGAGTGGCCTCAGGTGATGAATGACTGACCCTGTGGGCCCTGGGGCAGAAGGGGCAGGTCATTTCTCTGGTAGGGGAGGGGTCATCATGAGGCCTGAGATAATTTCCTCCTCTAAGATTCCAGGATTCTGGAAGTCAAATTCATTTTTCCCCCGGCCATTGTCTGGAGCTCCAAGATCTTGTCACTCTAAATGAACTGCTTTCTGCTCCTGGGCCTTCCCTGTACCCTGTGGTCTTCTCCCCATGGATCTTCTCTCACCCATGCCACAACCTTCTCCCTATTGGTGAATTCCCCCATGCCCTGCTTGGAGAAAGCCAGGCTACATTCCCTCCAACTGTGCCTCTGACTCTGGAGGATTCAGACACACCATGGAATGAGGACTTCTCTCCTCCAGCACTGTGGGTCCGTTTCAGGGGACGTTGTCCCCATTAGGATCTGAACTCCATCAGGGCAGAGACTGTCTGTTTATCTGCTTTGGAATACTCAGCATTTAGCACAGGGCGTGGCACAGAGGAAGGGAATAAGTAAGAAATGCTTCTTGCCTTGCCTGACCTCCAATTCAGAGCTACCTCTTCACCGTTATTGGAGCAGCTTTTCCCCCCACATCTTCAGGGCTCCTGCTGCTCTGGCCTCCCAAGAAGCTAAAGAAGAAGAAAGCCAGGCACATCCTCACTCTGAGCCTCACTTTCCCATTGGTAAAACGAGGTCCACTGAAAAAGGGGGTCTTTAACCTCCCATCCAGTTGTGGTCTCCAGTCATCAAGCCTCAAGGCCCTGTTTTCATGCAGATTTTCCAAACCTTGAGGCCCTTGGAGAACCAAAGTTGGGGGCAAAGTTTCAGAAAATTTAACTTTTTCATTTACATTTCAAAATTTATTTTCTATTTAAGAAAACAGGAGATTGGCTGGCAAGCTCTTTCTCAGTTTCAGGTTATTTTCTTGAACTGCCCCATCCCCTGGTTTCTTAGAATGATGCTTCATGCCAGAAGGGGAATGGGAGATCTTTCTGGACAGCCAAAGCCCCATCTTTGGATTGGGGAGGCCACCCAGACCCCAGTCCTGTGACACATGTTGAACCTCAGAGGGCCTGGGGACATCCTCTGAGCCTCAGCTCATCCTGGGGTTCAACCCTCCTGAGAGTCCTCTCTGGGCTGGATTTCCCTTCTCTTTCCATCCTGAAGCAGGGAAGGATTGAGATGTGTGTGCATGGAGAAGGAATTCCTCAGGGAGGTTATCACTGATCTTGGAAGCAAGGGTGGATCTTGAACAACTTTGGGCTTTGTCTGAGAAGGAAAAAAAGAAAGAGAGAAAGAGAGAACCAGTCTTGCCTCTTCTTTGATGTCAGCTCATCCTCCCCTCCAGCCTGAACTCTGATCCTCTCTCTCTTTTGGTCTCTGTCTTTCCTCCTTTCCCTTGTCTTATGATTTCCTCCCCACTGGGCCCAGATGACTCTGGAGGAGAGAGTGAGGCTGGCAACTTCACACAGCCCTGCCTCACTTAAAGCCCATTCACTTGCAATTCAAGGCATCACCTTCCTGATGTCATTCTTTCTGTTCTAGAACCAAAAACAAACAACAACAATTCCAAGCCTTAGCTCCTTCTGGGCCTTAGACCCCTGGACATTGTCCCCCCTGTGCCAGGCCACAGTTCTCTACCCATCCTGCCACTTGGTGGTGTAGTGGTTAGGATGGGGTACAAGCCCAAGCCAAGACCTTTTCCCCTTTGATCAGGAGGGCATTTGACCCATTGGTCTGAAGGGCCCTAGAAAGTCTGGTCTTGGGGGAGCTCCTTGGATTCCCCTTCCATTTCTCCCAGCCCAGATACTCCCTATTTAGGAGTTTTTTAAATTTACTCCCAATTTAGCATTGATCCTAACATCCTTTTAATATTCCCGACTACTTAGCATTCTCTTGAAGTCCAAGGTGCCCAGCCTGGATTGTGGATTGTCTAGACTACCAGTCAGTCCCATCAAGATTCTCCCTGGGTTTGATCTATCAAGACCATCCCTGGGTCCCCAGACTACTTGGCGATACCTGGATTCTTCCCCCAGTCTTTTCTGTATTTAGGTTGCATCTAACCTCCAAGAAGAGGCTTAGGTTGAATCCAGCACAGACTCTATCTAGCTGAGATTCTATCTGACCAACTTATCAATATGAACATTACAAAAGCTTATTCTTCTTAAGAGTCAACCCAGTTTGCCAAGTCTTTAATAAATTTTGTTTTCCTTTGGCTTTAAGAAGGCTTGTGACAAATTCATCAAGCAGAACCTGGCATGTCCCAGAATCCCGAACCACAATAGGTGGAAATTATGATTTGAAGTCAAGAAGACTTATTTTCAGTTCCTGTGTCTGAAGCTTATGAGCTGTGTGACACTGGGCAAGTCACCTAACCTTTGTGGGCCTCTGCTCTCATGTGTGTGTAAAACAGGAGCATAATTGCCCCCATCTCCCAGGGCATGTAGTGAGACCTAAATGACCTAACACATGTCATTGTGTTACCAGTCCCAAAGTTCCCAGTAAATACTCCATACTGGCCATCCCTCTGGGCCTGAGCCCACTCCCACACACAGGCAGATCACAAAGATCTGGGAATTGAGGGAGACGTGGGGAGGAGAAGTGGAGAGACCTTTCCTAGGGCTTCTTACTCCAGCCACCTCTTCTTTCTGAGGCCTTTCCTCATCCCCCCAACTCCCAGCTGAGAGGGCCCCTCCTTCCTAACCTCCCTGGCATTTCTCTGTATTGTTCTTCCCTTTCAGGGGCATCTGGGATCCTCCCATAGAAGGGAAGAGGCTTGAGAACAGAGACTGCTGCTGTTTTTGATTGTGGCCCCTGCACCTGGCACTGTGTCTGGCACAGGGTAAGTGCTGAACAGTGGCTCATCATTGGATTGATTGGCACCTTTTTAGTACCTGAGGAAGTTGTTCATACTCTGGGGCCTAAGGAAATTCTGAAGTGTCCCCCAAAAAGTGGAACATTGGGAAGGGCAGCTCTGCATATGCCCCAGCTCAGGGGGTGGGCCTGGGAAGGCAGCATTAGCTCAGCTTCCCCCAAGTCACAGGGCAGGAGACTAGGAGCCCCAGGGGTCATTTCCAGCCCAACTCAGCCCCAAACTCATTCCAAAGTCTCCCTCTGGTGGCCACAAGGTGAATGGCAGCCCCAGGGAAGGTCAGGGAACAGGTCCTTCATTGTTGCCTTCCCATTTTGGAAGGGAAGGTCCTTCAGAACAGGGACTGTCCTTCCTCTTGCATGAATCTTTATTCGCAGCTCTTAATCCATTGGAAAGATGAAAAGGACCTTTATGTTCATTAGTGTTCAACCAAAAGATAACCAAAAATGGGATTAGATACTGTAGATCACTTCCCAAACCATTTTGAATCCCCAGAACCTGAGAAAAAACAAAAACCTGCATTGGCCAATCAAGAGACAGACATTTTGATCCAAGCTGAGCTGACGGGCAACCACAAGCTCTCTTATCCTTCACGGTCCACGGGCATGCAAATCTTTCCTTTCCTCAGTCTCCTCAGTCCCTGTGGGCTGGTCTTTGGCTCCTACTAGAGCACAGACTGAAGGGACACTGGGGCATTAGCTCCTTGCTCAGTTGGGGAAGACCCCAGCTTGTCCAACAGTGACCTCCAGTGACCAAGGCTAGTAAATGCTACTTCTTCAGAGAAGTATGTTCCTGTAATACTCGTCTTCCTGTGGGAGTGTAACACCAGGTAATGTTACTTAGGAAAAAACAATAATAGCCCAGAAGAATCCATCAGCTTGGGCTTTTCGAGCCTGAAACAGCTAGAGGTTCCTGGAGGAGGTCAAATGAGCTGGGATCTCATCCCTAGAAGACTGGAGAATTTTAGCCCTTTTTTGACTCAGACCTGGGGAATCAATGAGTTTGGTGAAAGGCTGAGAAAGGTTTTCAGGGTTAAAATAATAAAAAGGCATTGAGATCCAGTGGTAAAGGTGGAGTTGAATGAATTTTCAAGAGATCTCATTGGCCTGGTTTGTGGTTTGCCTTTAGACAGTTCAAGATGTGGATTAAGAAGGAAGAAAAGATCAGAGGAGGGAGGACAAAAGCATGTGAATAGGTGGAGTAAGAATAGTGGAGAGTTCAAATGTCTTTAGAATCCAGGATCCCCAGTTCCCTGTTGAAAGATTTAATTTCAGTAGGATCTGTGCTCCAAGACAGACGTGTTCTTCATGATAATGAAGGACACTGAGAACATACAGTGTAAAGGAGCCTCTCAGGGACTGGAAAGGATTGTTCCTCTCTGCAAGAAAGAAGGGATGGTCTGTGTGCTGCCAATTACACTGGGGAAGAGGCAGCCCCCCATGCATTCTGGACTGCCTGGCTGATCCAGAGCCTGAGACTTGGCCCCACCAGATGGCACGGAATTAGGAGGGCATCTCTGTCTACATGGAAGCAAAAGCAAAGGGTCCAACCTCCCCCAGATACGGATCTCTGAAAAACTGAAACACAGTGTGAGGGAAATACATTTCAAACTGCCTAATGACAGCCTGAAATTAAAAGAAAAAGTACTACCATCCAGCCCTTGGTGAATCCTTACAATTGTAGAAAATTTGAGAATCCCTTTTGAACATTCACAGTGCATACAAATACTCTGAAATAGGGATGGGGAACCTGTGGCCTCACAGTGACATGTGACCCTCTAGGTCCTTGGGTGAAGACTTTTAAGTAAATTTTACAGAACTAATCCTTTTATTAAGGCGATCTATTCATGAAGTTTGGATGAAGTCAAGGGACCATACCTGAGAACCTAGAGGGCCATATGTGAACTTGACTCCACAGCTTCACCATCCCTGCTCTGCACTAACCCTCCTCCTCCTCCTCCATCTCCCTTGGCCCCCTTCACGTCCCAGTTTAAATCCCGCCCAGGACAGGAAGGATTTCTTGATCTTTCTTAACTCTAATGCCTTCCATCTCTTGGTTATTTCCCTTGTTTCCTGTCTATAATATATTTGTACATAGTTGTTGGTACTTTGTCTCCTCATTAGACTGTGATCTCCTGCGGAGCAGATTCTGTTTTTTGACTTTCTTTATATTCCCAGGGAATAGCAACCAGTAGGCTTTTAACGACAGTTTATTGACTGACTGATTGAAACTTTTTATCTTAGGAGGCAATCCCCTAAGGTTCCAAGTTCTCTCTTGAACTACACTCCTAGACCCACAGATCATGGGATCTTACTGGGGCATTTTCTTAAGTAGTAGTAGGAAAATAATAGTTGAAGGCTAAGGCACTGACTGAGAAGACCTCAAGTCCTGTAGCAGTATAACATCTCCCACAAAAACCTGGGGCTCATTTTGCCACAAACTCCTTCAGCCTGGTGAGAAGAGTCCACTTCCCAGTCATGTAACCATGAAGTAGAAGGACTAGACATTTCCTCTAACTCCTATGACCTCTCAAGTTTCTCCAAAACAGAAATGATTTGACAAAATAAAGCAACTTTAGCTATCTCCATGGTTTAGAAATCTACAACCAAAAGGAAAGTAAAATAAAAACAATGAACTGACATTTATTCTGAACTCATTTCTTTCCTCTCCACCTACCATGCTACCAGCAGCCAGGCTGCAGAAGCTGGCACAAGGACCCAATATAGGAGCTTGTAACAAATGCTAGCCCTTTGCTCTGGTTTCTCCTCTTTCTTTTCAGTGCCATGGAGATGGCTATAGGCTGAAGAAGTGTGTTGAGGCCATGTCACACTCCACTATGCCTGAGGGAAATAGCTCAGCCTCCAGTTCAGGTCAGTTGAGCCTGTCTGAAAATCACTTGGGGCAGAGACCTGAGTTACCAAACTGTGAATTCCCCAACATGGGAAAAGGTTGAAATGCTTTGATATGAATCCCCTAGGAAAACCACCTTCCAATGGAAGGGATTCAGAAAGTGAGCAAGGGGGAATATAAGGGGAAAAAAGATAGAAATCTATAAAGAGAACATCCAAACATGATGAACATGAGTAGAAATCTTGATAGGTAAAGCATTAATAAGAGGATTAAATATAACATCCAGAACTACCAAATGAGTTCAGATATCTATGAGTAAATCCTGTAAAACAGAGAAAAAAATCAACTTACAGAAAAACAAAAGCAAAAATGCATCTAATTAAAAGACGTAAGGAACCAAAATTATATCTTGCTAAAACATTCCATAGACAATGAAGTAATATCACCACTAAACATCCATGCACAGAGAAGTACACCATCCCAGATTTTTTGAGGAGAAGTTAAGTGAGTTGTAGGAAGAAATAGATGGCAAATATGTATGAGTGGGGTTAAGTAAAAAAGACCCAGTCGTCAATGACTATAACTACTGTTTGATAAACCGAAGACTCCAGTTTCTGGATAAGAAAATACTATTTGAGAAAAATGACTGGGAAAATGGAAAATAGCTTGGTAGAAACTAGGCAGAGACGAACATCTCACACCCTACACCAACATAGGGTTCAAATGGATACATGATTCAGACGTAAGGGCGGATACCATAAGCAAATTAGGAGACCAAGGAATAGTTCAATTGTCAGATCTTCAGAGAAGTCGTGAATTCACAACCAAATAACAGACAGAAGACATTATGGAATGCAAAATGGATAATTTTGATTACATTAAATTATAGTTTCTGCATGATCAGCACCATGGTCATCAATATTAGAAGGAAAACAGAAAGCTGTGAATAATTTTTACAACCAGTATATCTGTTACAGGTCTGATTCCTAAACTAAATAGAGAAGTGAGTGAAACTTATAAGAATTCAAGTCATTTCCCAGTTGATAAAGGATTAGAGGATACGAACAGGCAGTTTTTAGATAAAAAAATTAAATCTCCCTATAGTCATATGAAAAATTGCTATTAATAACTATTGTTTGAAGGAATGCAAATTAAAACATCTTTAGGTACCATGTCACACCTATCAGATTGGATAATATGACAGAAAAGGAAAATCATAAATGTCGGGAATGATGTTGAAAATTTGAACACTAATGCCTCTTTAGTGGAGTTATGAACTGATGCAACCAGTCTGGAGAGTACTTTGAAATGATGTCCAAAGGGCTATCCAGTCTTTCAATCCAGAAACACCACGGTTATGTCTGTATCCCAAAGAGATCTTAAAAAATAAAAAGCACCTCATGTACAGAATTATTGATAGCTGTTCCTTTTTGTAGTGAAAAAGAATTGGAAATTGAGTGTAAACACATCTGCTGAGGAATGACTGAACATGATGAAATACTACTGTTCTACAAGAAATGAGGAGGAGGCAGATTTCAGAAAAGCCCGGAACAACTTATATGAACTGATGCTGAGTGAAGTGAGCAGAACCAGGTAGATGCTGCACCCAGCAACACCAACACTGAGCCGTGATGAACTGTGACAGGCTTAGCTCCTCCCAGCAATGCAGTGATCTAGGACAGTTCCAAAGGACCTACCATGGAAAATTCCAGCTCCATCGAGACACAGAGCTATGGAGTCTGAGTACAGATGGAAGAGCAATCTTTCAACTTCTCCCCTTGTTTTTTGTTTTATCTTTCCTGTCTTTTCTTGCTTCTGTTCAGATTCTTCAATGTTGAAATATGTTTAACATGATTGCACATGTAAGACCTACATCAGAATGTATGCCATCTCAGAGCGGGGGAAATTTAGAACTTAAAATCTTATAAAGTTGAATGTTTAAACATAAAGTTAATTTTTATAAAGAGAAAAAAAGAAAACAAAAAATTTTTGAAAGATGTCATCCACTCTTTTTTTTTTCCCATCTTGGCTTTCAATGTACTCCAGCAGTTCTAATGTTTTCTCTCTTGTATCTATTTCCTAGGACTGTTTATTTTTTTCCCAAATGAGGAACTTCATATTTTCCCTTTTTTCTTTTTTTTTAATTTAGTGTTTTTTTATCTTATCCTGATATCTCACAGAGTCATTCTTCTCTGCTTGTTCAGTTCAGACTTTAAGGAATTCTTTTCTTCAGTGAGCTTTTGTCCTTCCTTTTCCATTTGGTCCATGCTATTTTGTAGGGAGTTATTGTCCTTGGGAAATTTTTGTATATCTTTTTTCCAGGGAATTGAATCTTCTTTTTTTCATGTTTCTTTTGTATTCCTCTCATTCCTTTCCCTAGTTTCTTTTTACTTTGTTAATTAATATTTAAAAATACTTTTTAAGGTTTTCCAGTAATTTCTTTCAGTTCTAAGACCAAATTTTGTGTTTCTCTGAGGCTTCATTTGTAGTCATTTTGGCACTACTGTCCTCTTCTAAGTTTCTGCCTTGATCCTCCTTATCATCGCAGTGGCTTTCCATAGTCAAGCTCCGTTTGTCATTCTCTCATTTTTTCTGCCTTTTTTTTGTGACTTGGTGTTTTTATGTGAGAGTTTGACTCTGGTCTTGCACTGTCCCAAATTGTTAGTGCTGGGGTTCTTACTGTTGGCTTTCACTGGGCTTCAGGAAGGGTAGGTTTTCCATCTGACTTGTACTGGGTGATTGGGTCTCCCTGCTGGTCTCCTTGGGTGTGGGGTTTAGCTTTTGGCCTGAACCAGGGTTGGGTCTAACTCCTGGGTTACTATGGAAACAGAGCTTCTCTGCTGGTAGGACACAGGATTGATGTCTGTTTGGCAGCCAAGGGGTGGGGTATCACTACTGGTCAACAGTAAGATCACAGACTCCCTGATGACTTGTCCTGGGGCTGTGGTCATTGGGGGTTTAGTGCTTGCTGACCTGCACAGACTGCTCCCTTGCCTTGGGGGCTGCTGGCTTGCAGGACAGTCTGTCCTCACTGATGCCTTGTCCCAGGCTTGGAGCCTTGCTGCAGGCCCCCTGCTGTGATGCTGGTGCTTCTGCCCTTGGTCCTCATTCCTCTTCCAGCCCAGTGAGAAAGACCATTCCTGCCAGGCTGGTTAACTACTTCCCTGCTCTGACATCAATTCTGAGGATGCTTTCTGGTGATTGGAAGGGAGTCTGGGAGCAGGATTCCTTCTTGACTCCACCATATTGACACAGGAACAACGTTCAGTGCTGGGAAGGGGTCAGAATAGACTTTTGGTGGGGGCAGAAGAACTGAAGTAATGAAAGGGGAGTGGGCCTGGGCAGGGTGAAGGAGCATTAGAGGAAGAGGGTCAGAGAGGGGGAGGGGTTCTCCAGGCAGAAGAGCAAGGTGGGAATAGGGGAGGAAGGGGCCTGTGGGAGAAGGTGTTTCTGTCCTGTGCTCACCAGGCACCTTTTGAGAGCCCATAGGGGAGGGCAAAGGGGGAACAGGCCTGGGAGGGCTTTTTTTCTGACTTCCCCCTCAGTCTGTGTGTTATGGTGCACCACCATCCCACACCTGAATAATCAGCCTCATCCTCACCTTGGAGACAAGAGATGTTCAGGGTGGCCTTGATCCCTGAGCTGGAGCCAGAGAATCTGTCAGGGATCAGCTTCCTGTGAGTGTGATAGATAAGCAGCTTATGGCCTTGCCAGGTTTGTTTTGATACCACTGAACAAGTTTACCACTCACTCCATCCCCATCACAGAAGATAGAGGCCATCTCTCCCAGGCTCTTGGACCCTGAAGGTGACTGAGTCAGCACAAAGGAGGCCCCAGAACCGGCATCCTATATTAAATTGATTGCCTTCTCAGTGGGAGCAGATGTGGGTGGAGGAAGGGAGAGAAGTTCAAACTCAAAGTAAGTGTGTGTAAAAATTGTTTTTACATGCAACTGGGAAATAAGACATAGAGGTAATGAGTTATAGAAATCTATCTTATCCTACCAGAAAAGAATGGGGAAGGAGATAAGAGAAGAGGGGGGATGTGATAGAAGGGAGGGCAGATTAGGGGACAAGGTGATCAGAATGTACACTGTCTTAGAGTGGGAGGAGGGAAGAGAAGGGAAGAAAATTGAGAACTCAAAATGTTATGCAACTGAATATTGAAAACTAAAAATAAATAAATTCATTAAAAAATTTCAAACCTCAAAGCAAACCAGTGACAGTTCCAAGAGCTTTTATCTCAAATGGGAAGTTTCACCAACCACAACTTAGGGTTGGATACAGTTATTTTTATTCTCATGGATTTTTTTAATGTATAAATGATTTATTTTTAGTTCTTAACATTCACTTTCACAAAAATTTGAATTCAAAATTGCATCCACTCCTTCCTCCAGTCTGTCCTCCCTTCTATTACCCACCCTTCTTCCATCCCCTTTCCTTTCTATTTTTTGTAAGGCAGAATATATTTCTGTTCTCCATTGCCTGTACAGATTAATTTCCAGTTGCATGCTCAAACAATTTTTAAAGTTCATTTTTAAAGTTTTGAGTTCCATATTCTCTCCCTCCCTCCCCATTCACCCTCATGGGGAAAAGAAGGAATTCAGTATAGGTTATACATATGTAACAATGCAAAGTACTTCCTTAATGGTTATGTTGTAAAAGACTAACCACATTTCCCTCTGTCCTATCCAGCCCTTCATTTATTCCATTCTCTCCTTTCACCTGTCCTCCCTCAGTAGTGTTTGCTTCTGATTATTCTTTTCCCCAATTTACTGTCCCTTCTATTATCTTCCATCTCCTATCCTCTTCCCCCTTGCCTTCCTGCAGGGTAAAATAGGGCAAAATAGATTCCCATATCCAATGGAGTGTGTATTATTCCCTACTTAAACCAAATCCCATGAGAGTAAGGCTAAATTATTTCCTTTCTTCTCCCCCTTCCTTCCCCTCCGTTGTAAAAGCTCTTTCTTCCCTCTTTTATGTGAGGTGATTTGCTACACTCTGCCTCTCTCTTTCTCTTCCTCCTAGTACATTCCATGCAACAGTAAATTTTTCTTTTAGTTATTCTCCCTTCATATTCAGGTCACTCTGTGCCCTCTGTCTATATATGTATATAAGTATGTATGTTCATATGTATACACAAACACAGTCATGTACATATACATACTTACACACATATAAAAAACACATGCACACATACCCATACCCACATATACACACACACACACACACACACACACATATATATGTATGTATGTATGTATGTATGTATTCCCTCTAACTACCCTAATACAGAAAAATGTCTCATGAGTTACAAATAACATCTTTCCATGTAGGAATGCAAGCAGTTCAATGTTAATTAATTCCTGAAGACTTCTCTTTCCTCTTTACCTTTTCATGTTTCTCTTGATTCTTTTATTTGAAAATCAAGTTTTCTATTCAGCTCTGGTCTTTTCAAGAAGAATCCTTTGAAGTCCTCTATTTCAAGGAAATTCCATTTTCTCCCCTGAAGAATTATACTCACTTTTGCTAGGTCGGTGATTCTTGGTTTTAATCTTATCTCCTTTGACCTCTGGAATATCATAATCCAAGCCCTTTGATCCCTTAGTGCAGAAGCTGCTAAATCCTGTGTTATCCTGATTGTATTTACACAGTACTTGAATTGTTTCTTTCTGGCTGCTTATAATATTTTCTCCTTCTCCTGGGAACTCTGGAATTTCACTATAATATTCTTAGGAACTTACTTTTGGGATCTCTTTCAGGAGTCATAAGTGAATTCTTTCTATTTCAATTTTACCTTTTGGTTCCAGAGTATCAGGGCAATTTTCCTTGATAATTTCTTGGAAGATGATGTCTAGGCTGTTTGTTCCATCATGCTTTTGAGGGAGACCGATAATTTAAAAATTATCTTTCCTGGATCTATTTTCCACATCAGTTCTTATTCCAATGAGATATTTCACATTGCCTTCCATTTTTTTCATCCTTTTGGTTTTGTTTTGTAATTCCTTGATTTCCCATAAAGTCATTGCTTCCATCTGCTCCATTCTAATTTTTACAGAACTATTTTCTTCAGTGAGCTTTTGAACCTCCTTTTCCATTTGATCCATTCTGCTTTTTAAATCATTTTTCTCATTCCCTTTTGGGGTCTTTTTTGCCATTTGGGTTACTCTGTTTTTAAAGGTGTTATTTTCTTCCTCATTTCCTTGGATCTCCTTTAGCAAGTTGTTGACTTGCTTTTCATGATTTTCCGGCATTACTCTCATTTCTCTTCCCAATTTTTCCTTCACCTCTCTTACTTGATTGTCAAAATCCTTTTTGAACTCTTCCATGGCATAAGATGATTGCATATTTTTGTTTAGAGGTTTTGAATGTAGAAGACTTGACTTTGATGTCTTCGCCTGACAGTATGCATTCTTTCCTCACCCAAAAGAATGGAAGAAAATGCCTTTCAACCAAGAAAGCAATCTTCTATATTCTTATTTTTTTCCCTTTTTGGGTCATTTTCTCAGCCAGTTATTTGACTTTTGAATCCCTTTTCATGTGAAGGGTATACCCTAGAGATCTGTAAATTCTCAGTTCCTCCATGGTGGCACAATCAAGTAGGGGAGTTTACTCCTCTCTTGGTCTGCACTCTTGTCTGTGAGCAACAGCAAGCACTCCGTTCTGCCAAGTATCTGAGAGCAAGTTTCCCTCTCCACTTTCACCACCAGCTCAGGTGAAGAAGGGAAGAATTTATGACCAAATGAGAGAGAACATTATGAAATGAAAAATGGATAATTTGATTACATTAAACTAAAAAGGTTTTGCTCAAATAAAATCATTGTCACCGATATTTTAAGGAAAGCAGAAAGGTGGGAAACAATTTTTACCTCCATGGTTTCCGATAAAGGCCACATTTGTCATATGAATAGAGAACTGTGATAAATTTATAATAATTCAAGTCTTTTCCCCAACTGATAAATTGTCAAAGACTATGCACACACAGTTTTGTGATCAAGAAATTTGAACTATCTATAATCATATGTAAAAGAAATGCAAAAATCACTATTGATTAGAGAAATTCAAATTAAAACAACTCTGAGGTAATAATATCTCTCACCTAAGAAATTGGTTAATATGGTCAAAAAGGAAAATTCTAAGTGTTGGAGAAGATGTGGGAAATTTGGAACACTAATTCATTCTTGGTAGAGTTGTGAACTGATGCAACCTTTCTGGAGACCAATTTGGCACAATACACAAGAGGCTCGAAAACTGCGTGCTTATGATCCAGTAATAACACTTCTGGGTCTGTATTCCAAGAAAATCATAGAAATGGGAAAAGGACCCACATGTACACAAATATTTATGGCAGCTCTTTTTGTGCTAGCTGCTGATGCACCTCTTGGCCCTCACTCCCCTTTCAGCTCAGTGAGACAAACTTTTCCTGCCTGGACAGCTGCTTCCTTGTTCCTAGGTCAATTCTGAGGTTGTTTTGTAGTGTGTTTTATTTTTTTCTTTGGGAGTGCTTCAGGGGTTTCCTTCCTTACTCTTCCCTCCTTGTACTTGAACAAAATTTAAAGTTGGGGAGAGGCCAGAATAGGTTTTAAGGAGGTCAGCAGAACTTACAAAATGAGAGGGGAGCAGGTGGAGGGAAGGAGCAGATGAGGTGGGGAGGGAGAAATAACCTCAGAGGGGGATGATCAGTGGGAGAAGGTTCCTCCCTCCCCCAGCCCCAGGCAGAAGAGCAGGAAAGCAGGAGGGGAGAAAGGGGCCTGAGGAAGAATCTGTTTCTGTCCTGAGCTCACCATGAACTTCTCTGGAGCACAGAGGGAAGGGCATGGGGGAGCAGATCTGGGAGGGCTTTTTGTTTCACTTCCCCCTCTGGGTCTGTGTCACTGTGCACAGCACCACTATCCCACACCTGAAAATAATAATCATCTTCATCCTCAGCCTGGAGCCCAGAGATTGTCAAGGTGGCTGCCTTCCCTTACTGGGAGCCAGAGAATCTGTCAGGGATCCCTGAGGGCCTGCTACTAGTGCCATAAATCCCCAGCTGAGGTGCTTGTCCAGATATCTGCTGGTACAAGTTGATAATCCTTTAACATAAACTTTAGATTTTGTGAAGGCCAGAGTTTGAATTAAGAAGAGCCTGGATCTAATAATCTCCCTTGCTATCTTAAGTAAACTCATAGAAAGCCTTTTGTCAGCAAAGAAAATAGGGTTGACTTAATAACTTCCTTAGGAGACCCTATTCCTGGCCTCTTAGTGATAAGGAAAAACACAGATATCCTGATTTGTAATTTCAATTGCAACTTTGCTAAAGGTACCCTTTCCTGGGTCAGCAATTTCAAGGACCTTTTTAGGACATCATGCCTGTCATCAGAGTGGTCGGATTTTTTCCTTATCATATATCACAGAGACATATACTACAGAGAGGCAATTTACACAGCTTATAATCATAAATCCCAACTGACACTACTTTGTTAATTGTCCTTTCTTACTAAATTTATGATTTGTTCAAGGAAGACAGTTCCTTTCTCAAGGCAAAATGTATTTAAGACAGACTTTTTCTGTACCAGGTAGTCAGATTAACCTCTGACACCGTAGTACTATGACTGCTACCTTTAAGAGGGAATTAATTAATAAGTCACACATGCCTTTAGTCTATTGTCTTTTCTTTAACCAAGTTTTCAGGTTAACACAGTATATATTTCCCAGCACAGGAGATGGAGGCCATCTCTCCCAGGCTCTTGGACACTGAAGGAGGCTGAGTCAGCACATAGGAGGCTCCAGAATCTGCAAGGCAAGGAAAGAAGAGATTGTGCAGAGGCAGGGTCTTCTCTCCCCCAAGGGGATGCTGACCCCTCAAGCAGTTTCAAGATGAGCACAGGGTAGGTCTAGACCTGTGCTCACTGAGACACTGTGGGACCTGATCCACAGGGAGGAGACCCAGGGCAGCCTCACCTGTGCAGAGAGTCATTAGGGAGAACAGCAGAGTAATCCAAGCCATGGTAAAAGTTGAGCCCAGTGCTCTGTGTGCTGAGGCTCCCCAGATGGGGCTGGGCTCCCCCAGGGCTGTCTTCAGATCAGCCCAGGCCCTGCAAGGAGGAAGTCTCCACATGCAAATCTGCTCCTGCTCTGGACACCAGAAGGAGGGGCCTCAGGTGATGACTGACTGACCCTATGGGCTGCTGAGACGGAGGGGGCAGGTCTTTCTTCTATCAGGGGAGGGTCATCATGGGCCCTGAGGTCATTTCTTCCTCTAAGATTCTGGGATTCTAAGAGTCAGGTTCGTTCCTCCCCAGGCCTGTATCTGATGCTCCAAGACCTTGTCACTGTAACTGAACTGCTCCTGGACATTCCCTATACTCTGAAGTCTTCTGCCCATGGATCCTCTCTCCCCCATTGGTGAGTTCCCCCAGGCCCTGCTTGGAATCAGCCAGACTTCATCACTTCCAACTGTGCCTGGGACTCTGGAGGATTCAGACACACAAGGAATGGTGCCTTCTCTACCCCATCACTGGAGGCCCCTTTCAGTGATGTCTTCTCCATTAGGACGTGAGCTCCATCAGGGCAGGGACTGTCTGTTTATCTCCCATAGAATCTCCAGCACTTAGCACAGGGCCTGGCACACAGGAAGGTATTGAAAATTGCTTGTTGCGTTGCCTGGCCTTCAATCCAGAACTGCCTCAGGACCATCCAAAGGATCAATTAGAACAGTGAGGGAACCCACCTTCTGCCCCCACTTACCCATGCCTCTTGCTGCTCAGGCCTCCCAAGAGGCTGCAGAGGAAGGAAGCCAGGCACATGCTCGTTCTGGGCCACAGTTCTCCCTTATTAAAATGATGGTGATGCCTCTCTTCCAGCTTTTTCACTTACCTGACAAAGAGGGTCTCAAGATTGTGAGCAAATTCCCCAGAGAATGAGAGCCTTAGGAAGTCAAAGGTGGGGTGAGATTTAAGAAAATATATTTCTTTGTTTATTTAAATTTAGTAAATAAATAGTCAAGAGTACAGGAGATCTGCAGGTGAGCACTCTCTCAGTGTTCTGGGTATCCTCTCACTCTGTCCTATCCCCAGGCTTCTGGGAATGATGCTTCAAGCCAGATCGCAAATAGGAGTTCTCTCTGTGCCCCTAGAGACTCATCATTGGAAGGAGGGAGACCACCTAGACCGCAGACCTGTGAAACCTATTGAGCCTCAGAAGGTATGGGGATGGCCTTCCAGCCACAATTTGTTCTGGGGCTCAGTCCCCCTGAGATCCTCCTCCCTGAGCCAATCTCCCTTTTCCATCCTGAAACAGGGAAGCATGGAGATGCATGTGAATGGAGAAGGAACTCCACACATAGGTTACACTTGATCTTGTAAGCAAGTGTGGATTTTGGACACTGTTCTTTGACTGAGCAGGAAAAAAGAAGGGAACTGTGATCCTCTCCCTGCTTTGTCCTCTATCTTTTGCCCTTTTCCCTTGTCCTTTGCTTTCCTTCCCAGACACATCTAATTCAGGGACTCAGCCCTCCTGACATTATCCCCACTGTGCTAGCCTCACTTTTCTACCCATCCTGCAGCTTGGTGGTGCGGTGGTAAGAGCTTGGAACTTGGGACAAGAAGACCTACTTTCAGTTCTTGTCTCTGAAGTTTGTGAGCTCTGTGACACTGAGCAAGTCACCTAAGTTGTCTGGGTCTCTGTTTTGACGTACGTGTAAAGTGGAAAAATAATAGCCCCTACTTCCCAGGGCAGCTAGTGAGGTCTAAATGACCTAACACATGTCATTGTGTTGCAGACCATGTAGTGCCCATTAAATACTCCATGCTGGCTGTCCCTCTGGGCCTGAGCCCACTCCCACACTCAGGCATATCAAAAGATCTAGTAATGGAGGGAGATATGGAGGGGGCCTTTTCCAGGGGTTCTTTCTCCAACCTCCTCTTCTGCCTGAGGCCTTTCCTCATTCTCCAAAACCCCAGCTGAGAAGGCTCCTCCTCCCCCAACATCCTAGCATTTCTCTGTGTTGTCCTTCCCCATGCAGGGGCATCTGAGTTCCTCCCATGACAGGGAGGGGCATGAGAACAGAGACTGCTGCTGTTTGTTACTGTGCACCCTGCACGTGGCACAGTGCCTGGCACAGGGTAATGCTGAGCAGTGGCTCATTGTTGGACTAGTCTGGACATTTTTAGCAGCTGAAGATGTTGTTCACACTCTGGGGCCTAAGGGAATTCTGAAGTGTCCCTCAAAAAGATGGGGCATTGGGAGGGGCAGCTCTGCATCTTCCCCCCCGCTCAGGGGAGGGGCTGGGAAGGCAGCATCAGCTGGGCTTCCCTCAGGGCACAGAGCAGGAGTCTGGGAGCCCCATGGGGCATTTGCCGCCCATCTCAGACCCAAACTCATCCCATTGTTTCCCTCTGGTGGTCACAGGGACAATAGCCATCCAAGAGAAGGTCAGGAGGAATGTCTTGTTTTTATTTACCTTCTCCTTTGCAACGCAGGCTCCATGGAAACAGGAACTGTCTTTTTTTTTGGCTTGAATTTATATTCCCAGATGTTTGCCCAGGGCCTAGGGCAGAGTCCACACCTCATGCGTGCTTGGCGCCTTGCCATTTTAAAGGAATATTGCCCCTGGGACCTGAACACACCAGCCCATGTGTGAACATGCCCAGTGCACTGGGCACCCAGGGACTTTGTTGTGGTGGGCCTGCTGGGGAACGACAGCGGCACCTCGAGTTAAGCAGGGAGCAAATCCACAGCAGAAGGAAAGATCAGTGTGCGGAAAATCATAGAGGAGGAATCATCTTCAGGAAGTACACTGGCTGAGCTGTCCAGGTGAAGTCCAGGAGAAGGGAAGGGGCAGAGAACAAAAATGGTGGTGAACCACAGGAACCTGAAGTACCAAAGAAATGGACCAAAGCAAGAAGAAAATGGCCCATAGAAATAAATGTTTAGAGAAGCTCTTTTTGTCATGTCTAAGTATTGGAAATCAAAGGATGCCCATCAGAGGGGGAATGGCTAAACAAGCTGTGGCCTATGATTGTGATGGAATATTATTGTGCTCTAAGAAATGAAAAGCAGGATGATTTCTGAAAAACCTGGAAAGCCATGAACTGATGTAGAGTGAAGGGTAAAAGCTTTTGAGACTTGAGCACTGTAGGAACTGAGTCTGTGTCTTTTCTTTCATGACGACATATAAAACGTGTTTGCTATTTCTGCCCTTTTACATTGTCAACCTAAAAGTTTGATTAAAAGAGGAAAACAGACTAGGTGGTATATCAATTCGTATTGCTTATTCTCTGAAAGCTAGCAAAGCCAGTGCACATGCCTGTGCATGGAGCAAGATATTAATTCTGTCTGATTAAAAGAATTAGAACTTTATCCTAACTCAGGATGTCTGTCACTGACATTTATGCTCTCCGTATATGTTTAACCATAGCATGAGGAAGGACTTTTCCCCATTGAATAAATTGTAAATACAGTAAGATAAGAATGTTGACAAAGTGTCAGTTGAAATTACAAGACAGGGTATTTGTGTTCCTTTACCATTAAGATGGCAAAACATAGCATATGTCCATAAAATACTAAGATAAGAAAAGTTCCATTATTCAAGATAATGTCTTGGGTTAAGGCTCCTTGTTGTTAATGGACACAAACAGAGAATGCTCTTTGCTTCTTCTGGCTTTGCAGTTGTTGACACAGCAAGAAGCATCCCCTGGATTTACTCAGAGAACAAAGAAGGGCATGTCTACTAGGCCAGGGCTCATCTTCTTGTTCACTAGTTCAACCTTTGACCCCTAATGGGGTTCCAATGATCTTGATTGATCATCAACCTTTATTTGCAATATGTCTGTGTCCTGTTAATACTGTTGATTTTTACAAAGTTTATAAACAATGTTGAAGAAACATACATTCTTTAGGAGTCCAACTGAGAAAATGTTATCAGATTTTAGTTCCAATTTACAAGACATTTTTTCCATTTTCTGTGTTTCTTTTCTTCATCTTACTGTTGGTGTTATCTAATTCTGAGAAAGGGATCTTAAAGTCTCCTACTTTTATTAAGTCACGATTTTTTAAGTTCTATTAATTTTTGCTTTATAGATTTACCTATTTAGACTTTTGGATTGTACGAGGTTAATGCTGGCATTTGATTGTGGTCTCTGATTCCTTTTGGCCAAATTTAATTTGTTTTTCTCTTATTATATTGTGATTATCTTTCTTTCCTCTGATGGCATGATTGAACCTTCTGCTTTCTAGACTCACGTCATACACGGTAAAGCATGTCCTGGCTTTTTATAGAGTATTCATTTCTCTTTTAGTCATGCCTAGCTTTATTTATAGATGCACAGTGTGCTTAGCATACTGCCTGGTACACAGGAGGCACTTCTTAAGTGTTTGTTGATTGATTGCTGAGTGATTGATATGGCTTTTAAAATCAATATCTTGGAGCTTTTTCTTTTGTTAATCAAGCATCACTGCATAGCACATCACTGAATATTTTAATTCATTGAAATTTAAAATTGTAAGAATTGAGTGTATATTTTCCACTATTATTGTATTTAATAATTTTCTGAATTATGGGGTTTTTTTGTTCTCCTTAAGTTTTTGAACCAGTACTTTGCCTCACAATCATTATTCCATTATCTACATTCAGGAGAAATTAGTCTCCAGACACTCTTCTCACTCTCCATGGTTTTCCTTCTACCATTAATGTTCCCCAAGTTTTCGAGTTTTCCCCCATGATTGCTTATTCTTTCTTCCTTGTACTAAGTTATCCAATTTTTCCACTCCGTTTTTCCACTTTCTTTGTTCCCTCTCAGTTATGTACTCAATTGAAAATAAACCTGATCACTTTCCATCCTCCTTTTGTTCAGCTGCATATTCCTGAAAAACAAATTCCCCACTAGCTGTGCCCAACTCCTTGTTTGTCTCACCATTTAAAGTTCTTCTGTCCATCAAGAAGTGACTGACACATCTAATCTTCTTTCTTTGGGACTCCTAGTTTTATCATTATCTTGGTCTGAATTCTGAAATCTTTCAAATTTGCTTTTCTCTACAATATTTTAATTACTCTCTCGATTGTTCTCTATCTGTTCTTCACTTTGCTGCACTTCAGTGCATAAATGTCTTCACACTTTCCTCCAACTGTCCATCCCCTCATTCTTAGAGCATAATGAGACTTCATTCCCTTCACCTGCCACCATTTATCTAGAGATTTTCCAATGAAAGGACAATTGTCATATGTTTTCTCATACTCAGTAGACAGTCAGGTACACAGGCAGCACCTTCTGAATAGTCAGGTTCAATTAATTGCCAAGATGTCTGTGAACAGGGATTACCTGATTAAACCTCTCAAGGGTGTGATTTAACTGCCTGAATTATTGTGTTGTTCTTGTGTTTTTCCTTCATTTTTGAAGAGGACTTTGACATCAGAGAAATGATGACATGACTTGCCCTTGACTTTGTTTTCAGTGTGGGAGAGCTGTGTAAGGGCAACAGCCTCACTTTCTTCTACTGAGTCATCTGGATCCAGTGACCAGATATTCATCAAGATGACTGGAGATGACCCAGGATGTAATGGGAGACCTTGGATTCTTTGGCCTTGGGTCTATTCAGGTACTCAGAGTGAGATGAAGCCCATATATTCAATGGACCTGTTTAAGAAATAGTAAGGGAGTGGCACCTTTAAAAAAAATAACCAAGAAAGTCAAGCAGGAAGGGAAGGGAAACAGTTACAACTAATAATCACGAGTTAGCCTAGAGGGGTGGAGGAAATAGCACTTAAGTGGAGTTTGGGCAGGAAGCCAGTCTATGGGCTTCAGAGTGCAGTAGGTTTAAGGTTTAAGATCATCAGGGGAAAGGACAGCAGAGGAGAGGACAGGATCGGGCAAGACAGGAAAGTCTAGATTATCCACATTACCAACAGTAATTGATGATGCTTTTAGATAAATACTTTCTATCAACTTCAGGAAAAATCTATTTTATGAGTATCCTTTTTTTTTAAATAGAAATGAGTGTTATATTTTATCAAAAGCTTTTCCCACACATATGGATACAACCTCATGATTATTAGAAGAACCAGAGGCCACAACACACAAAGCCTCAAGTTTTAGGCACAAGAACTGTGGGACAGAGCTCCCTGTGCCACAGAAGCAGAGATCTACTTTAAAATCCAGGAAAAGGGTTATTATCATGAGTAAGAAGCAAAGCAGAAAAGAAAAGACCTAGAATCTTTCTATGGGCACAAGACCAAAACGCAATTATCAAAAAGGTCAGCATTGGACTGTACTGCCATCTCCAACTTCAGAAGGGAATAGGAACTGATTGGAAGCACAAAGAACTTTCTTGGAAAAGATCTGGAAGCATTTTGAAACCCAAATGAGAAAAATAGAAGAAAAACTGGCCAATGATTTTTAAAATATGAAAAAAGAATTTACTGAAGAGAACAGCTCCTTAAAAAGGAAAATTGAACAAATGAAAAAAGAAGTATAAAACCAACTAGTGAAAATAACTCCTTAAAAGGAACAATTGGACAGAAGGAAAAGGAGATGGAAAAGTTAATTGAAGAAAACAATCTGATAAAAAGTATAATGGGGCAAGTAGAAGCAAAGGAATCTCTGAGTCATCAAGAATCAGTCAAACATAATCTGAAGAGTGAAAAGATAGAAGAAAATGTCAAATATGTAATTGGAAAAACAACTGACCTGGAAAAAATCCAGGACAGAAACATCTAAGGATTATTAGTCTACCAGAAAACCATGATGAATAAAAGAGCCTGGGCAATATTATCCAAGAAATCAGCAAGGAAAATTGCCCAGAAGTCCTAGACCCAGAGGGCAAAATGGGCATCGAAAGAATCCACCATTCACCTCCTGAAAGGGACCCCAAACTAAAAACAACAAGGAATGTCGTTGTCAGCCAGAACTATCACATAAAGGAGAAAATACTGCAGGCAGCCAGAAAGAAACAATTCAAATATTGAGGAACTACAGTGAGGATCACACAGGACCTTGTAGCTTCTATATTAAAATGTCAAAGGAATTGGAAAGTAATATATTGTAAGGCAAAGGAGCTGGGACTACAACCAAGGATCAAGTACCCAGCAATGTTGAGCATAATATTTCAGGTAAGGAGATGGACATTCAGTGAAGTAAGGGATTTCCATACCTTCCTGATGAAAAGGGCAGAACTCAATAGAAAATGAGATCTTCAAATGCAGGTCTCAAGAGAGGCATAAAAAGGTAAATAGGGGGAAAAAAAACAAAATTTGTTATTCAGTATGGGCAAACTGTTTACATTCCTACAAGGGAAGATGATACTTGTCAATCTTGAGAATTGTACATTTATTATGAAATGTAAAAGGGATAAATACAGACAGTGGGAGCAGGTTTAAATTCAATGATGTGATGACAACAAATGTGATTCAAGGGTGTAAAAAGACTGTAATGAGAGATGTGAAAAGGAGGAGGCAGAAAAAAATAAATTTCATCACAGGAAGAGGCACAAGAATATATTACATTAGAGGGAAAGAGGGGAGGGAGATGAGTATTATTTCAGATATAGTCTCACTGATTTGATTCAAGGAGGGTAAAACAAAGTACAAAGACAAAGATCTGGGAATGGAGTGAGAGGTGGGGAGGGGGAGTGTAGGGGGCCTTTTCTAAGGGTTCTGGTTTCAACCTTCTTTTCTGTTCAGAGACCTTTCCTCACCCTCTCAACACCTCCCTCCACCTCTACCTACCTAGAATGTTTCTGTGTTGTCTTTTTTCACTCAGGGGCATCTGGGTTCCTCTAATAGAAGGGAAGGAGCCCTGAGAACAGATTGCTGCAATTTGTTGCTGTGCCCCCTGCACCTGGCATAGTGCCTGGCACACGGTGAGTTCTGAGCAATGGCTCATAGTTGGATTTGTCTGAACAGCTGAGGATGTTGTTTTAGCAGCTGAGGATGTTGTTCACACTCTGGCGACTAAGAGAGTTCTGAAATGCCCCCTAAAAAGGTGGAACATTGGGAGGGGCAGTTCTGCATCTGCCCTCTGCTGAGGGGGAGGGCCTGGGAAGGTAGCATCAGCTGAGCCCTCCCCTCCCCATCAGGCCACAGGGCAGGAGACCAAGAGCTCAGGGGCCAAGAGCCCCAGGGGTCATTTCCAGCCTAATTTAATCCCAAACTCATTCCAATGTCTCCCTCTGGTGGCCAAAGGGAAATGGGAGCCCCAAGGATTGTCAGGAGGAAGGTCCTTTATTTTGTTGGCTTTCCTTTTGGAATGGAAAGTCCTTGAAAACAAGAATAGTCTTTCCTTTTGCTTGAATTTATATTATTAGTAATTAGCACAGTTGAGGGAGGAAAAGAACTCTTATGTTCATCATTGTTTAGAGACACTCTTCATAGAGTCAAAAATGGGATCAGAATCTCATTTTCCAGATTCATGGAATAGATTCACATCAGAATATGAAGTGTTCCCAAGTTCAAAAAATTGTCATAATATTTGAATAGCCATTTTTCAGAGGAAGAAACCCAAATGATCATTAATCATATAAATGTAAGCTTCAGTTGTATAAAACAAAAAATTTTAAAGAAAGCTACTGCTCCCTGAGAAGATGGCAAAATAGGTCAGAAAATCCCAGGCTCTCTGGATGTACTCAAGAAGTTAGATAATACTTGTAGGCTCAGAGGGAACATAGAGAACCAAAAATAAATAAAAATAGGCTAAGAAATGTGGTCCTCCTGGGACAATCAGGGAAGACATGAAGAAATATCCCAGAAGAAATTTCGTCCCTGAGGTGATGTCTGATTAAACAACCAGCAGCAAGACCTGGCATTAGCTGGATTGGGAGACTGCCTCAGCCCCAGCCACAGGAACTTTTCCCCCTGGAACACTTAGGGGAGTAGAGTGTCTGTTTCAGAGAAGAAGGAGGGAACATCTGTTGACAAGGAATGCCACACCATGCTGTGATTGGAGACATGTCTGGTTATAAGGAATCAACAGATGCTGTGAGTGCAAAAGCAGTGGGGCAGGGACTCAATTACCTCTGGGCACTTACAGGAGTCAGCAGGTCTTGGTTTTGGCTCCAGGACAGAGGGGAAAACTGAAGGAGGAGCTGAGACCATAGGCACCATCCCCAATCCCCCAGGACTAGAGCTGATTACAAAAAACATAGCTGGTACAGACTAAAAAACAAAGCAGAACATTCAACTATGGAGAATTACTATGCGGAAAGAAACGACTGGGGTTCATCTATTGAAGGAAACAAAAGTCATTCTACCCCCATGTCAAATGTCCACCTGCCCAAATAGAATTCAAAGCAGAACTTTAAAAAAACTTCAAAATTCAAAAGAGAGAGACTGAGATAAACTAAAAGAAAACAAACAAATCAAGAATGCTCTAAGAAAAACAAGATTATATAAAGAATGCCAACCAATTACAAAAGGAGATGCAGAATATTAAAGAACAAAATGAGTCTTTGAAAATTACAAGTGAATCAGGAGAAGCTAATAAAATTATGATACACATACAATCAAACAAAATATAAAGAATGAAAAAATGGAAGAGAATGAGAAACATTTCACAAGAAAAACAATGGATCTGGAGAGCAGACCAAGGAGAGAAAACATAAGAATAAGTCGACTGCATGAAAGCTATGACATCAAGATGAATCTTGATAGTAATATAAAAATAATAAAGGAAAATTTCCCTGAGTCATTGGAACAAGAGGGGAAAGTAGAAATAGAAAAAAAGTCTACCAATCACCACCCAAACGATGGTGATTGGAAAAATGTGGAAAACCCATAAAAATATTATAGTAAAATTCTGAAAGCACAGCTCAAGTATGAAATATTATGAGCAATAATTAAACGAAAATTTCAATAAGTTTGCCACAATTATAATCACATGAGACCTAGCGGTGGTGTCAGTAAAAGACAACAGGACTTGGAGCCCAATATATATTGAAGAGAAAATGAACTGAGATTGTAGCTGAAAATATCATACCCAGCAATGCCGAGTACAATCCTCAGGGAAAGAAAAAAATGGACATTTAATGAAATGTCAGACTTTCCGGACTTTGTTAAAAAAGAAAAGAGACCTGAACTTAAGAGAAGATTTGCCATACAAGAGCCAAAAGAGATACAAGATACATACCAAACACTAATTACAAGGGACTTAATAAGGACAGACAGCTCGTCTTTTATGTACATAAAGTGTATGTCTAAGATTCTCATTAGTAATTGGGTAGATAGATGAAAAGATTGGTGGTAGATGTCAGCATGATATGAGTTTAAAAAGTAAACCCTTCAGGAACACCTAAAAAGAATAATAATCTTATACAAAAGAAGTTCAAAAGGAAGATCCAACACAGAGGCATTAGATGGGGGAGGAAAGCTGGTAGTCCTGGAAACCTAGTTTCATTGGGAATGGGTTCAAGAGGAAACAATATTTATCTGAAAGTGTATAAAAGTCTTCTAAATCCAGAAAGAAATGAAATGCTAAATGGATGGAGTGATCCCTTTCTCATATTTTTCTTTTTCTTTTGTCATTGTGAACATAGTTATCACTCTTCCATGGCCAAGAGTAATAATCAGCCTCATCCTCAGTCATGAGCCTGAGTCCCTGAGCCCCTCCCTCTTTCCACAGATGGAATTCGAGAATCGGGCAGGGATCCCCAAGGACTAGTCTCTAGAATCCTAAGTCAACAGGAGAGACCTTCAAAATTACTGCTGATACCAGGATACAAAGCAGTTCTCAGTACTGTCCTCAATAGAGTATATACTGGCTGAAGTCTAAGACCCAGAGGTGGGTAAGGGAATACATAGAAAGCCATAGAACCTGGAAGGAAGGGAAAGAGGAGGCAGAGTGGTCTATTTCCCAAGAAGATCCCGACCCTCCAAATGCAGCAACGTCCACTTGGGGTCCCTGAAGGGGGCTGAACTGGTGCTGTGGAACACTCAGAGCCTGGTGAAATAGCAGACATCTAGGTCACCCACTGCATCTCATGACATTGACAGTCATCCTGACTTTTGTCCTTTCACTGGAAGAGAGTGAGACAACTCTGTGCACCTGTGCCGAACTTAAATCCTGTTTTCCTGCAAGTCAAGACATCACCCATGATGGCACTGAGCCTCTAAGAACCTAGGACAGCATCTGTAGTGGTAATTCAAATGGGAAGGTCTTTCCTATTCATTAATAGGCTCATGTGTCCTGCATAAATCACATGGAAGTTTAAGTCACAAGTGGTGGGAAGAGCTTCCTGAACTGGTAGAACAGGAAGGGTGGAGCAGAGCTGGGAGCAAGTTGGTGAGAGCAGTTAGAGCAGAAGAGAGAGGACACAGGCAGGTACAGATAGTCTTCTGAGCATTTTCTTGAGGGAAGGTTGTGGTGGAGGGTGTGTGTGTGTCAGGGCTTGGGAATGACTTTGTTCTCTGCAGTGCCAATGTGTACTGACTTCTTGGTTCCTGTGATGAATTTGGCTTCCTAGTACTGGAATAAATGTTTTTTTCTTTTTTCTTCTGTGTGGAGAGTCTGTTATACTTTGTGATTCAAAACTTCACCATCATGTTCATAGTCACCACCAGTGCTGTGAATATTGCCTTGGCGATAAAGAATTTCCCAAGGGCATCGTATCCCTTCCAATCAAAAGGAAGAGATTGGTTTACTTTTGTTACTGTAGGTTCACCATCTGGGACTTAGGAGAAATCCTTAAAAATGGTTATTATTTGTTGTCCTTATTCTTTAGAACGTTTTTGTAGCTTAAGAGTCAGGCAATTTGTATTCATCAAGAGCGGCTTACCCTCTGCTTAGTTTTCTAGATTCTTAACTCTCAATGGACTATTTTGTGTTCCAGCATTTTCAGGCCAAAGGTCTTTGATGGGGACAGAGAAAACAGAAGCCAAAGAATATTTGAGGAGATCAGCCTTCTATTTTTCTGAGGGACCTCACTCCCACCCCACCCATCCCCCATCAGGACACATCCTCTGCCTTCAGTGTTCTCATTCTTTGGGCCAAAAGTGACAGAAACCATGCTATCTCCATTGTCTGGAACATTCCTCATTAGTCTCAGCTGTGTCTGGGATTCCTGTCTCAGTGAAATTGTCCTGTGGAACTGACCCTTCCTTCTATGTCTTTCCTGTGGCCAGGGAATTTCCCAGACCCTCTTGTAGAGATTCAGGGAATGATCTTGAACTACATAGCTTCACGAGGGAAGGGGTTGTTTTGAAGATTCTCTAACCTTTTGGGGGGAATTTTTATTTTCCTTCACTGAATTCTACTATTGAGGACTTACATTCATTCCTCCTACCATTTAGATTAACTGAAACGTGTCTTCCATTAATATAAGCCTTGTCTGACTAAAATATGAAGCATGGAATCATAGTTTTAAGAGAGGACTATTTCACATCCCTCACCTAAGAGTCCAAGAAGGATTTTCAGCTTCCCAAAGACATTTCACTATTTGTGGAAAAGATTCCACTACCTAACCATATGAGTAAGGATTTCCTTAACTTAGATTCTTGGTTGTCTTTGGATTACGTCACCTGTTTTTCCCCTATTAATCTAATGCAACGTCTTTAAAATGAAAGCTTTCAGTTCTGTGAAGGTAGGATCCTGCAAATTCAGTGTTTAAATCTGTAATTTTCTCCAGGGAGTTTGTGGAACTCAGGACAGGCTGACTCTTTAGGAATCCATCTGTTAATCAGTAACCTTGACCAAGCACCTACTACGTTCTAGTATCTGGGCCAGGTACTGGAGATAGTCAGATGGGTCTCTCTTTCAATCCCTGCCTAAGAGCACCCCTGTTTCTCCAGCCCCAGTGTCCCTTATTCTACCCTTGGTAATCCCAGATTTCTTTAGTGAGGCTCAAACTTGAGATCACCAAGTTCAGTAGAGACCAGAGCTTCATTCACAGAATGTCTCATACAGTAATTAGTCATCATTTATTAAATTCTAATTTTTAAGGAATTATTTTCTTCAGCAAGCTTTTGTACTTCCTTTCCCATTTTGTCAGTCCTATGGTTTTTTTCAGAATTCTTTTGCTCTGCACATTTTTGCGTATCTTATGCCATGAAATGGACTCTTTTACTAACAACTTTCTGCTACTACTCTAATTTTTTCCTCAATATTTCTTCTAATTCTCTAACTTATTACATGCATTCTAAGCTCTTCTAGGAATTCCTGTTGGACCTGAGATCAAATTAGATTTTTCCTTGAAGCCTTGCACATTGCCAATTTGATGCTATTCTCCTCACCTAAGTTGATGCCTTGACCCTTCATATTACAAGGATCTCTTTCTGTACTCAAGGTTTTTTGGTTGTTTGCTCATATTTTCTGTCTTTTTTGGGACATGGTGTTTTAACGTGAGAGTTGGGCTCTGGTTGTGCACTGCCCTAAGCTTTTAGTGTTGGGGCTTTGGGTCTTGCTGCTGTCCTTCCCTGGCAATCTGGGCTAAGCTGCCTGCTGTCTCTGGAGGGCAGATTTCCCGGGTGGTTTGGCAGTGGGATGTCCCTGTGGGTCTGACCTGGGACTGGGCTTAGCTATTTACCTGCAAGGGTTGCAATGGAAACATAGGCTTATTTGGCCAGTCCCACTTCACTCCTGGTGATCACTGGGGTCAAGGCCTCCCTGTTGGCTTCTGGTAAGGGTAGGCTCATTGGGGTGTGGCCTTGTGAGCTGCACAGATTGCTCCCTTTACTGGGAGACTGCTGAATTGCAGGAGGGTGAATTGCCCCAGACTTGCAGCCATACTGCAGGCCTCCTGCTGTGGACGCTGCTGGTTCTGCTCTTAGACCCTATTCTCCTTCCAGCCCAGTGTGATAAACTTTTTCTGCCTGTCTGCTAAGCTGCTTCCCTGCTCCCAGATCAGACTGAGTCAGTTTTTTTACTTCTTTTGGAGGGAACTTGGGGAGGACTTCAGAGGGTTCCTCTTCTCCATCCTGGCGCCAAAACAGCCTCCAAAGCTTGGAAGAGGCCGAAAGAGCCCTTCAGGGGGGGCAGCACAACTCAGAGCATGAGAGGGGAGCGTGTGGAGGCAGGGAAAGAGGGAGCAGGTGAGGGTCTGAGGAACGGGAGACTTAGAGGGAGAGGGTCATTGGGGAAGGGTTTCCCAGGGAGAAGAGCAGGGAGGGAGAAAGGGAGGAAGGGGCCAGAAAGCGAAGTTGTTTCTGTCCTGTGCTCACCAAGCACCTCTCTGGAGCCTAGAGCGGAGGGCATAGGGGGAGAAGGCCTGGCAGGGTTTTTGTCTCACTTCCCCCTCAGTCTGTGTCACTGTGTACAGTAGCACTACTATCCCACACTAGACAGTAATAATCAGCCTCATCCTCACCCTGCAGCCCAGAGATGCTCAGGGTGGCTGTGTTCCCTGACTTGGCACCCGAGAATCTGTCAGGGATCCCCGAGGGCCTTCTGTTAACATAATATATCACCAGCTTAGGGGCCTGACCAGGTTTCTGCTGGAGCCAGCTTACATAGTTGCCAACAGTTCCATCCCCAGCACAGGAGATGGAGGCTGTCTCTCCCAGGCTTTTGGACACTGACGGAAGCTGAGTCAGCACTAAGGAGGCCCCAGAACCTGCAAGGGAAGGAAAGAAGAGATTGGTCACAGGCAGGGGTCTCTTTCCCTCAAGGGGATACTGACCCCTGATGCAGCTTCAGGATGAGCTCCAGTCAGTAGTATTCCTGACCTCAGACACTGTGGGGCCTGAGTCAGAGGGAGCAGTCCCTGGGCAACCTCACCTGTGTAGACGGTCAGGAGGGAGAACAGCAGAGAAATCCAAGCCATGGTTAAGAGCCTCTGTGTCCTAAGGATCCCCAGATGAGGCTGGGCTCCCCCAGGGCTCTCTTAAGACCAGCCTAGGCCCTGCTGGGAGGAGGTCCCCACATGCAAATCTGCTCATGCTCTGGACACCTGAAAGAGGGGCCTCACGTGGTGACTGACTGTGTGGGTTCCTGAGGCAGAGGGGGCAGGTCCTTTCTCTGGCAGGGGAGGGTAATAAAAGCCCCTGAGGTCATTTCTTCCTCTGAGATTCTGGGATTCTTGGAGCCAGGTTCCTTCCTCCCCAGGGCTATGTATGATGCTGTAGGACCTTGTCACTGTAACTGAATTGCTTTGTCCTCTAACACCTTCCCTGTGCCCTGGGGCATTCTCCCCATGGACAATCCCTCCCTCCCCCATGCTGCCCCCTCCCCCATTGGTAAGTTCCCCCAGACCCTGCTCGGGGACAAGCCAGACTTTCTCCCCTTCAGCTGTGCCTGGGACTCTGGAGGATTCAGGAGCACAGGGAATGGGGCTTAATCTCCCCCATCACTGTGGGCTCCTTGCAGAAGGTGTTTTCCAATTAGGATGTGAGCTCCATCAAGGCAGGGACTCTATTTATCTGCACTGGAGTCCCCAGCCCTAAGTACAGGGCCTGACACATGAAGGGATTAAGAAATACCTGTTGCCTTGCCTGGCCTCTAATCCAGAGCTTCCTCATGACCATCCAAAGGAAGAGCTATAACAGTGAGTGGACCCAGCTTCTGCCCCCACATCCCAGGTCTTCTGCTGCTCAGGCCTCCCAAGAGGAGGAAGGAAGTCAGGCACGTCCTCACTCTGGGGTCCAGTTCTCCATTGATAAAAGGACAGGGATTGGACTGAAGTGTCTCTAACTTCCCTAACAGCTCTGGCCTTAAATGATCAAGCCCAAAAGTCCTGTTTTCATCTGGAATTCACCACAGACTCCAAACACTGAGGCCCTTGGGGAGACAAAATTAAGGGCCTAAGGGATTTGGGAAGTGTTTCCTAAAAAGGTGGGGCATTGGGAAGGGTAGCTCTGCATCTGACCCCAACTCAAGAGGAGAGACTGGGACTGCATAGCCAGGTGCACCTCCCCAGGACACAGGGCAGGAGACCAGGAGCTCAGGGGCCAAGAACCCCAGGGGGCATTGACAGCTCAACTCAGAGCTTCCAAAGACCACACAGCTGGGGCTGGTACCCACAGGCTCTCTTATCCTTCACGGGCCACAGGCATGCAAAACGTCCCCTACCTCAATCTCTCCTGAGTGCCTGTGGGCTGGTCTTTGGCTTCCACCAGAGCAGAGGCTGAAGGGACTCTGGGGCATAAGCTCCTGGCTCAGTTGCGAAACTGCATCTTATCCAACCGTGCCCTCTACAGGCAGAGGCCGGTAAGTACAGCTTCTTCAGGGAAGTACATTCCTGTTATTTTCAATGTCCTATGGGAGTGTAACACCAGGTAATATTACCCTGGAAAAAAAATATAACAGCATAGGAAAATCCAGCAGCCTGGGTTTTCAAGGCTGAGACAGCTGGAGATTCCTGGAGGACTTCAAATGAGCTAGGATTTCACCTCCTAGAACACTGTGAAGAATCTTAACACCTTTTTGACAAAGATATTGGGAACCAATGAGCCTGGTGAATGACTCAAAAAGACTCTCAGGGCTAAAAAACAACCAACATTGGAGTCCAGTGGTAAGGACGAAGTTGAATGAATTTTCAGGAGATCTCATTGATGTGGTTTGTGGTTTCCAGTTAGACAATACAGATTAGGATTATCAGAGGAGAGAGGACAGAAGCTTGTGTGTTAGTGGAGTAACAACAGTGGAAAGTGCAAATGTCTTTAGAATCCAGAGTTCCCAGTCCCAGAGAACACTGTTGTGGTGGAGAAAATGATGAATTTGCAGACTTGGAAAAATACGGACAAACTAAGATTTATGAAAGAAGATGTTATTCACCCTCAGAAAAACAGAGGGTAGATAAGTACAGTATAGTCTTACATAGATGCACCTGAATGCAAACATTTATACATGAGTATGATGGCAGATATCTGAGTATATGTATGTGTAAGTATATGTCTGTGCACAGGTGCCTGCCTTTATGTGTATTTGTATATCTTTCTGTGTATGTGGTAGTATGTGTATATATAAGCATATATGTATGTATGTTTATGTATATGTACATATATACTTGTCTGCATTTAATTATGCCTTCTGGGGTGGGAGGGTGAAAAGAACAAATTAAAAAGCTCACAGCTGAGAACACAAGAAAAATTACAAGGGAAGAAAGAAAAGATGGACAGCTCTCAGTGCAGTGCATAGCATTTATTATACAGGCTTTCCTGAAATGGAAATTTCTTGCTGCATATTTCGAATCCTCTTCCACATTCTGCTGTGCACATTACAATTATTTTTACTTTCCTCATTTTTTATTGTTTTCACTTTGGCTTTTAAATTTGTTTCTTTTTCTTTGCTTAGTTTGTGTTTAAAAAAATTAGAAACATTAAGTTGCTATTCTCTCATTGAGACCTTCTTCAATGAGCTGCTTCTGTGTCTGTGTCTATCTGATATTTTGCCCTTTTTGTCTGAAAGAACTCTTTTTGAGAGATATTTATAAGCATCATATCATTTTATCTTCACAGCTATCATGAGAGGTAAATGTACATGTTGGGGATAGGATTTGAACCTGGATCTTCCTGGATCCAGGCCCCTTACTTTATTCACTACATCACCTAAGTACAATGTGACATTCACAGAGCCCACCTCAGCCCTGAATACCCTGGCACAATTCTGAATGGCGCAATACCACAGACTCTCCACATGGAAGGCAGAACCAAAGTATTTATTCAGACACCAGAAAGACAAATTCATCACAGTGACAAAAATCTATACACAATAACAATGCAGAGAACAACACCATTCCCAAGCCTCCCCCTGCTAGGCTTCCCAACACCAGGTCCATTGAACAAATCACAAGCAGGCTCTCTTAAACACAATCGCAATCTCTCACTTACACTAGCCAGAAACCTGATCGCCTGCATCCTTCCTAGCTCTGACTGCTCTCATGACTGTAATGGCAATTGAAATGGAAAGGTCTTTGTCATTCATTAATGGGCCCATATGACCTGTTTGAATCACCTGGAGGCATGAGACACATGTGGTGGGAGGAGCTTGCTGAACAAGTGGAACAGGAAAGTTGGAGCAGAACCGGGAAGAAGTGAGTGAACAAGGTGAAGGCAGAGAAGAGGGGACACAGGTAGGCAGGCAGACATGGCAAGACTCTGTCTTTTGAGTGTTTACTGGTGAGAAGGTCTTGGCACAGGGTTGGTGGAGGCTTGGGAATGTCTTTGCTTCCAGTGGTGATTATGTTCTTCTTGTAAATTCTTGATCATCATTACAGATTTTGCTTTCTGGTTCTGGAATTTGGCTTCCTAGTGTCTAAATAAATATTTATCTTCTGCTTTATATATGGAGTATCTTTATACATTATGATTGACAACTGTGCCAGCATATTCCTAGTCACCACCAGCGCTGTGAATATTGCCTTGGTGATATATTTGTTGTCATGAACAGGATCTCAGAGTATAAAATCTCTATTTGGAGGCAGAAAAGAAGTAGAGGAAGAAACTAGTATCCCAGGTTGGGATGACTGAATGTATTTTTTCACTCACTAGAGCATGGGTTAAAAGCATTGGACCCTGTGATAACCGGGAAGCAAGGATACAGGAGGGGGAACCAGGAGACTTGGAAAGGTGTTTGCAAGGAATTCCAAGTAGCCTAGGGAAGGAGTGGAAGGGGTAAGTAGGAGAGGATGAATTTTATTAACAGGTTATAGTATTATGTGTAAAAACAGAGAGGAGCTACTGAAGGAAAGCATTCAGATGGAAAAAGAGTTATCCACTTTGCATGGAATTCTCAGTCTTCAGACTCTCCTTTAAAAGATCAGACTCGGGTAAGGGGGTCTCAAATGGGAGAAAACACTGTTCATTTAGCTCAGAAGAAGCTGAAGGTTGACAAAAGAAATGCACATTCTGACCTTTGTACAGACCCATTGTAGTTGCCACAAAGAGATAAGGAAGCCAGAGCAAGGAAGTGAAATAATGTTAGAAGGAGAAGTTTCTCAGGCAGAAACATGCCTAATAGAGGCAGAAACAGGAGAACCATGGAGGTAACACAGTGTTTAGGGAAGTAATTGAGGATTAAACTCAGCAAGAGGTCACAGATATTTTGAATCAGTTCTGCCAGTGGATGGGAGAATCATTAAAAACTTGGATGATGAGTATCAGTGATGAAGGGGCCACAGGAGCATTTATAGATAGTGCGGACAGATTGAAATTTATAGCTGCGAGAATCCTTTTGTACAGAAAACTTTTACAGATTGCAATACAGAAGGAGGTAAAAATACAACTGATCTGTTACCTTTGGCTGCAGAAGGGTGCAGTAGCCAGTATCCTACTGACTGCGTGTGGCCTAGGGGAGACAGACCCTGGCATTCAACTGGGGACTGTATAAGAAAGTTAAAGGAGAAGTCATTCCCCAATTGACAAATGGTCAAAGAATATGAACAGGGAATTTTCAGAGCAAAAAATTAAAACTATCTATAATCATATGAAAAAATGCACTAAATCACTATTGATTAGGGAGATACAAATCAAAACAACTCTGAGGTGTCACATCACTCCTATCAGATTGAAAAACATGATAAAACAGGAAGATGATAAGTGTTGAGGAAGAGGTGGGAGAGTTGGAATACCGATACATTGTTTGTGGAGCTGTGAGCTGATCCAACCATTCTGGAGAGTGATTTGTAACTACATCCAAAGGGTTACAAAAAATGGACATACCCTTTGACCCAGCAATACATTTCTGGGACTCTATCCCAAAGAGAGCATAGAAATGGGAAAGGGTGCCACATGTACAAAAACATTTATAGCAGCTATCTTTGTGGTGTCCAAAAGCTGGAAGTCAAGGGGATGCCCATCCATTGGGGAACGCCTGAACAAGTTGTGGTACATGAATGTAATGTAATACTATTGTGCTATGAGAAATGATGAGCAGGAAGACTTCAGAGAAGCCTGGAAAGACTTATATGAACTGATGCTGTGTGAAAGCAGCAGCACCAGGAGAAATTTGTTCACAGCAACAACCATAGTGTTCGAGGAATTTTTCTGCTAGACTTGGTACTTCATTGATATGCATGGACTTCAATAATTTTCAATGGACTCTTGAGGTGAAACACCTTCCACCTTCAGAGAAAGAACTATGGAATTGGATCTCAGACAGAAACAGACCATTTTCTTTTGTATTATGTTATGTTTTGTCTTGTTTGATGGTTTCCCCCATTCAGTTTAATTCTTCTATGCAACACGCATTTAATAGGAAGGTACATGTCAGACCTGGATAAGATTGTAGACTGTCTCAGGGAGGGAGTGGAGAAAGAGGGAAGAGTAAGGGGGAGGGAGTGACAAAAAATCTAAGGCACATGGAAGTGATTGTGGAGCACTGAAAACAAATAAAATAATTCAATTTACAAAATAAATAAAGAAAAAGAAAGTCAAAGGAGGAGTTAATGATGATTGCCATAAGGATCAGAAAAGGAGATGGGTACTGTGATACCGCCTTTGCAGTTTGTCCTAGGAATATAATATGAAGACAGGTTCTCCTATTTGTAAGCATTAATTTATAAACACTTAATGATTTTCAATAAGCACTAAAAATTAGGGAAGTAGAGCACCCTCTCTCTGAGGTGCTGGACAAGATTTCACAGTTAAGTGACTTCGGGGACTGGGGAAAAGACAAAATTCCTAAGAAGAGAGGAATAAATAGTGTTAGAAGTGAGCCCGTCTAACAAGCCCCCACAGTGAGAAACATGCTCATCTTGAATAAAGAATAATACCTGTTCTGAAATCAGGAAAACTTCTATTAATCTTTACATCCATTCCCCCTGAATGGACGCATATCCTCCCCAGCAAGGTTACAGGACGAATACAACACATGCAGAAAGATGGAGTTTTTATACTGTTTTCTGAACTTTGGGTCTCCCACAATACTGTCCCCTGGCTCCATGTGACTCCATGTTCTCATCTCTGATAGGCCATTCTTCACACAGCAACTTGGGACTGCACATTAGTTTCTGACTTCAATCCTGTCTATGTTAGGTCACAACCTTTGTCACCTAGAAATGTGGAAAACAGAACTTTCTTGTCTCCCTCAAAATCCCCCTCTTTTCTTTATTAAAATGTCCATTTTCACACGTAAATCTAATCAATAAACATCACCTCCCATTCTTTCCCCTGTGAATTCATCCCTTCTTCTATCTCTCCTTTATATAAATATGGGAAAGGAGCAAAGTTGACTGACACTCACAAATTACAAGGGGTCAGTCCTCTTTCATAAGTACAGATACAGAGATTCAAAAGGAACAGGTAAATTAATGACTTGTCCTTTTAGAAGTTCCATCTAATACAACAGTCTGGGGAGGAGCATCATCTGATGCAGTTTTCTGGTCTGGATGCTCCTTTAAGTCGTCTTCAGCACAGCATCTCTGCATCTTCTTTCCTTCATCTTTTTGTTGAAATTCAGGTGTCCATGCTTCTACAAAACTGACCTTGATACAATTTTAGATGACCATCCCTAAGTTTTATACACTTATCACTCATGCATAATCAAAATTGAAACTTTAGCCAATTGTGTTGTTTAAGAAATTCACATTAGAACCCAGTTTTTGCATTAATTTGCATTAATTCGCTGTTCATTTCCCACATCAGGAGGATGATATTTCACCAAACATTCAATAACAGGCTCCAGTACTTACATAAATACAATAAATAATCATTTTTAACACAGTACATATCACATCATAAAGCAATTCGACCTCCTGGTCACATGATGCTTCTTTTAAAGCATTTGCAATATAGACCAAAAGCATTTTTATTTTTACATTTTCCAGCTGAGACAAAAATAAGAATGACTATGCATGCTAACCTCATGAGCCCTTGCCTGAATTGTTTCCATACTATTATTAAGAATTAAAGGCCCTAAATTATTTTTGTTAAGTCTGAAATTCTAAAACTAATAACTTAATTTTAGACTCAACCTCAGATGTTCCCCTACCAACAATCTATTATTTAATCAATCTGGTATTAATTTTACAAAACTTTTGACTTTAGGAATTTACCACTGAGTAGGGACATTTCAGGAAAACAGCATCCCCTTAACTTCATGTCAGTTCCAGGAAGGAGTAGATTGTCATTTGGTATTCAGCCAGGCTTAAAGTCTGTCAGGTATCAATGGGGAAATTAGGTCAGGAGAATCCTACTGCAGCCTAGGCTGAACAGAAGTTTTCCTAACTTTCCCATGAGATCACATGTTTGCAGTTCATAACAGCATCTCACAGGCTTACTGGCATCATGAATCAGTGTCTCAGACTGCTTTTCTTCCTGTCCATACCTGGAGGTAGACTCAGCAGAACAGTCAGTTAACAGTCCCATAAAATCATAAAATAGCAAGCTCCAATAATCAGTTTCAGACATGACTACAATTTCACATTGGCTAAGGAACTTCTTTTGAAGCAAGTCTTAAGTAGCTTACATGCCTTTCTACACATGTTCTAGTTCCTGATTAAATAACAATCACAAAATCAAATTTACCATCAAAACCCTAAGTTATTGCTCTAATACATTTACACCTGTTTTCCAAACTACCCTATCCCTTTCTAATCCTGCTCAGACTGAAAGAAGAGCTGGACATAGAAGTTCAAACAGTAATTTCAGCTTACGTTCATGGAATGAATTCAAATCAAAACAAATATCTAACTTCTTCATTAATGCAAAATATTACCAGAGGTTACCTGCCTCTAAGAAATTTAGACCGAAATTTTTTCCTCAAACTAAAAGCGTCTCTGATTTCGTCTCAGTAACTTGATTCAGTCAATTGTATTTACCCAATTGCTCTTTGTAACATGTAAAGACTTTATTCCAAGTTGGGACTTTTGTCCCTTAATCCTAAGGAGTTTTAGTCCCATTTGTCTAAAAGGTCCCTGGAAAATCTCATCCTAAAAAATTCTTGGTTTTCCCCTCGTGAACTGGCTCTCCTGATGCCCATGAGCTTTTCTCTATTACTATGCCCAAATCTGTGTTCTACTCCCCACTCTTAGTCCTATCATTCTGAATCCCAGGTTACTGGCCACTCTCATCAAGACCATTCCTAGAACCTCCAGACTGCCTGGGACCACACAGCCTCCTTCCCCAGAGTCCATCTATAAGAAAGGTACATCTTCTTTTAGCATTGCAAATGCTCAGATCCCCTAAAAATCCACCTAATATTGAGAAATCTCAAGAAGGTATTAGCTTCTGTGGTTGAAAGAAGGCTTGGGGTGAATTCATTTGAGTGGGATTCAGCATGTTATTTTGGGTTCCCAAGTACCCCTAACCTCAACAATTCCATACAATTACAGTTAACTCTAATTCCCAATCTTGTTCTATGGAATAATGATTCAACCTCACATTTATACCGTGGTTTTCTTTCCTTACCTAATCATTCCCATTACATTCAGAAATAAAGTTCTGTTTCAGGGATTTTGTCTTTCACAAGGTGATACCACAATACTCATTTACCCCATTAATTGAAAACAACAAAATTCCACTACTTGCATTGTGCTTTCATCTAACAGTATCTGCTTGGATTATAGAAACGTGCCATGTAGATGAAAAGCAAGGACCTAATCGGATATCATCTCCACCTTATAATCAGACTCAGAAATAGCCAATGGGAAAACATCGCATTTCAGAGGAAATAATAAACAACTTTAGCTAAGTTCCAGTATGTAAAATGAACCTACGTAAATCATCTGCATTTCTATATATTACTAACAAAACCCAACAGAAAGACATAGAAAGAGAAATGCCATTTAAAGTTATGGTAGACACTATAAAATATCTGGCAGTCTATCTGCCAAAACAAGACCAAGGAGTATATGAGCAGAACGACAGAACACTTTCCCACAAATAAAGTCAGATCTAAATAGCTGAAAAAACATCAGTTGCTTATGGGTATGCCAAGTTAATAAAATAAAAATGAAAATTTTACCTGAATTGATGTACTTATTCAGTCCAATGACAATCAAAAACACAAAAAATTATTTTCATGAGGTAGAAAATACAATATCAAAATTCATCTGGAAGAATTAATGGTCTAGAATATCAAGGGAATTAATGAAAAGAAATAGTAGGGAAGGTAGTCTAGTCACACTAGATTTCAAATTGTATTATAAAGTAGCAATCACCAAAACCATTTGGTACCAGCTAAGAAATAGAGGGATAGATCAGTGGAATAGGTTAGGTACACAAGACACAGTAGTCAGTGACAAGAGCAGTCTACTATTTGATAAACCCGTGGACCCCAGTGTCTGAGACGAGAACTCAGTGTTTGTCAAAAGCTCCTGAGAAAACTAGAAAATAGGGTGGCAGAAACAGGGCATCGAACAATGTCTGACACTGTATACCTGCATAAAGTCCAAATAGGTATAAAAAGTGGGTGTAAATGCTGATACTATATACAAATGGGGGAGCAAGGAATAGTTTCTTTGTCAAAATATGGAAAATGGAGGAATTTATAACCAATCAAGAGACAGGGAACATTGTGAAATGCAAAATGGATAACTTGGATTACATTAAACTGAAAAGGTTTTGCACAAATAAAGCCAATACATCCAAAATTAGGAGGGAAGCAGGAACCTGGGAAAGAATTTTTACTAGTGTCTCTGATAAAAGTCTCATATCTCAAATCTGTAGAGCACTGAGTCAAATTTACAAGAATAGAAGTCATTCCTGAATTGATAACTGGTTAAATGATATGAACAGGCAGTTTTCAGAGGAAAAAAATTAATGCTACCTATAACCACATGAAAAAATGCTCTAAATCACTATTGATTAGAGAGATGCAAATCAAAACAGCTCTGAGGTACCACATCATACCTATCAGATTTGCTAAAATGACACAACCAGGAGATGATAAATGTTGGAGAAGATATGGTAGAGTTGGAACACTAATTCATTGTTGGTGTAGCTGTGAGCTGATCCAGCTGGATGTGGAGAGCAATCTGGAGCTATGCCCAAAAGGCTAAAAAGTGACCCAGCTATATTTCTAGAACCGTATCCCAAAGAGGTCATAAAAATGGGAAAAGGACCTCCATGTACAAAAATATTTAAAGCAGCTCTTTCTGTGGTGGCCAAGAATTAGAAATCTAAGGGATGCCCAACAACTGGGGAATGGCTGAACAAGTTGTGGTATATGAATGTAATAGAATACTATTGTGCTATCAGAAATAATGAGGAGGAAGACTTCAGAGAGGCCTGAAACGACTTATATGAACTGATACTGAGTGAAATGAGCAGAAGCAGGGGAACATTGTAACATTATAACATTGTAACATTGTAACAGTAACAGCCACAGTGTGAGAGGACTGTTTCTGATAAACTTGGCCCTTCACAGAAAACATTCCCAAAGATCGCTTGAAGCAAAATACCATCCACATCCAGAAAAAGAACTCTGGAATCAAAATGCAAAATGAAGCAGATGATCTTTTTGCTGTAATGCTTTGTGTTGTTTTTTTCTCATCATAGTTTCTCCCAATTGTTTTAATTCTTGTAAGCAACATGACTAACGGGAAAATAAGAATGTTTCTGTAGAGCCAATCAAAAATTGCATGCCTTCTTGGGGAGAGATGGGGGAGGGAAGAGGAGTGCTCCACCCCCTGGCAGAAAAGCAGGGAGGGAAAAGAGGAGGAAGGGATCTGTGGGACCAGGTGGTTCTGTCTGGTGTTCACCAGCCATTGCTCTGGACCCCAGAAGGGAAGGCATAGGGGGAGCAGCCCTGGCAGGGTTTTTGTCTCACTTCCCCCTCAGTCTGTGTCACTGTGAGCACCAGTACTATAATCCCCCACCTGACAGTAATAATCAGCCTCATCCTCAGCCTGGAGCCCAGAGATGCTCAAGGTGGCTGTGTTCCCTGATTTGGAGCCAGAGAATCTGTCAGGGATTCCTGAGGGCCTGCTGTTGGTATTATAAATCACCAGCTTAGGGGCCTGGCCAGGTTTCTGCTGGTACCAGTGTACAGAGTATCTACTAATTCCATCCCCAGTGCAGGAGATGGAGGCCGTCTCTCTCAGGCTTTTGGACAAGGAATGTGGCTGAGTCAGGACAATGGAGGACCCAGAACCTGCAAGAGAAGGAAAGAAGAGATTGGTCAGAGGCAGGGCCCTGTCTCCCCAAAGGAATGCTGACCCTTTCCACAACCTCAGCATGACCTCAGGCCAGGCCTAGACCTGGTGTGAGACACTGTAGGGCCTGAGTCAAAGGGAGAAGTCCCGGGGTAGCCTCACCTGCGTAGACAGTCAGGAGTGAGAACAGCAGAGAGATCCAAGCCATGGTAAAGGTTTCTCCCAGAGCTTGGTGTCCTGAGACTCCCCAGCTGGGACTGGGCTCCCCCAGGGCTGTCTTAAGACCAGCCCAGGCCGTGCAGGGAGGAGGCCTCCACATGCAAATCTACTCCTGTTCTGGACACCTGAGGGAGGGGCCTCAGGAGTTGGAGAGACCACCCAGACCCTAGACTCCAAACCTAGGACATATTTTGAGCCTGAGACGGCCTTAGGAAGTCCTTCTGATGGCGTACAGGCTCTGGAAGTGTGGCAGACAGTTGAGTCAATTTTTGGGGGATCTGGGAATTGCTGGGTGAAGTAATCATGATACCCCAGCAGTTGTTTCCCACCAAGACTTTAAATGTTCCAGCATAGCCATCTATATACAATTAAGCCAGAGACCTAGGATGGATAACAAGCATTAATTGCTTTTCACGGCCCTGACTCACTCCCCATAGAGTGGGGCCCCAACCAGGCTAAAACTTTTGAAACTGAAAACCAAATTGACCACCCCTCCAGCATTAGCTCTACCCCATCTAGAAAAACCCTTTCACTCTGTATATTGATGAAAGAAGAGGACAGGTTTTGGGAGTCTTAACTCAGGCCTGAGGACCTGGCCCCTGCAGATTGCCTACTTCTTATATCAGTTAACCTCTGTGGCTGCTAGGTGGCTTTCATGTGTCCACATGCAGGGTAAGTGTTAAACAGTGACTTGGACTGGTTTGCACATTTTTAGTACATGAGGATGTTGTTCAGATTCAGGGGTCTAAGGAGACTCTGGGGTGTCCCTTAAAAAGTAGGGGCATTGGGAGGGGCAGCTCTGCATGTGCCCCCAGTTCAGGGGAAGGGACTGGGACGGCACCATCAGCTGAGCCTCCCCCAGGGCAGGAGACCAGGAGTTCAGGGGCTAAGAGCCCCAGGGAGGCATTTCCAGCCCAGCTCAGCCCCAAACTCATTCCAATGTCTCCCTCTGCTGGCCTCAGGACCAATGGCAGCCCCAGGGAAGGTTGGGAGGAAGGTCTTTGATTTTAACTGCCTTCCCCCTTTGAGCAGAAGGTCCTTAAAACAAGGGACAATCCTTTATTTCTCTTAAATTTATCTTTCCAACTGTTAGTACAGTGGAAGAAGGAAAATGACCCTTATGTACATTGTTTAGAGAAACTCTTCATGGTGGTCAAAAATGTGATTAGAATCTCATTTTCCAGACACAAGGCATGGATTCCAAGGTAGTAGAATATGAAACATTATTTAATAGAAAATAAATTGTCCTCATATACAAATAGACAGTTTGCAGAGGAAGAAATCCAAATTATCAACAGTCGTATCAATGTAAGCCTGCTTTAAATAAAAAAGAAAATAATTCGCAAGATGCTGCAGCTCTCTAGGAATATGGTGGGATAGGACAGTAATGTCCAGCCTCTCCAGATTTCCTCCACAAACAAGATGATAATAGTATTTTGGGGAGAAAATAGAGTAGTAAAAAGAAACCATCGTAGGGATAGAAGTGTGATCTTCCTGGGACAGTCACAGAAGATCTGAAGAAATGTCCCTGTGAAGAGTAAACACCTGAAACCTAGGTCTGCTTAAACGGCAAGCAGGAAGCCCTGGGGTTAACTGAGTTGGAAGGCTGCCTCAGGCCCCATCCCAGGAACGTTTACTCCAGGGACAGTGACAGGAGTTGGGTGTCTGTGCCAGAGGAGATCCAGGGAACCTCTGCTGAGAAGGAATGTTAGACCCTGCTTTGGTGTGGAGACATGGTTGGGTATGAGAAGGAACAAGCATACACCAGGAGAATGCAGAAGCGCTGCGGCTGGGACTCTCCTACCTGCTGGCACTATAACAGGAGGATGGAGTCCTTGGTTTCCATTCCAAGCTAGAGGGGAGAACTGAAGGAGGATGTCACTCCAGAAGCAGCACCCTTCATGCTCCAGGACTAGAGGTGATTACAAAACCTAAGATGCTACAAATAAAAAAATAATCAACAGGCAAAGGAGAAAGAACCCAACTACAGAGAATTATTATGGGAATAGAGAAGACGAGGGTTTGTCTTCAAAGAGGATACTAAAGAAATAATCTTCTACCCTAAAGAGTCACCTGCCCTAAAAGAATGCATAGAAGAATCTTAAAATGACTTTAAAAATCAAATGAGAGAGATTGAGGAAAAATCTGAAACTAAACAATAAGAACAATAAAAAATCAAGATTATGAAAAGAAAGTCAACCAATTAGAAAAAATATCCAGAATCTTAAGGAAGAAAACCAACTCTTTGAAAATTAGAATTAGGCAAGAAGAAGCTAATGAAGTTATAAGAGATCAAGAAATAATAAAACAAAATATAAAGAAGGAAAAAATAGAAGATAAGGTGAAACATCTCATAAGAAAAACACCTGATCTGGAGAGCAGATCAAGAAGGTAATACATAAGAACAACCAGACTACCTGAAAGTAATGATCAAAAAAAATCCTAACACATAAAACAAGAAATAAAGAAAATTTTCCTGAAGGATTAGAACAAGAGAGAAAAGTAGAAATAGAAAAAAAATCCTATTATCATCTAAAAGAGATATTATGAGGACAAAGTACAGGAATATTATAGTGAAATTCTGCAGTCCTCACCTTGAGGATAAATCATTACCACCCACAAGAAAAAGAACCATTTTAACATGGTTAAGCACCCATGCAACTTCTGTACTGAAAGTCAAGAGCAAAGCCAGAGATTTGAGAACTGATTTCCAGAAATTGTCCAGGACTACTAGCACGTATGTTGAACCCAGAACTCCATCCTCCCTCAAGGTACTTTGTTTCTTCCCTCTCCCTTCTCCCCTAAACTGAACATATAGCAGTGCGGTATCCTTGAAACACCACCTGAAAAATGTGCTCCAAAAGAAAGGAAATCGTGAAGCATGGTTTTGTTTGCTGGAAGAAAAAAAAAAAACAACAGAAGTGAATCCATTGAAAGAACAAACCAGATAATTTTCTTCCTTCAAACTCAGAAATGCTCCAAAAAGACCTTAGAGGGAAAGTACTTCCCCTTCTGGCCTGCAGTAGACATCTGTCGTGAATAGGGAGAGAGCCTATCTGCATCCAAAGAGTTTGCATGGGAAACACTGCCTTTGTGGACAACAGCTACGCTTGGACCCAACTAAATGGGGAGAGATTCTGAGAAGGATAGGGAGGGCACCCTCCTTCCATATCCTACTGCTGCCCCCACCTCTTCTGAACCACATTGGCCAGGAGAATCAACAGAGACAATTCTCTGAGCCCAGCCTCACTTATGAACAGGGGCATGGCACCTGCTGAGAAAGATGGGTCAAGGAGCTGGCCTATGTGCCAAAGATTCCAGAACCCAAGGAGGAGCTCCTTTTCTCAACCTGGGTCCAAGAGTGGCCCCAAACCCACCTAGGACTGGCCAGCATCAGAAGGTGAGCTTTGCTTACTAGGAACTTCTGAGGATGTGGGCAGAACCCTCAGTAGCCATGAAAGCACCACCTCTCTCCAGTTTTGAGGAATGCTTTTGTTAATTGATGAATGCTTCAATTCATGTTAGCTCTTAAATTCCCAGGCTTTGTAGGCTGCCTGCGGATTAGGTGTTGAGGTATTCCAGCCACCTTAACAGGTACAGATGGGATAAAATCCTCCCAACCCCCAGAGTGGGGTAGCTGAACCAGAATACACAGAAGTTTCTTTTCTCAGAGAATGACAAGAGGAACATAGTTACACAAGAAAGACCCAGAATTCAGTCCTGGATAAATGACAACACCTCTAAGTAATTTCCTCTCCTTCACTCTCTTGGCCCGATCTTCTCCAGTGGTCTTGGCCATTGGGAGCCCTGTGCTGGGAACATCCACCTCTTGGTTCATAACTCTATATGCAGCTTCCATGCAATGGTTCACAGTATGAGTAAAAGCTTTTGTTTGGACAACATACCTGTGAAATGGGAGCAAGCTGAAGGACCAAACCTTCAATGGCTAGGGAAGGAAATTGGCTTGGAGAAGCTCTGAAAGTTTCTTTTTCCGTTTTTGAATAGAAGAAAAATTGTACTGAAATGTGTTTATTAAAAGATTAACAAAAATAAGTTTCTGAACCCCAGGTTACAAATACTGGAAGTACAGTCTGGAGGATCATTCATCAGGTGTACTATAGAAAGTGGTCCTCCATTGGATGGGGACAAGGAGGAGGTAAGACTAGATCCTGTTTTCTCCAACAGACTCTAAATTCTCAACTCTAATGTTTCCTAATAATAGGAAAAGACTAATTGCTATTAGCTGTGAAGATGGAGAACATTTAGGGTTAAAACTGGAGGGTTAGGGTTAGGGTTCCAATTATATCTTTCAGAGGGGAGGGGAGAGGAGGGAAAGATGGGAGAGGAAAGGAATCATTTGGGCTGGGGAAGTGAGAGACTAAGGTATTTTTTGCACAGGGCAGCCAAGTCAGTGTGTGTCTGAGGGAGGTCTCCCTGAATCTAAGCCTTTCCCTCTTAACTATGCTTCTCTGCCTTATTGTCTGATATATGCTAGGAAATCATAAAGACAAATTTGAAAAATATACTTTAGCTTCATTTTTGCTTTTAAAAGAAAGTACTGCCTGGCCGCCATAATGTCTTTATTTATATTCTATCATAATGATGATGTCATTCAGGATAAAGTCATTTAAAGTCATCATTGGTCATATTTCTCAGTTAAATGTGCTGTGTTGCCTTTTTTCTTTTTTTGGGAGGAAGTTGCTTCTTTTATTAAATGGAAAAACTAGCATTTAAATGTTATGTAAGCATAACCTACATAAGTAACCATTAACTTTAATTATGATCAAGTTCCACTAATTCATTTACTTAATTGTTTATAAAGTCCACTCTTCAGATTAATTCAGCAGCATTTTCTATTCCATTCAGCAAGGGTAGAAAACATTGATTTTCATATCCATCTATCTGACAGAGGATTTTTACATCATTAATAGTTGCAGTCATTTTCTTTTCTTGGTCAAGTTTAAGTAGGTGGTATTCTGACATTGAGAAATGAATCAAGTCTTAGGAAATTTAGACTGATTATTTGAGACGTAAAATGTGCTTAATTCAGTTTTAAATTCAACTCTCTACCTTTATACACACCCTGGATTTAACCAACCATCTCTGTGCTGGAATTTTCCATCAGTTTAGTGTTGTCCGAAGCACAAAATCAATAAGTGATGGGATATCAGCTTATGAAGTAACATGGCAGGACAGGAGAAATCTTCCTCTGAATGTTCAGGAGGGCAGAGATTTATACTTAGCTGAAGAGTCATCATTTTTGCCTGTGACAGCATTATAAATTTTGTCAGGCGTCTTGGAACAAGTAGGTGTAGTCTGTGGTGTCACAGTGTGTCCAAACCCTTGGTAGTGACCCAAGGGTGAAGATGGCAGAGAAGAAGCAACAGAAATCTGGTCTTGAGATGATGATAATAAACTTGTATTTTCACTTTGTTCTTCCTCATTAGGAAAAAACATTTTACTACGATGATCCAGGACTGTCCTTCCAACATTTCTTACTTGTTCAGATATATCATCGGTAATATCTGAAATGTCCCACGTTGCAAGAAAAGAATTGAAGCATGAGCCTTCTTCTGCCTCCTTCACATAGGGTTTGTAGGAAAAACTGCAGTGATGAGCAAAGCAGCAAAGAACATCTCAACACAGGTGAAGAAATCTTGTAGACCTAGAGCCACAGCTTAGACTGTCTGCCATGCCCAGGTATGCTTTTCAATAATAACTCCAAATATTACCAGCAGGGCAATGATTGCTGGTTGCCAGAAGGAAACAAAAACAACCATCTTTACCAACAGGCTGAACTGGAGTCAGTTCTTCCCTCATTACTTTCTAAAACAGCACAAGGGATTATACAGCAAGCAGCTGTGATGCGTTGAGTCAAAAAATCAAATGTACCACCAAAACCCTAAGTTACTGCTCTGTTAGATTTACACCTATTTCCCAGACTACTCTATCCCTTTCTAATCCTTCTCAATCTGAAAGAAGAGCTGCACATATAAGTTCAAACACTATTTTCAGCTTATGTTCATGGAATGAATTCAAATCAAAGCGAACATCTAACTTCTCCATTAATGCAAAATATTACCAGAGGTTACCTGCCTCTAAGAAATTTAGACTGAAATTTTTTCCTCAAACTAAAAGCGTCTCTGATTTAGTCTCAGTAACTTGGTTCAGTCAATTGTATTTACCCAGTTGCTCTCTGTAACATGTAAAGACTTTATTCCAAGTTAGGACCTTTGTCCCTTACTCCAATGGAGTTTTAGTCCCATTGTCTAAAAGGTCCCTGCAAAATGTCATCTTAAAAAATTCTTGGTTTTCCCCACGTGAACTGACTCTCCTGATGCCCATGAATTTTTCTCTATCACCATGCCCAAATCTCTGTTCTACTTCCCACTCTTAATTGTATGAATCCGAATTCCAGGTTACTGGACACTCTCTTCAAGACCATTCCCGGAACCTCCAGACTACCTGGGGCTACCCCAGCCTCCTTCCCCAGAATCCATCTGTGAGAAAGTTACATCTTGTTTTAGCATTGCAAATGCTCAGATCCCCTAAAAATCCACCCAATATTGAGAAATCTCCACAAACTTTTACCTTCTTTGGTTGAAAGAAGGCTTGGGGTGAATTCATTTGAGTAGGACTCAGCATGTTGTTTTGGGTTCCCAAGTACCCCTAACCTCAACAATTCCATACAGTTACAACTAACTCTGACTCCCAATCTTGTTCTATGGAACAATGATTCAACATAACATTTATACTTTGGTTTTCTTTGCTTACCTAATCATTCCCATTACATTCAGAAAGAAAGTTCTATTTCAGGGATTTTATCTTTCACAAGATGATACCAGAATACTCATTTACCCAATTAATTAAAAAGTACAATTGTGCTTTGCATTGTGCTTGTATCTTAAACTATCTTTTTTGATTATTGAAACATGCCATGTGGATGAAAAGCAAGGAACTATTTAGATACCATCTCCACCTTATAATCAGACTCAGAAATAGCCAAGAGGAAAACATCCATTTTCAGAGGAAATAATAAACAACTTTAGCAAACTTCCAGGATGCAAAATGAACCCACGTAAATCATCTTCATTTCTGTATATTACTAACAAAACCCAGCAGAAGGACATAGAAAGAGAAATGCCATTTAAAGTTATGGCAGACACCATAAAATATCTGGCAGTCTACCTGCCAAAACAAGCCCAAGGAGTATATGAGCACAACTACAAAACAGTTTCCCTACAAATAAAGGCAGATCTAAATAGCTGGAAAAACATCACTTGCTTGTAGGTATGCCAAGTAAATAAAATAAAAATGAAAATTCTACCTAAATTGATTTACTCATTCAGTTCTATGACTATCAAAAACACAAAAAAATTTTTTTCACAAGCTATAAAATATAATATCAAGATTCATCTGTAAGAATTAATGGTCCTGAATAATGAGGGGATTAATGAAAAGAAATGCTAGAGAAGGTGGTGTAGTCACACTAGATTGCAAATTGTATTATAAATTAGCAATCATCAAAACTATTTGGTACCAGCTAAGAAATAGATGGGTAGATCAGTGGAATAGGTTAGGTACACAAGACACAGTAGTCAATGACAAGAGCCGTCTACTATTTGATAAATGCAAGGACCCCAGTTTCTCAAATGAGAACTCACTGTTTGTCAAAAGCTCCTGGAAAAACTACAAAATAGGATGGCAGAAACAGGGCATAGAACAATGTCTCACACAGTATACCCGCGTTAAGTCCAAATAGCTACACAGAGTAGGTGTAAATGCTAATACTACATGCAAATGGGAAAGCATTATTTGTCAAATTAATGGAAAATGGAGGAATTTATAACCAATCAAGAGACAGAGAACATTCTGAAATTCAAAATGGATAACTTTGATTACATTAAATTGAAAAGTTTTTGCACCAATAAAGCCAATGCATCCAAAATTAGGAGGGAAGCAGAAACCTGGGAAAGAATTTTTACTAGTGTCTCTCATATCTGAAATCTGTAGAGCACTGAGTCAAATTTACAAGAATAGAAGTCATTCCTGAATTGATAACTGGTTAAAGGATATGAACAGGCAGTTTTCAGAGGAAAAAAATTAATGGTATCTATAATCACATGAAAAAATGCTCTAAATCACTATTGATTAGAGAGATGCAAATCAAAACAATTCTGAGGTAGCACATCATACCAATCAGATTGGCTAAAATGACACAACCAGGAGATGATAAACGTTGGAGAAGATGTGGGAGAGTTGGAACAGTAATCCATTGTTGGTGTACCTGTGAGCTGATCCATCTGGATGTGGAGAGCAGTTTGGAGCTATGCCCAAGGGGCTATAAAGTGACCTGGAAATATTTCTAAGACTGTATCCCAAAGAGGTCATAAAAATGGGAAGAGGACCTCCAGGTACAAAAATATTTAAAGCAGCTCTTTCTGTAGTGGTCAAGAATTAGAGATCTAGGACAAGCCCAAGAACTGGGGAATGGGTGAAGAAGTTGTGATATGTGAATGTAATAGAATAGTATTGTGCTGTAAGAAATAATGAGCAGGAAGACTTCAGAGAGGCCTGAAAGGACTTAAAAGAACTGATGCTGAGTGAAAGGAGCAGAAGCAGCGGAACATTGTAACATTGTAACATTGAAACAGTGTAACAGTAACAGCCACAGTGAGAGAGGACGGTTTGTGATAAACTTGGCCCTTCACAGAAAACATTCCCAAAGATCGCTTGAAGGAAAATACCATCCATATCCAGAAAAAGAACTCTGGAATCAAAATGCAAAATGAAGCAGATGATCTTTTCTGCTGTAATGCTTTGTGTTGTTTTTTTCTCCTCATGGTTTCTCCCATTTGTTTTAATTCTTCTATGCAACATGACTAATGAGAAAATGTGTTCAATAAGAATGTTTTTGTAGAGCCCATAAAAAATTGCATGCCTCCTTGGGGAAAGATGGGGGAGGGAAGAGGAGTGCTCCACCCCCAGGCAGAAAAGCAGGGAGGAAGAAGAGGAGGAAGGGATCTGAGGGACCAGTTGGTTCTGTCTGGTGTTCACCAGCCATCACTCTGGAGCCCAGAAGGGAAGGCACAGGGGTAGCGGCCCTGGCAGGGTTTTCGTCTCACTTCCCCCTCAGTCTATGTCACTGTGAGAATCAGTATCATCATCCCACTGCAGACAGTAATAATCAGCCTCGTCCTCAGCCTGGAGCCCAGAGATGCTCAGGGTGGCTGTGTTCCCTGACTCGGAGCCAGAGAATCTGTCAGGGATCCCTGAGGGTCTGCTGTTATTATCACAAATCACCAGTTTAGGGGCCTGGCCAGGTTTCTACTGGTACCAGTGTACATAGTAGCTACTAATTCCATCCCCAGTACAGGAGATGGAGGCCATTTCTCCCAGGCTCTTGGACAAGGAAGGTGGCTGAGTTAGCACATAAGAGGCCCCAGAACCTGCAAGGGAAGGAAAAGAGAGATTAGTCAGAGGCAGGGGCCTCTCTCCACCAAGGGGATGCTGACCCCTCAAGAAGCTTCAAAATGAAATCAGGGCAGGATTACGTCTGGCCTGAGACATTGTGTGTCCTGAACAACAGGGAGGAGTCCCTGAGCAGCCTCACCTGTACAGACAGTCAGGAGGGAGAACAGTAGAAAGATCCACTTCATGGTAGAGCTTCCTCCCAGAGCTCTGTGTCCTCAGGCTTCCCTGCTGGGGTTCAGCTCTCCTGGGGCTCCCTTAAGACCAGCCCAGGCCCTGCAGGGAGGAGGCCCCCACATGCAAATCTGCTCCTGTTCTGGACACCTGAAGGAGGGGCCTCAGGTGGTGACTGACTGACCCTGTGGGCTCTTGGGGCAGCCAGTGCAGATCATTCTTCTGGCAAGAGAAGGTCATTAGGACCCCTGAGGTCATTTCCTCCTCTGACATTCTGGGAGTCATGTTCATTCATCCCTAGGCCTGTGTCTGACAAGCCAGTACCTTGTCACTGTAACTGAACTGTTTTCTCCTTCTGGACCTTCCCTATGCCCTGGGGCCTTCTCCCCATGGGCCATCCCTCCCCAGTCATGCTGTCCCTTCCCCACATTGGTGAGTTCCCCCAGGTCCTGCCAGTAACTTCTGCTGGTTTAAGCTGAATAAGTTCTGCCTCCTTGGCTTTTTCTGAAAGCCTGTATCTGTTTTCTGATTGGTAAGGGCCACCTGCAGTTTTTATTCAGTAACCTTAGGGACTAATGACCTTTGTGAACACATAAGCTGTCTTGTATGAGTTTCTGACCTTCTTTATCTGACTGCTAGGTCACAACTGATCAACTCTCATCACTGATAGTTTTGACTCCATGGAAACAGAACTCCTTTCTCTATTTCTCACACTCTGTATAATGACATGATTCGCAAACTTGACTTTGTTTTCGTGAGGGAGGGCTGTGCAGGCTAAATGGTGCAGGAGTCAGGAGGAACTGAGTTCAAATCTCACCTCAGACACTTGACACACACTAAGTGTATGACCTTGGGTAAGTCACTTAACCCCAAGTGCCTCATCCTGGGTCATCTCCAGTCATTGTGATGAATGTCTGGTCACTGAATTCAGATGGCTGTGGAGAAGTGAGGCTGACGTCCTGCACAGCCGTCTCTCATTCAAAACAAAGTCAAGTGCAAGTCATGTCATCATTTCTCTGATGGCAGAGTCTTCTTCATCAACGAAGGATGAAGACACACATACTGAATCTTGGCCTTTGAAGGTCTTCAATAATCTCAGCTTTCAGATCAAGTGGAGCAATTTTGCTGAAGTGACAGGTTTCTGTTAAAAAGTCCAGAAGTAACTCTCCATTTTCATTACTTACAACAAATCAATCTGATATATTCATTGGGGACAGAAGGTCAAAGCACTGACATTGAATTTCCAAAGTTTCCAGAGTTTGAGTGATATTGGAGGATGTCACATAGAGGCAGGGATCATGTGAGGGTAAGTGGGATCCATACTTTTTCCACAGTTTGTCCCAACCACGGGTTCCTGACACAAGAATAATAAGTATCTTGCCCTTGGTATCCAGGAGACTGTGGAAAAATTTCAGAGTAGCTGGGATATTTTTTATATAATACAGCATCTCAATCATGTGAATAAAGTTCCATTTCAAAGCTCTTTTTTCTCTGTCATTCTGTTTTGATATTCAAATGATGCCTCCTGATGCCAAGCAAACTTTATGTTCTTGAGGTTTGATGCTGTGGCTACATGCTCTTTGCATTTGTTCAGCATTTGCTTCAACTGCTTCATTGTTGATGTGACTTCCTGAGTAGTGAGCTTGAACTTGAGAATTTGAAGGTCAATTTTCCCTGCTCCACCACCTATGCTTAGAATGGTAATTTCTGGTTTTGTTTCTCTCATCCTTTGCTATAACGCCTGGAAGTTTCTCCTCAATGAAGTTCTGCATGCCCTGGTGCTCCATGGAATTAGCCAGAAACCGGCAAAAAGCCTCAATGTGTCTGTTATGATCAGAAAACAAGTTCCTCATGGAAGACACCATGTTTGGTTTTCTGAGAAAGGTAGAAGGGAAAGGGAAGTTTCTCAAAGCTCTGAAAGTTTCAGGGGACACTGGAGCACAAGAGAACTGAAGTGCAGTGGGAGAAAAGAAACATAAGGGAAAGTATTTCCATATCTCTCACCTCACTGATCCTGGAATAGAAGAGATGATAAGAGTATGGGTTTTTCCACCCTCACTTTCTCATGTTTTTCTTTTTCTTTTGTCCTTGTGCATATAATTATAACTGTTCCACACCCAGAATAATAATCAACTTCATCCTCAGCAGGGAGTCCCAGTCATTCAATCCCTCCCTGTTTCCAGAGTCGGAGTTAGAGAATTAGGCAGAGATCTCCAAGGACCAGTCTCTAGAATCCTAAGTCAACAGGAGAGAACTGGCAAGGTTTCTACTGCAGCAAGATACAAAGCACCGTCTCTCAGTACCGTCCTCAATACCATAGAGATCCAGAGGCTGACTGAGTGAGCACAGAGAAAGAGAGAGAACCTGGAAGAAAGGGAAAGAAGGGCTAGAGGGTTCTGTTTCCCAAGAAGATCCTGACCTTCCAGATGCAACAGGGTAAACTTGGGGTCCCTGAAAGGAGCTGAGCTGGTGCTGGAGACTCTCAGAGCCAGGTAAAATAGCAAAGATACCTAAGTCATCCACTGCATCCCATGACATGGCCAGTACTCCTGACTTTTGTCCTAACACTGGAAAAGAGAGGGAGACAACTCTGCCTCAATTAAATCCTATTCTCTTGCAAATCAAAACATTGACCATGATGTCCCTGGTCCTCTTAAAAACTAGGACACCATCTTCCATATCCCTGTGGATCTTATCTCTTCCAAGGAAGGGAAGGTCCTTGAGGGAAGAGACTGCTTTACTTTTGTTAGAGTAGCTTCACCACCTGGAATTTAGGAGCAGGTCCTTAAGAAATGGTTATTTTTTGATTGTTTCCTTTATTTTTTAGAATATTTTTTAGCTTATGAGTCAGGTACTTTGAATTTATCAAGAGAAGCTTACTCTTTGCTTAGTTTTCTTGTGTGTGTGTGTGTGTGTGTGTGTGTGTGTGTGTGACATGGTTGTGTGTCAGGGTATGGAAACTTGTTGGAAAAAGGGCACAGAATTTCAGTGTGAAAGAATATATGCCACTGAAGTGGTCATTTGAGTGGTCAAGAAGAAGACATTTCATTGGACTTTTCACACATAGCTAGCCTATCCCTCACCCTCATCATACATTTTCCCATAGAGTGTCTTTTGTTCTACGTTTTATGTACAAGTCAGCATCACTAATGTACTGAAACTGATTTTCAGGTATGCGGCTCTTCATTGTTCCTTGGATCCCATGAAATTTTATGTTATTTATTTATTTTTAGTTTCCAACAGACACTTCCACAAGATTTTGAGTTACAAATTTTCTCCCTATCTCTCCCCTCCACCCATCCAAAGAGAGCATTCGTTACCCCTTCCCCCAGTCTGCCCTCCCTTCTATCACAGTCCTCCCTTGTCTTATCCCCATCCCCTCTATTTTCTTAGAGAGCAAGATAGATTTCTGGACCTTATTGCCTGTATATCTTATTTCCAAGTTGCATGTAGAAACATCTTTTAACACTAGTTTTTAAAACTTTGAGTTCCAACTACTCTCCCTTCCTCCCTTCCCACCCATCCCCACTGAGAAGACAAGCAATTCAATTTACGTTATACATGTGTAGTTATGCAAAACACTTCTACATCAGCCATATGGTGAAAGACTAACTATATTTCCCTCCATCCTATCCTGCCCACCATTTTTTTATTCTCTCTTTTGCCCCTATCCCTCCTCAAAAGTGTTTACTTCTAGCGACTCCCTCTTCCCATTTGCTCTCCCTTCTATCATTCCCGCAAGTTCCCATTTATCTCCTTCCCTCTTACTTTCCTGGAGTGTGAGATAGATTTTCATATCAAATTGAGTGTGTATGTTATTCCCTCCTTGATCCAAATGCGCCAAAAGTAAGGTTCACTTTTCAACTCTCACCTACCTCTTTCCCCCCTCCACTGAAAAAGTTTTTTCTTGCCTCTTTTATGTGAGGATATTTGCCCCATTCTATTTCTCCTTTTGTTCTCCCAATGTATTCCTCTTTCATTCCTTAATTTATTTTTTGGATATCATCCCTACCTATTCAACTCACCCTGTGCCCTCTGTCTGTATGTTGACAATCTGTCCCATTACATTAATACTAAAAAAAAGTCCTATGAGTTTCAAATATGATCTATGTAGGAATGTAAACAGTTTAACTTTAGTAAGTCCTTTGTGATTTCTCTTTCCTGTTCACCTTTTCATGCTTCTCTTGATTCTTGTGTTTAAAAGTCAAATTTTCTATTCAGCTCTGGTCATTTCCACAAGAATCCTTGAAAGTTCTCTGTTTCATTGAATGACAATTTTTCCCCCTGATACTCAGTTTTGCTGGGTAGGTGGTTCCTGGTTTTAATCCTATTTTCTTTAACCTCTGGAATATCATATTCCTAGCCTTTGATCCCTTAATGTAGAAGCTGCTGGATGTTGTGTTTTCCTGATTGTGATTCCACACCACTTGAATTGTTTCTTCCTTGCTGCTTGCAATATTTTCTCCTTGAACTGGGAGCCCTGGAATTTGGCTACAATATTCTTAGGAGTTTTCCTTTTGGGACCTGTTTCAGGAGGCAATTGGTGGATTCTTTCAACATCCATTTTACCCTCTGGTTCTAGAATATCAGGGCAATTTTCCTTGATAATACCTTAAAACTTGATGTCTTGGCTCTTTTTTTCATCATGGCTTTGAAGAGGTCCACTAATTTTTAAATTCTCTCTCCTGGATCTACTCTCCAGGTCAGTTGTTTTTACAATGAGATATTTCACTTTATCTGCTAGTTTTTTCATTCCTTTGACTGTGTTTTATAACTTCTTGAGTTTTCATAAAGTCATTGGCTTCCATCTGCTCCATTCTAATGTTTAAGGAATTATTTTCTTCAGTGAACTTTTGGACCTCCTTTTCCATCTGGCAAGTTCTGCCTTTCATGGCCTTTTTCTCCTCATTGGTTTTTTGGATCTCTTCTGCCATGTGGGTTAATCTGTTTTTTCAAGTGTTATTACCTTCAGCATTATTTGGGTTTTCTTTAGCAAGCGATTGACTCGTTTTTCATGATTTTCTTGCATCACTCTCATTTCTCTTCCCAATTTTTGCTCTGCTTCTCTTACTTGATTTTTAAAATCCTTTTTGAGCTCTTCCATGTCCTGAGGACAATCACTATTATTCTTGTAGTCTTTGCATGCAGGAGCTGGGACTTTGTTGTCTTCTGCTTGTATACTTTGGTCTTCCTCGTCACCAAAGGAAGATTCCATAGTCTGATTGTATTTCTGACTTTTGTTCATTTTCCCAGCTATTTATTTGACTTTTGAGTTCTTTGTCAAGATCGTTCTCTGCTTTCAGTGGGGGAGGGGAGTGTCCTGTAAGCCACTCGATCTCCCCCCAATCTGTGGGCCTACAGTTCCGGAAAGGTACTGCCGTTGCCATTGCCCCTGCCTCTGCTGTCACTGTGGGCTCCTCCTCAGAGTGCTCCTCCACTCCCTCCTCCAGCCTGGGGCTGGAGTCAGACCACTCTACACTCCCCTCTCTCACAGAACTCCCACAGGTGTTTTTCCACTGACGTTCTAATTTGTCCTTAGGGCTTTGACCCATTCCTCCTACCGTTTAGATTAAGTGAAGCATATCTTCTATTAATATTAGCCTCATCTGACTAAAATCTTATGCATGAAATCGTGGTTTTAGGAGAGGACTATTTGATGTTCCTCAGCTAAGAAGCCAAGAAGGATTTTGAGATTCCCAAAGAGGTTTCACTGTTTGTAGAAAAGGTTCTAATACCTAACAATATGAGTAAGGATTTCCCTAACCTACCTTTTTGGTTCTCTTTGGGACATTTAACATATTTTCCCCATTGATCCATTACAACTTCTTTGAAATGAAAACTTTCAGTTCTGTGAAGGGAGGATTCTGCAAACTCAGTGTTTAAATGTGTAACTTCCCTCAGAGAGTTTATGGAACTTGGGAGTGGCTGGTTCATTAGGTATTCATCAGTTAATCAGTTAAACACACCTACTATGTGCTGGGTTATGGACCAGGCACTGGAAATGCTCAGATGAAACTCTCTTTCAGTCCCTGCCTAACACCACCCCCATTTCTCCAGCGTCAGTATCTCTCCTTGTACCCTTGATGATCCCAGAATTCTTTAGTAAGGCTCAAACTGGAGACCATCAAGGTCAGCTTAGACCAAAGATTCATTCACAGAGTATCTCACAGAGTAATTAGTTATCAGTTGCTAAATTCTCATTTTTAAGGAATTATTTTCCTAAGCAAGCTTTTGTACTTCCTTTTTCATTTGCCCCATTCTATGTTCTTTTTAGGGAGTTACTTTCCTCCACAAATTGTTGTATATGCTATTCTGTGCTATTGACTCTTTTACTCATTTTTTCTTCTCCTACTCTCATTTCTTTTCCCAGCAATTCTTCTATATCTCTAATTTGTAAAATCCATTCTAAAGTCTTCCAGGAACTCCTTGTTGGTCTGAGACCAAATTCAATTTTTCTTGGAGGATTCGCATGTAACTGTTTTGATACAATTGTCCTCATCTAAGTTTAGGCATTGATCTTCCCTATTGCCACAATAACATTTTAGAGACAAGCTTTTTCTTTTCTTTTCTTTTCTTTTTTTGCTCATATTTTTGGAGTCTTTTGGGACTTGGTGTTTTTAAGTAGGAGCTGGCCTCTGGTCCTGCACAGTCCTAAACTTTTAGTGTTGGGGCTTTGGGTCTTACTGGAGGCGTTCACTGGACATCTGGGCTAAGCTGCCTGCTTTCTCTGGAGGGTAGACTTCCCTTCTAGATTGTACCTGGAGTGGGACCTCCCTGTGGGTCTCACCAGGCCCTGGGCTGAACTGTTGACCTGCAGGGGTTTAAACAGAGACATAGGTTGTTTTTGGCCAGTTCTGGGGTAGGACATCATTACTGGGGATCAGTGAGATCAAGGCCTCCCTGGTGGCTTGTGCTATGGGTAGGCTCACTGGGGAGTGGCCTTATGGGCTGCTCAAACTGCTCCCCTTACTGTGGGCTCCTGGATGGCAGGAGGGTGGGGCCTTGCTGGGGCATTGCCTCAGACTTGCAGCCCTGCTGCAGGCCCCCTGCTGTGAGCATGGCTGCTATTTCTGAGCTTCTTCTCTTGGACTCTGTCTCCCCACACTGCATTGTTGCAAACCTTTCCAGCCTGGCTGCTAAGCCGCTTCTCTGCTCTTAGACCAATCTGAGTCAGTTTTCTATTTCTTTTGGCAGTAATTTGAGGAGGGCTTCAGAGGCTGGGACGTGCCAAAATTGACTTTGGGGGCAAAGCAGAACTGAAGGAATGAGAAGGAAGCACATGGAGGGAGGGAGCAGATGAAGGCCTGGGGAGGGAGAAGAAGCCTCAGTCAGAGAGGGCCAGGGAGGGGTAGGGGTCCGCTAGGCAGAAGAGCAGGGAGGTATCAGGGGAGGTATGGACCTGAGAGACAAGCTGTTCCTGTCCTGTGCTAACCAGGCACCTCTCTGGAGCCCAGAGGGGAGGGCTCAGGGGGAGCAGGCCTGGCAGGGTTTTGGTCCCACTACCCCCTCAGTCTGTGTCACTGTGTGGAGCAATACCACTACTCGCTAGACAGTAATAATCAGCCTCATCCTCAGCCTGGCGCCCAGAGATGCTCAGGGAGGCCATGTTCCCTGAGTTAGAGCCAGAGAATCTGTCAGGGATCCCCGAGGGCCTGTGGCTATCAGTATAAATCACCAGCTTAGGGGCCTGGCCAGGTTTCTGCTGGAACCACTTTACATATTTACCACCAATTCCATCCCCAACACACGAGATGGAGGCCATCTCTCCCAGGCTCTTGGACACTGAAGGAGGCTGAGTCAGTACATAGGAGGTCCCAGAACCTGCAAGGAAGGAAAGAGGAGATTGATCAGATGCAGGGAACTCTTCCCCTTCAAGGAGATCCTGACCCCTGAAGCAGCTCAGGGCAGGACTAGGCCTGGCCTGAGACACTGTGGAGTCTGAACCACAGAGAGGAAACACTGGGCAACTTCACCTGTGTATATAGTCAGGAGTGAGAACAGCAGAGAGATCCAAGCCATGGTAGAGCTTCCTCCCAGAGCTCTGTGTCCTCAGGCTCCCCTGCTGGGGCCCGGCTCCCACAGGGTTCCCTTAAGACCAGCCCAGGCCCTGCAGGGAGGAGACCCCCACATGCAAATATGCTCCTGGTCTGAACACCTGAAGGAGTGGGCACAGGTGATGACTGACTGACCCTGTGGGCTCCTGGGGCAGAGGGGGCAGGTCATTTCTCTGGCAGGGAGGGGGCTTCATAAGCCCTGAGATAATTTCCTCCTCTGTGATTCCAGGATTCTGGAAGTCAAATTCGTTTTTCCCCAGGCCTGTGTCTGATGGTCCAAGATCTTGTCACTTTGCCTGAACTGTTTTCTGCTCCTGGGCTTTCCCTGTACCCTGTGGTTTTCTCCCCATGTACCTTCTCTCACCCATGCTACCACCTTCTCCCTATTGGTGAATTCCCCCATGCCCTGCTTGGAGACAGCCAGCCTACATTCCCTCCAGCTGTGCCTGTGACCCTGGAGGATTCAGACACACCATGGAATGAGGACTTCTCTCCTCCAGCACTGTGGGCCCCTTCCAGGGGGCGTTGTCCCGATTAGGATGTGACCTCCGTCAGGGCAGAGACTGTCTGTTTATCTGCTTTGGAATACCCAGCATTCAGCACAGGGCCTGGCACACAGGAAGGGAATAAATAAGAAATGCTTGTTGCCTTGCCTGGCCTCCAATTCAAAGCTCCCTCTTCACCATTACTGGAGCAGCTTTTCCCCCGACATCTTCAGGGCTCCTGCTGCTCAGGCCTCCCAGGAAGCTAAAGAAGAAGAAAGCTAGGCACATCCTCACTTGGGGACTCACTTTCCCATTGTTAAATCAAGCAATTGAAAAAGGGGGTCTTTAACTTCCCATCCAGTTGTGGCCTGCAGTCATCAAGCCTCAAGGCCCTGTTTTCATGCAGATTTTCCAAACCTTGAGGCCCTTAGGGAACCAAAGTTGGGGGAAAAGTTTCAGAAAATTTAACTTTTTCATTTACATTTCAAAATTTGTTTTCTGTTTAAGAAAACAAGAGATTGACTGGCAAGCACTTTCTCAGTATTCAGGGTATTTTCTTGAATTGCCTCATTCCCTGGTTTCTTGGAATGATACTTCATACCAGAAGGGGAATGGGAGATCTTTCTGGACTGCCAGAGACCCATCTTTACATTGGGGAGGCCACCCAGATCCCAGTCCTGTGACACATATTGAGCCTCAGAGGGCCTGGGGACGTCCTCTCAGCCTCTGCTCATCCTCGGATTCAAACTTCCTGAGAGTCCTCTCTGGGCTGGATTTCCCTTTTCTTTCTTCCTGAAGCAGGGAGGGATTGAGATGTGTGTGCATGGAGAAGAAAGTCCTCAGGGAGGTTAACACTGATCTTGTAAGCAAAGGTGGATTTTGAACAACTTTGGTCTTTGCCTGAGAAGGAAAGAAAGAAAGAGAGAGAGAAAGAACCAGCTTTGCCTCTTCTTTGATGTCAGCTCATCCTCCCCTCCAGCCTGAACCCTGATCCTCTCTCTCCTTTGGTCTCTGTCTTTCCTCCTTTCCCTTGTCCTTTGATTTCTTCCTCACTGGGCCCAATGACTCTGGAGGGGAGAGTGAGGCTGGCAACTTTACACAGCCCTGCTGCAGTTCAAGGCATCACCTTCCTGATGTCATTCGTTCTCTTCTAGAACCACAAAGAAACAACAACAATTCCCAGTCTTAGCTCCTTCTGGGCCTTAGACCCCTGGATATTGTCCCCCCTGCACCAGGCCACAGTTCTCTGCCCATCCTGCAGCTTTGTGGTGTAGTGGTTAGGATGGGGTACAAGCCCAAGCCAAGACCTATTCCCCTTGGATCAGGAGGGCTTTTGTCCCATTGGTCTGAAGGGCCCTAGAAAGTCTGGCCTTGGGGGAGCTCCTTGGATTCCCCTTCCATTTCTCCCACCTCAGATACTCCCTATCTTATCACCATTTAGCATTGATCCTAACATCCTTTTGATATTCCCCACCACTTAGCATTCTCTTGAAGTCCAAGGTGCCCAGCCTGGATTGTGGATTGTCTGGACTACCAGCCAGGTCCATCAGGATTCTCCCTGGGTTTGATCTATCAAGACCTTTCCTGGGACCCCAGACTACTTGGCAATACCTGGATTCTTCTGTCGGTCTTTTCTGTATTTAAGTAGCATCTCACCGCCAAGAAGAGGCTTAGGTTGAATCCAGCACAGTCTCTGTCTAGCTGAGATTCTATCTGACCAGCTTATCAATATGAACGTTACAAAAGCTTATACTCCTTAAGAGTCAAGCCAGTATGGCAAGTCTTTAATAAATTTTGTTTTCCTTTGGCTTTAAGAAGGCTTGTGAGAAATTCATTCAAGCAGGAACTGGCATGTCATTATTTTGCCATCCCCTAGAACCTCGAACCGCAAGAGTTGGAATTTGGTATTTGAAGTCAAGAAGACTTACTTTCAGTTCTTGCCTCTGAAGCTTATGAGCTGTGTTACCCTAAGTAAGTCACCTAACTTTTGTGGCGCTCTGCTCTTATGTGTGGGTAAAATAGGAGCATAATTGCCCCTATCTCCCAGGGCATGTAGTGAGACCTAAATGACCTAACACATGTCATTGTGTTACCAACACCAAAGTTCCCAGTAAATACTCCATACTGGCCATCCCTCTGGGAATGAGCCCACTCCCACCCTCAGGCAGGTCAGAAAGATCTGAGAATGGAGGGAGACGTGGGGTGGAGAAGTGGAGAGATTTTTCTAGGGGTTCTTGCTCCAGCCTCCTTTTCTTCCTGAGACCTTTCCTCAGCCCCCTAATCCCCAGCAGAGAGGGCCCCTCCTTCCCCACCTCCCTGGCATTTCTCTGTATTGTTCTTCCCCATTCAGAAGCATCTGCTATCCTTTCATAGAAGGATACAGAGAGAGAACAGAGACTGCTGCTGTTTTTGATTGTGGCCCCTGCACCCGGCACAGCGCCTGCCACGGGGTAAGTGCTGAACAATGTCTAATCATTGGACTGGTTGGTACATTTTTATCACCTAGGGATGTTGTTCAAACTCTGGGGCATAAGGAAATTCTGAAGCATCCCCTAAAAAAGTGGGGCATTGGGAGGGACAGTTCTGATTATGCCCTAGCTCAGGGGGAGGGCCTGGGAAGGCAGCATCAGCTGAGCCTCCTCCAGGTCACAGGGCCAGAGGCTAGGAGGCTCAGGGGGCATTTCCAGCCCAACTCAGTCCCAAACTCTTTCCAAAGTCTCCCTCTGGTGGCCACAAGGTGGATGACAGCCCCAGGGAAGGTTAGGGAGAAGGTCCTTCATTACTGCCTTTCCATTTTGGAAAGGAAGGTCCTTGAAAACAGGGATTGTCCTTTTTGCATGAATCTTTATTTCCAGCTCTTAATCCAGTGGAAAGATGAAAAGGACCCTTATGTTCATCAATGTTTAACCCAATGGTAACCAAAAATGGGATTAGATACTGTAGATCACTTCCCAAACCATTTTCAATCCCCAGAACCTGAGAAAGGCATAAAACCTGGGTTGGCCAATCAAGAGAAAGACATTTTGACCCAAGCTGAGGTGACGGGCAACCACAAGGTCTCTTACCCTTCACGGTCCACAGGCATGCAAATCTTTCCTTTCCTCAGTCTCTTCAGTCCCTGTGGGCTGGTCTTTGGCTTCCACCAGAACACAGGCTGAAGGGACTTTGGGGCATTTGCTCCTTGCTCAGTTGGGAAAGACCTCAGCTTGTCCAGCAGTGCCCTCCAGTGACCAAGGCTAGGAAATGCTGCTTCTTCAGAGAAGTATGTTCTTGTAATACTCGTCTTCCTGTGGGAGTGTAACACCAGGTAAAGTTACTTAGAAAAAATAATAATAGCCCAGAAGAATCCATCAGCCTGGGGTTTTCGAGCCTGAAACAGCTAGACGTTCCTGGAGGAGGTCAAACGAGCTGGGATCTCATCTCCTGGAAAACTGGAGAATTTTAAGCATTTTTTGACTCAGACCTTGGGGACCAACAAGTTTGGTGAAAGGCTGAGAAAGGTTTTCAGGGTTAAAATAGTAAAAAAGCATTGAGATACAGTGATAAAGGTGGAGTTGAATGAATTTTCAAGAGCTCTTATTGGCCTGGTTTGTGGTTTTCCTTTAGACAATTCAAGATGTGGATTAAGAAGGACAAGAAGATCAGAGGAGAGAGGACAAAAGCATGTGAATAGGTGGAGTAAGAATAGTGGAGAGTTCAAATGTCTTTGGAATCCAGGATCCCCAGTCCCTTGTTGAAAGATTCAATTTCAGTAGGACCTGTGCTCCAAGAGAGACGTGTTCTTCAAGAAAATGAAGGAGACTGAGAACATACAATGTAAGGGAGGCCTCTCAGTTACTGGAAAAAATTGTTCCTCTCTGCAAGAGAGAAAGGAAGGTCTGCGTGCTACCAATTACACTGGGGAAGAGGCAGCCCCCCACGCATTGTGGACTGCTAGGCTGATCCAGAGCCTGAGACTTGGCCTCACCAGAAGGCACGGAATTAGGAGGGCATCTCTGTCTACATGGAGACATGAAGAAAGGGTCCAACCTCCCCCAGATATGAATCTCTGAAAAGCTGAATCACAGTGTGAGGGAAATACATTTCAAACTGCCTAATGACAGTCTGAAATTAAAAGCAAAAATACTACCGTCCAGCCCTTGGTGAATCCTTACAATAGTAGAAAATTTGAGAAGCCCTTTTGAACATTCACAGTGCATACATATGCTCTGAAATAAGGATGGGGAACCTGTGGCCTCATAGCGACATGTGATCCTCTAGATCCCTGGGTGAGGACTTTTAACTGAATTTTACAGAGCTAATCCTTTTATTAAGGGGATTTATTCAAGAAGTTTGGATGAAGTCAAGGGACCATACTTGAGAAACTAGAGGGCCACATGTGAACTTGACTCTACAAGTTCACCATCCCTGATCTGCACTAACCCTCCCCTTTCTCCTCCATCTCCCTTGATGCCCTTCATGTCCCAGTTTAAATCCCACCCAGGACAGGAAGGATTTCCTGATCTTTCTTAACTCTAACGCCTTCCATCTCTTGATTATGTCCCTTGTTTCCTGTCTGTAATGTATTTGCACATAGTTGTTGGTACTTTGTCTCGTCATTAGACTGTGATATCCTGGAGAGCAGACTCTGTTTTTTGACTTTCTTTATATTCCCAGGGAATAGCAACCAGTAGACTTTTAATGACTGTTCATTGACTGACTGATGGAAACTTTTTCTCTTAGGAGGCAATCCCCTAAGGTTCCAAGTTCTCTGTTGAACTCCTAGATCCATAGATCATGGGACCTTACTGGGGCATTTTCTTAAGTAGTAGTAGGAAAATAATAGTTGAAGGCTAAGGCATTGACTGAGAAGTCCTCAAGTCCTGTAGCAATATATCATCTCCGGCAAAAACCCAGGGCTCACTTTGCCACAAACTCCTTCAGCTTGGTGAGAAGAGTCCGCTTCCCAGTCATGTAACCATGAAGTAGGAGGACTAGACATTTCCTCTAACACCTATGACCTCTCAAGTTTCTCCAAAACAGAAATGATTTGACAAAATAAAGCAACTTTAGCTCTCTCCATGGTTTAGAAATCTACAACCAAAAGGAAAGTAAAGGAAAAACAATGAACTGACATTTGTTCTGAACTCACTTCTTTCCTCTCCACCTACCATGCTACCAGCAGCCAGGCTGCACGAGCTGGCACAAGAACCCAGTATAGGAGCTTGTAACAAATGCTAGCCCTTTGCTCTGATTTCTCCTCTTTCTTTTCAGTGCCATGGAGATGGCTACAGGCTGAAGAAGTGTGTTGAGGCCGTGCCACACTCCACTCTGCCTGAGGGAAATAGCTCAGCCTCCAGTTGAGGTCAGTTGAACCTATTGGAAAATCACTTGGGGCAGAGACTTGAATTACTGAACAGTGAAATCCCCAGCACGGGAAAAGGCTGAAAAGTTTGATATGAATCCCCTAGGAAAACCACCTTCCAATGGAAGGGATTCAGAAAGTGAGCAAGAGGGAATATAAGAGGAAAAAAGATAGAAATCTATAAAGAGAACACCCAAACACTCTGAAGGTAAGTAGAAAACTCAGTAGGGAAAGCATTAACAAGAGAATGATATATGGCCTCCAGAACTAATAAATGAGTTTAGATATCTATGAATAAATCCTGTAAAACAGAGAAAAAAATCAACTTACAGAAAAACAAAAGCAAAAATGCATCTAATTAAAAGACATAAGTAACCAAAATTATATCTTGCTAAAAAGTACCGTAGACAATGAAGTAATATCACCACTAAACATACACGCACAGAGCGGTATACCATCCAAAGTTTTAGAGAAGTTAAGTGAGTTGTAGGAAGAAATAGACAGCAATCTTGTATGAGTGTGGTTAGGTAAAAAAGACACAGTAGGCAATGACTATGGCTACTGTTTGATAAACCAAAGACTCCAGCTTCTGAATAAGGAAACACTATTTGACAAAAGTGGCCAGGAAAATGGAAAAGAGCGTGGTAGAAACTAGGCATAGACGAGCATCTCACACCCTATACCAACATAAGGTCCAAATGGATACATGGTTCAGATGTAAGGGCTGATACCATAAGCAAATAAGGAGAGCAAGGAATAGTTTAACTGTCAGATCTCCAGAGAAGTCAAGAATTTACGACCAAACAAGAGGCAGAGGACATTATGGAATGCAAAATGGATAATTCTGATTACATTAAATGGCAAAGTTTCTGCACGATCAGCACCATCGTCACCAAGATTAGAAGGAAAACAGAAAGCTGTGAATAATGTTTACAGCCAGTGTATCTGTTACAGGCCTCGTTTCTAAAGTATATAGAGAAGTGAGTCAAATTTATAAGAATTCGAGTCAATTCCCCAATTGATAAATGGTTAGAGGATAAGCACAGGCAGTTTTTAGATTAAAAAATTAAAGGTATCTATAGTCATATGAAAAAATACTCTAAATAACTATTGATTAGAGGAATGCAAATTAAACCATCTTTAGGTACCATGTCACACCTATCAGACTGGATAATATTACAGAAAAGGAAAATCATAAATGTTGAAAATTTGAACACTAATGCATTGTTACTGGATTTATGAACTGAAGCAACCGGTCTGGAGAGTTCTTTGAAAGATGTCCAAAGGGCTGTCCAACCTTTCAATCCAAAAACATCACTGTTATGTCTGTATCCAAAAGAGATCCTAAAAAATAAAAAGCACCACATGTACAGAATTATTGATAGCAGCTCTTTTTTGTAGTGGCAAAGAATTGGAAATTGAGCGGAAACTCAACTGTGGGGGAATGACTGATTGTGGTATATGAATATGATGAAATACTACTGTTCTACAAGAAATGAGGAGCAGGCAGATTTCAGAAAAGCCTGGAACAACTTATATGAACTGATGCTGAGTGAAGAGAGCAGAACTAGGTGAATGCTGCACACAGAAACAGCAACACTGAGCCCTGATGAACTGTGACAGACTTAGCTCCTCTCAGCAATGCAGTGATCTAGGACAGTTCCAAAAGACCCACCATGGAAAATTCCAACTCCATCGAGACACAGAGCTATGCAGTCTCAGTACAGATGGAAGCGCAATCTTTCAACTTCTCTGGTAGTTTTTTGGTTTATCTTTCCTGTGTTTTTTTGCTTCTGTTCAGATTCTTCAATGTTGAAATATGTTTAATATGATTGCACATGTAAGACCTACATCAGAATGTACGCCATCTCAGAGTGGGGGAAAGTTAGAACTTAAAATCTTATAGAGTTGAATGTTTAAAAATAAAGTAAATTTTTATAAAGAGAAAAAAAAGAAAACAAAAAAAATTTAAAAACTTTTGAAAGATATTATTCAGGCTTTTTTTTCCCATCATGGCTTTCAAGGTAGTCCAGTAGTTCTGATGTTATCTCTCTTGTGTCTATTTCTTAGGACTGTTTTTTTTTCCCAATGAGGAACTTCATATTTTTCCTTTTTTTTTAATTTTTAATTTAGTGTTTTTTTATCTTATCTCGACATCTCACAGAGTCATTCTTTTCTTCCGTGAGCTTTTGTCCTTCCTTTTCCATTTGGTCCATGCTATTTTATAGGGAAATTTTTGTATATCTTTTTTCCAGGGAATTGACTCTTCTTTTTTTCTTGTTTCTTTTGTATTCCTCTCATTCCTTTCCCCAGTTTGTTTTTACTTCGCTAATTAATATTCAAAAATACTTTTTAAGATTTTCCAGTAATTCCTTTTGGTTCTAAGACCAAATCTCATGTTTCTTTGAGGCTTCATATGTAGCCATTTTGGCACTATTGTCCTCTTCTAAGTTTCTGCCTTGATCCTCCTTATCATCGTAGTGACTTTCTATAGTCAACCTCCTTTTGCCATTCTCTCATTTTTTCTGCCTTTTTTTTTGTGACTTGGTGTTTGTATGTGAGAGTTTGACTTTGGTCGTGCACTGTCCCAACTTGTTAGTGCTGGGGTTCTTACTGCTGGCTTTCACTAGGCTTCAGGGAGTGTAGATTTTCCATCGGACTTGTACTGGGGGAATGAGTCTCCCTGTTGGTCTCCTTGGGTGTGGGGTTTAGCTGTTGCCTGCACCAGGGTTGGGTCTAACTCCTGGGTTACTATGGAAACAGAGCTTCTTTGCTGGTAAGACACAGAATTGATGTCTGTTTGGCAGCCAAGGGGTGGGGTATCACTACTGGTCATCAGTGGGGTCAAAGACTCCCTGGTGGCTTGTCCTAGGGCTGTGGTCATTGGAGGTTTAGTGCTTGCTGACCTACACAGACTGCTCCCTTGCCTAGGGGGCTGCTGGCTTGCAGGAGAGTCTGTCCTCACTGGTGCCTTGTCCCAGGCTTGGAGCCTTGCTGCAGGCCCCCTGTTGTGATGCTGGTGCGTCTGTCCTTGGTCCTCACTCCCCTCCTAGCCCAGTGAGAAAGACCATTCCTGCCAGGCTGGTTAACTGCTTCCCTGCTCTGACATGAATTCTGAGGATGCTCTCTGGTGATTGGAGGGGAGTCTGGGGGCAGGATTCCTTCTTGCCTCCACCATATTGACACAGGAACAATGTTCAATGCTGGGAAGGGGTCAGAACAGACTTTTGGTGGGGGCAGAAGAACTGAAGTAATGAAAGGGGAGTGGGCCTAGGCAGGGTGAAGGAGCATTAGAGGAAGAGAGTCAGAGAGGGGGAGGGGGCCCCCAGGCAGAAGAGCAAGGTGGGAATAGGGGAGGAAGGGGCCTGTGGGAGAAGCTGTTTCTGTCCTGTGCTCACCAGGTATCTCTTGAGAGCCCACAGGGGAGGGCAAAGGGGGAACAGGCCTGGGAGGGCTATTTGTCTAGCTTCCCCCTCAGTCTGTGTTATGGTGCACCACTATCCCACACCTGAACAATCAGCCTCATCCTCACCTTGGAGCCCAGAGATGTTCAGGGTGGCCGTGTTTCCTGAGCTGGAGCCAGAGAATCTGTTAGGGATCAGCCTCCTGTTAGTGTAATAAAGAAACAGCTTAGGGCCTTGCCAGGTTTCTCTTGATACCACTGAAAAAGTTTACCACTTATTCCATCCCCATCCCAGGAGATAGAGGCCATGTCTCCCAGGCTCTTGGACACTGAAGGTGACTAAGTCAGCACAAAGGAGGCCCCAGAACTGGCAACCTATATTAAATTGATGGGCTTCTCAGTGGGAGTAGATGTGGATGGAGGAAGGGAGAGAAGTTGGAACTCAAAGTTTTCAAAGTGAGTGTAAAAATTATTTTTACATGCACCTGTGAAATAAGAAATAGAGATAATGAGGTATAGAAATCTATCTTACCCTACCAGAAAATAAAGGGGAAGGAGATAAGAGAAGAGGGGGGATGTGATAGAAGGGAGGGCAGATTAGGGGACAGGGTGGTCAGAATGCACATTGTCTTAGAGTGGGAGGAGTGAAGAGAATGGAAGAAAATTGAGAACTCAAAATATTATGAAACTGAATATTTAAAACTAAAACTAAAAATAAATTCATTTAAAAATTTCAAACCTTCAAACAAAGTAGTGACAATTCCAAGAGCTTTTATCTCAAATGGGAAGTTTCACCACCCACAACTTAGGGTTGAATACAGTTATTTTTCCTCTCATGGATTTTTTTAAATGTATAAATGGATTATTTTTAGTTCTTAACATTCACTTTCAAAAAAATTCAAATTCAAAGTTTTCTCCCTATCTCTCCCCATGTCGTACCCCAGGACACCATGCACTGCATCCACTCCTTCTTCCAGTTTGTCCTCCCTTCTATGACCCACCCTTCTTCCATTCCCTTTATCTCCCATTTTTTTGTAGGGCAGAATGTATTTCTATTCTCCATTGCCTGTATAGATTAATTTCCAGTTGTATGCTCAAACAATTTTTAAAGTTCATTTTTAAAGTTTTGAGTCCTATATTCTCTCCCTCCCTCCCTACTCACCCTCATGGGGAAAACAAGTAATTCAATATAGGTTATACAAATGTAACAATGCCAAGTACTTCCTTAATAGTTATGTTGTAAAAGACTATCCACATTTCTCTCTGTTCTAACTAGCCCTTCATTTATTCCATTCTCTCCTTTGACCAGTCCTCCCACAGTAGTGTTTGCTTCTGATTATCCTTTTCCCCAATTTGCTGTCCCTTCTATTATCTTCTCTCTCCTATCCTCTTCCCCCTTGCCTTCCTGCACAGTAAAATAGATTTCCATATCCAGTGGAGTGTGTGTTACTTCCTACTTCAACCAAATCCCATGAGAGTAAGGCTAAATTATTTCCTTTCATCTCCCCCTCGCTTACTCTCCATTGTAAAAGCTCTTTCTTCTCACTTGTATGTGAGGTGATCTGCTACATTCTGCCTCTCTCTTTCTCTTACTCCTAGTACATTCCATCCAACAGTAAATTTTATTTTTTTTTAGGTATTCTCCCTTCATATTCAGGTCACTCTGTGCCCTCTGTCTATGTATGTGTCTATGTATGCATGTATACATATGCACATACACCCATGTACATATATATACCTACGCATATACAATATACAGATACATACATACCCATACCCAAATACATACATATGTGTACATATATATATATATATATGTAAGTATGTATTCCCTCTAGCTACCCTAATAATGAAAAATTCCATGTAGGAATGGAAGCAGTTCAACTTTAATTAGTTCCTTAAGACTTCTCTTTCCTGTTTACCTTTTCATATTTCTCTTGATTCTTCTATTGAAAGCCAAGTTTTCTCTTCAACTCTGATCTTTTCAACAAGAATCCTTTGAAGTCCTCTATTTCATTGAATACCCATATTTTGCCCTGTAGTATTATATTCACTTTTGCTGAGTAGGTGATTCTTGGTTTTAATCCTATCTCCTTTGACCTCTGGAATATCATATTCCAAGCCCTTTGATCCCTTATTGCAGAAGCTGCTAAATTCTGTGTTAACCTGATTGTATTTACACAGTACTTGAATTGTTTCTTTCTGGCTGCTTATTATATTTTCTCCTTGTCCTGGCAACACTGGAATTTCACTATAATATTCTTAGGAATTTCCTTTTGGGATCTCTTTCAGGAGGTCATTAGTGAAATCTTTCTATTTATATTTTACCTTCTGGTTCTAGAATATCAGGGCAATTTTCCTTGATAATTTCTTGGAAGATGATGTCTAGGCTGTTTGTTTCATCATGGTTTTCAGGTAGAGCAATAATTTTATAATTATCTTTTCTGGATCTATTTTCTAGGTCATTCTTTTTCCAATGAGATATTTCACATTGCCTTCCATTTGTTCATTCTTTTGGTTTTGTTTTGTAATTCCTTGATTTCCCATAAAGTCATTAGTTTCCATCTGCTCCATTCTAATTTTTACAGAACTATCTTCTTCAGTGAGCTTTTGAACCTCCTTTTTCATTTGATCCATTCTGCTTTTTAAAGCATTCTTCTTATTACCTTTCTGGGTCTTTTTTGCCATTTGGGTTACTCTATTTTTAAAGTTGTTATTTTCTTCCTCATTTCCTTGGATCTCCTTTAGCAAGTTGTTGACTTGCTTTTAATGATTTTCCGGCATTACTCTCATTTCTCTTCCCAATTTTTCCTTCACCTCTCTTACTTGATTGTTAAAATCCTTTTTGAACTCTTCCATGGCACAAGATGATTGCATATTTTTGTTTGGAGGTTTTGAATGTAGAAGCCTTGATTTGGATGTCTTCGCCTGATGGTATGCATTTTTTCCTCACCCTAAAGAATGGAAGAAAATGCCTTTTCACCAAGAAAGTAACTTTCTATATTCTTATTTTTTCCCTTCTTGGGGCATTTTCCCAGCCAGTTAATTGACTTTTGAGTCCCTTTTCTAGTGAAAGCTATACTCTAGGGATCTGTAAGTTCTCAAATCCTCCATGGTGGCACAATCAAGGTAGGGGAGTTTACTCCTCTCTTGGTCTTCACTCTTGTCTGTGAGGAACAGCAAGCACTCTGTTCTGCCCAGTATCTGAGAGTATGGTTCCCTCTCCACTTTCACCACCAGCTGCACCACACCATAGATCTTCATCCCAGAACATCCACTCAGGGCTGAGATCCAAATCAGCCTCTTGATTCCCCCTTGGTCTTTTGGCTGAGGGCTCTAAAAGGGAATGCTGCTGCTGCAGTGAATTCCACAGCTCTGGGGCCAGGTGTTGGGACAGGCCCATGACCCCCTCTTACCCACATGAAAGTGCTTTCTCACTGACCTTTGAAGCTGTCTTTGGCATTTGTGGATTAAGATGAATGGGATTTATCGGGGCCATTTACCCCGAGCCGACAGGTTTATCTGACCAGCAGGGGCTGTCGACCCTGAAGGAGCTCGCTGTGAGTAACGGATGAGGTGGGAGACAAAGATGTGAGGCAACTCTGTTTATTCAAACTAGCTCAGGCACTTATATAGTATCACGTACGCCTTAGTTACGTAAGCAGCACAAGCAAGATTAAACTAGTTTAAGCAAGTTTTGCTACTGCTTTCCAGCCACGTTTCAGGAAGTATCTGGTGGTGAACAGGGGCGGAACCCTTCCTCCCAGCGCCTTTTAGTTCATGCCTTACCAATCTCCCCTCCGATTACCTGAGCCGTGATTGGTGTATGCCGTCCAAGAGAGCTGAGGGTTGGCAATTCATTTACATTAAGAAATCTGGGAGCCAGACCTGCTGCCTATGATTCTGCTCCCTGAAGTCTGCTCCAGTGCTGTCTGAGCCTCGAGGTGGCCAAGACCAGTCTGTGATCTGCTATGAACCTGGTGGGAAAAACCTTTCCTATCGGCCTTCCAGCCTGTCTTGGGCTGGAAATCTCTTTCGCTCTGCCATTTTGTGGCTTCTGCTTCTCTAGATTTTATTTATAGTCATTTTTGACAGGTATTACATGGGGTAGAGCTAGAGCAGGTCCACCCTTCTCCTCTGCCATCTTGCCTTCACCTCCCCTTGTCATGGATTTCCAATGAGAAATTAAAGTTTACTAGGAATGAAATATTTAAAGAAATTTCACTTAATGTTCTCTAGTTCTTTTCCTTTTGTTTTCAAGCTGAAGGTTAGAACTCATTTCTAAATCACACATATACAGTAATAAATTTTCAATGAACTAGTTTCATTGTTTGGGAACTTTACACACCAAAGAAACTTTCATAAAAATTGATAAAGAACCAATATGTACAAAAATACTTATATCAGCTCTACTTGTGGTACTCAAGGATTAGAAATTGAGGGGATGCCCATCAATTGCGAATTGGCTGAAGAAATTATGATATGTGGTTATGATGGAATACTATTATACTATAAGAAATGATGAGCAGAATGCTCTCAGAATAACCTGGAAAGACTTGAATGGGCAGATGCAAAGTGAAATGTACTGCGTACAAAGTCACAGTGGTATTTTAAGATGATCAGTTGTGAAAAACTTGGTTATTCTCAGCAAGCAATGCAGTGATCTATGACAAATAGGAAGGAGTTATGATCAAGAATGTTATCCATCCCCAGAGAGAGAACTGATGGTGTCTGAATCATGAAAAGAGGAAGGAAACATGCTTCTTCCTTTATTTTTCTTGAACTTTTTTCTTGTCTATGTTTTCTTTCACCACATGAATACTTTTTGCATGAATACACATGTAAAGATTGGTTATTGTCCTTTGTTCTTGAAGAGACTCAAAGTGACATCACCATGATAAAGTGAATTTTCAGTGTGTCTGACTGGCTGATCAGAACAATACATGTTCACATTGCTCTACCACAGATTTGGCACAGATAGTACATGTTATCTTGTGGAGGGGATACACCAAATTTGTGAATTCCATGTTTTCTTTGTGCTATTTCAATTCTGCCTTGCTCATAGAGCGCAATACCCTTTCTGATGTGGGCGCACCTTGCTGAGCAGTCTTGTGCCAGTGTCTCCCATGTTGCACAATCAAATCTAAACTTTACATATATATATATATTCTATATGGAATTGCTTGCCTTGTTAATGGGGAGGTAGATAAGAAGGGAGGAAGGGAGAAAATTTGGAACTCAAAGTTTTAAAGATGAGAGATATAATTACTTTTACATAACACTGGGAAAAAATAAAATTCTAAATAAACAGAAATTAAAACTAAATTGACAGTCATCTAAATTATTTTGTACTGGCTAAGAAACAGAGTGGTGGGTCAGAGGAATAGATTATATACAATGATCATACAATAGAACATACATACAATAGAAGACACAATGATCGATAACTATCACTATCTACCATTTAAAAAGCCAAAGACTCCAGTTTCTGGGATAAGAACTCCCTGTTTGACAAATCCTGCTGGCAAACTTGGAAAAGAGTATTGCAGAAACTAGGCATGGACTAACATCTCATATTCCATACTAAGACAAGGTCAAAATGGGTAACTTGATTTAGACATAAGGGATCATACTACAACAAATTCGGAGGGCAAGAATAGTACACCTGCCAGATCTATGGAAAAGGGAAGAATTTATGACCAAATGAGAGAGAACATTATGAAAAGCAAAATGCATAATTTGAGTACATTAAGCTGAAAAGGATTTGCTCAAAATCATTGCCACCAATATTGCAAGGAAAGCAGAAATCTCGGAAATAATTTTTACTTCCATTGTTTCTGATAAAGGCCACATTTGTCAAATGTATAAGGAACTGTGCTAAATTTATAAGAATTCAAGTCTTTCCCCCAAATGATAAATTGTCAAAGAATATGCACACGCAGTTTTGTGATCAAGAAATTTAAACTATCTATAATCATATGTAAAAGAAATGCTATAAATCACCATTGATTAGAGAAATGCAAATTAAAACAACTCTGAGGCATTATCTCACACCTAAAAAATTGGCTAATATGGCCAAAAAGGAAAATTCGAAGTGTTGGATACGATGTGGGAAATTTGGAACACTAATTCATTCTTGGTAGAGTTGAGAACTGATGCAACCATACTGAAGACCAATTTAGAACTATATGCAAGAGGCACGAAAACTGTATGCATATGATCCAGTTATAACAGTTCTACATCTGTATCCCAAGGAAATCATAGAAATGAGAAAGGGACCCACATGTACAAAAATATTGATGGCATCTCTCTTTGTGCTAGCTACTGATGCACCCCTTGGCCCTCTCTCCCCTTTCAACCCAGTGAGACAAACTTTTCCTTTCTGGTCAGCTGCTTCCTTGTTCCTAGATCAGTTCTGAGATTGTTGTGTGGTGCTTTCTGTTTGTTTGTTTGGGAGTGCTTCAGGGGGTTCCTTCCCTACTCTGCCCTCATTGTACTTGGACAATATTTAAAGGTGGGGAGAGGCTACAATAGGTTTTAAGGGGGCAGCAGAACTTAGAGAATGAGAGGAAAGCAGGTGGAGGGAAGGAGCAGATGAGGTGGGGAGGGAGAAAGAACCTTAGAGGGTGACGGATAGATGAGGGAAGGTTCCTCCCTCCCCCAGCCCCAGTCAGAGGAGCAGGAAAGCAGGAGAGGAAAAAGAGGCTGAGGAAGAAGCTGTTTCTGTCCTGAACTCACTAGGAACTTCTCTGGAGCACAGAGGGAAGGGCATGGGGGAGCAGACCTGGGAGGGCTTTTTGTCCCACTTCCCCCTCTGGGTCTCTGTCATGATGCACAGCACCACTATCCCACACCTGACAATAATAATCATCTTCATCCTCAGCCTGGAGCCCAGAGATTGTCAAAGTGGCTATGTTCCTGACTGGGAGGCAGAGAATCTGTCAGGAATCCCCAAGGGCCTGCTGGAAGTACCATAAGTCATCAGCTTGGGTGCTTGGCCAGATATCTGCTGGTATCAGCTGATAATCCTTTAACATAAACTTTAGATTTTGTGAAGGCCAGAGTTTGAATTAAGAAGAGCCTGGACCTAATAATCTCCCTTGCTATCTTAACTAAACTCATAGAATGCCTTTTGTCAGCAAAATAAATAGGGTTGACTTAGTAACTTCCTTAGGAGACCCTATTCCTGGCCTCTTAGTGATAAAGAAAAACACAGATATCCTAGTTTGTAATTTCAATTGCAACTTTGGTAAAGGTACCCTTTCCTGGGTCAGCAATTTCAAGGACCTGTTTAGGACAGGATGCCTGTCATCAGAGTGGTGGGATTTTTTCCTTATCATATGTCACAGAGACATATACTACAGAGAGGAAATTTACACAGCTTATAATCATAAATCCCAACTGACACTATTTTGTTCCATGTCTTTTCTTACTAAATTTATGATTTGTTCAACCAAGAGAGTTGCTTTCTCAAGGCAAAAAGTATTTAAGACAGACTATTACTGTACCAGGCAGTCAGATTAACCTCTGATGCTGTAACACTATGACTGTTACATTTAAGAGGGAATTAATTAATAAGTATCACAGGCCTTTAGTCTGTTGTCTTTTCTTTAACCAAGTTTTCAAGTTAACACAGTATACATTTTTGCTAAGTCCATTCCCAGCACAGGAGATGGAGACCATCTCTCCCAGGCTCTTGGATGCTGAAGGAGGCTGAGTCAGCACATAGGAGGCCCCAGAATCTGCAAGGGAAGGAAAGAAGAGATGGTGCAGAGGCAGGGTCTTCTCAACCCCGAGGGGATACTGACCCCTCAAGCAGTTTCAAGATGAGCACAGGGCAGGACTAGACCTGTGCTCACTGAGACACTGTGGGACCTGATCCACAGGGAGGAGACCCAGGGCAGCCTCACCTGTGCAGAGAGTCAGGAGGGAGAGCAGCAGAGTGATCCAAGTCATGGTAAAAGTTGAGCCCAGTGCTCTGTGTGCTGAGGCTCCCCAGATTGGGCTGGGCTCCCCCAGGGCTATATTCAGATCAGCCCAGGCACTGCAGGGAGGAGGCCTCCACATGCAAATCTGCTCCTACTCTGGACACCTGAAGGAGGGGCCTCAGGTGATGACTGACTGACCCTGTGGGCTGCTGAGACAGAGGGGGCAGGTCCTTCTTCTATCAGGGGAGGGTCATCATGGGCCCTGAGGTCATTTCTTCCTCTAAGATTCTGGGATTCTAAGTCAGGTTCATTCCTCCCCAGGCCTGTGTCTGATGCTCCAAGACCTTGTCAGTGAAACTGAACCGCTCCTGGACCTTCCCTATACTCTGAAGTCTTCTGCCTATGGATCCTCCCTCCCCCATTGCTGAGTTCCCCCAGGCCCTGCTTGGAATCAGCCAGACTTCATCACTTCCAACTGTGCCTGGGACTCTGGACGATTCAGACACAAGGGGAATGGGGCCTTCTCTACACCATCACTGGAGGCCCCTTTCAGTGATGTCTTCTCTATTAGGACGTGAGCTCCATCAGGGCAGGGACTGTCTGTTTATCTCCCATGGAATCTCCAGCACTTAGCACAGGGCCTGGCACACAGGAAGGTATTGAAAATTGCTTCTTGCCTTGCCTGGCCTTCAATCCAGAACTGCCTCAGGACCATCCAAAGGATCAATTATAACAGTGAGTGAACCCACCTTCTGCCCCCACTTACACATGACTCTTGCTGCTCAGGCATCCCAAGAGGCTGCAGAGGAAGGAAGCCAGGCACATGCTCGCTCCGGGCCTCAGTTCTCCCTTATTAAAATGAGAGTGACCTTTCTCTCAAAGGGTTTGCAGCCAGAACACAGGTGTTGGGAAAACCATCGCTAAGCTTCCACGAAAATGGGCAAGGAAATGACTCACATTAACCCTGTCGTCATTGGACATGTAGACTCTGGCAAGTCCACCACTACTGGTCACCTCATCTCAAATGTCGTGGAATTGATAAGAGAACTATTGAGAAGGTCGAGAAGGACGCTGCTGAGATGGGAAAGGGCTCCTTTAAATATGCCTGGGTCTTGGATAAACTGAAGGCTGAACATGAGCATGGTATCACTACTGATATCTCCTTGTGGAAATCTGAGACCAGCAAATACTACGTGACCATTATTGATGCTCCAGGACACAGAGACTCCATCAAGAACATGATTACAGGCACATCTCAGGCGGACTGAGCTGTCCTGATTGTGGCTGCTGGTGTTGGTGAATTTGAGGCTGGCATTTCTAAGAATGGGCAGACCCATGACCATGCCTTTCTGGAATAAGTGATTGTTGGTGCAAACAAAAAGGATTCCCCAGACCCTCCTACAGCCAGAAGATATACGAGGAAATTGTCAAGGAAGTCAGTACCTATATTAAGAAAATTGGCTACAACTCCTATACAGTAGCTTTTGTGCCAATTTCGGGTTGGAATGGCGACAACATGCTGGAGCCTAGCTCTAATATGCCCTGGTTCAAGGGATGGAAAGTCACTCGCAAGGATGGCGATGCTAATGGAACTACACTGCTTGAAGCTTTGGTTTGCATTCTGCCACCTCACAAGCCCCTTCGTCTACGTCTCCAAGATGTCTACCAGATTGGCGGTATTGGTACTGTACCTGTTGGCCGAGTGGAAACTGGTGCTCTAAAACCAGGCATGGTGGTCACCTTCACTCCAGTTATTGTTACAACTGAAGTAAAGTCTGTCGAAATGCACCATGAAGCTTTGAGTGAGGCTCTGCCAGAGGATGATGTTGGTTTCAATGTCAAGAACGTGTCTGTCAAAGATGTCTGTTGTGGTAATGTGGTTGGTGATAGCAAGAATGACCCTCCTATGGAAGCAGCTGGTTTCACTGCACAGGTTATTATCCTGAACCATCCAGGCCAAATCAGTGCTGGCTATGCACCTGTTCTGGACTGTCACACTGCTCACATTGCTCACTAGTTTGCTGAACTGAAGGAGAAGACTGATCAGCGTTCTGGTAAGAAGCTGGAAGATGGTGCTAAATTCCCAAAATCTGGCAATGCTGCCTTCGTTGTCATGATTCCAGGCAAGCCCATGTATGTGGAGAGTTTCTCTGAGTCTTCTCCTCTGGGTTGTTTTGGTGTTCATGATATGAGGCAGACTGTTGCAGTTGGTGTCATCAAGGCAGTTGACAAGAAGGCTGCTGGAGCTGGTAAGGTCACAAAATCTGCCCAGAAGGTCCAGAAGGCAAAATGAATATTCTGTACAACACCTGCCCTCCCAGTCTTAATCAGGGGTGGAAGAACGGTCTCAGAACTGTTTGTCTCAATTGACCATTTCAGTTTAAAAGTAAAAGATGGGCTAATGATTACAATGCATTGTAAAAGCTTCAGGAGGAAAGGAATGCTTTTGTGGACCATTTGTTTTGTGGCATTTTAAGTTATTAGTTTTCAAAATCAGTAATTTTTAAATGGAAACTACTTGGCCAAAAATCTGTCACAGAGTTTTGAGACCATTAAAGCAGTTTAATGCGAATAAAAAATTAAAAAAAAATGAGAGTGATACCTCTCTTCCAGCTTTTTCACTTACCTAACAAAGAGGGTCTCAAGATGTTGAGCAAATTCCCCAGAGAATGAGAACTTCAGGAAGTCAAAGGTGGGTGAGGTTTAAGGAAATAAATTTTATTGATTTGTTTGTTTATTTGAATTTAGTAATCAAATAGTCAAGAGCATCGGAGATCTGCAGGTGAGCACTTTCTCAGTGTTCTGGGTTTCCTCTCACTCGGTCTTATCCCCAGGCTTCTGGGAATGATGCTTCAGGCCAGGTGGGGAATAGGAGTTCTCTCTGTGCCCCAAGAGACTCATCATGTGAAACAGGGAGACCACCTAGACTGCAAACCTATGAAATATATTGAGCCTCAGAAGGTCTGGGGATGGCCTTCCAGCCACAATTTGTTCTGGGACTCAGTCCCCCTGAGATCCTCCTTCCTGAGACAATCTCCCTTTTCCATCCTGAAAGAGGGAAGGATGGAGATGTATGTGAATGGAGACGGAACTCCATGTATAGGTTATACTTGATCTTGTAAGCAAGTGTGGATTTTGGACACCGTTCTTTGACTGAGAAGGAAAAAAGAAGGGAACTGTGATCCTCTTCCTGCTTTGTTCTCTGTTGCTCTTTTCCTTTGTCCTTTTTTTCCCTTCCCAGCCACATCTCATTCTGGGACTCAGTCCTCCTGAAATTATCCCCACTGTACTATGCTTCACTTTTCTACCCATCCTGCAGCTTCGTGGTGCAGTGGTAAGAGCTTGGAACTTGGGACAAGAAGCCCTGCTTTCAGTTCTTGTCTCTGAAGTTTGTGAGCTCTGTGACCCTGAGCAAGTCAACCTAACCTGTCTGGGTCTCTGTTTTCATGTATGTGTAAAATGGGAACATAATAGCCCCTACTTCCCAGGGCAGGTAGTGAGGTCTAAATGACCTAACACATGTCATTGTGTTGCAGACCACATAGTGCCCATTAAATACTCCATGCTGGCTGTCCCTCTGGGCCTGGGTCCACTCCCACACTCAGGCAGATCAAAAGATCTAGTAATGGAGGGAGATATGGAGAGGGAGAGGAGGGGGTGGGGAGGGGTCATTTTCTAGGGGTTCTTTCTCCAATCTCCTCTTCGGCCTGAGGCGTTTCTTCATTCCCCCAACCCCCAGCTGAGAGGGCTCCTCTTCCCCCAACACCCTAGCATTTCTCTGTTTTGTCCTTCCCCATGCAGGGGCATCTGAGTTCCTCCCATGGAAGGGAGGGGCATGAGAACAGAGACTGCTGCTATTTGTTACTGTGCCCCCTGCACCTGGCACAGTGCCTGGCACAGGGTAATGCTGAACAATGGCTAGTTGTTGGACTAGTCTGCACAGTTTTAGTAGCTGAGGATGTTGTTCACACTCTGGGGCCTAAGGGAATTCTGAAGTGTCCCTTAAAAAGGTGAGGCATTGGGAGGGGCAACTCTGCATCTGCCCCCAGCTCAGGGGAGGGGCTGGGAAGGCAGCACCAGCTGAGGCTCCCTCAGGGCACAAGGCAGGAGACTAGGAGCTCCAGGGGGCATTAGCAGCCCATCTTAGACCCAAACTCATCCCATTGCTTCCCTCTGGTGGTCACAGGGACAATAGCCATCCAAGAGAATGTCAGGAGGAAGGTCCTGTTTTTATTTACCTTCTCCTTTGGAATGGGGGCTCCATAGAAACAGGAAGTGGTTTTTTTTGACTTGAATTTATGTTGCCAGATGTTAGCCAGTGCCTGAGGCAGAGTCTGCACCTCATGAATGCTTGGCACCTTGTCATTTTAAAGGAATAGTGCCCCTGGGACCTGAGCACACCAGCCCATGTGTGAACATGCCCAGTGCACTGGGCACCCAGGAACTTTGTTGTGGTGGGCCTGCTGGGGAACGACAGTGGCACCTTGGGTTAAGCAGGGAGCAAATCCACAGAAGGAGGAAAGATCAGGGTGAGGAAAATCATAGAGGAGGAATCATCTTCAGGAAGTACACTGGCTGAGCTGTCCAGCTGAAGTCCAGGAGAAGGGAAGGAACAGAGAACATACATGGTGGTGCACCACAGGAACTTGAAGTACCAAAGAAATGGACCAAAGCAAGAAGAAAATGGCCCATAGAAACAAATGTTTACAGAAGCTCTTTTTGTCGTGGCTAAGAATTGGAAATCAATTATGATTGTAATGGAATATTATTGTGCTCTAAGAAATGAAAAGCAGGATGATTTCTGAAAAACCTGGAAAGACATGAACTGATATAAAGTGAAGGGTAAAAGCTTTTGAGACTTGAGCACTGTAGGAACTGAGTCTGTGTCTTTTCTTTCATGACGACATATAAAATATGTGTTTGCTATTTCTGCCCTTTAACATTGTCAGCCTGAAAGTTTGGTTAAAAGAGGCAAACAGACTGGGTGGTAGATCAATTCGTATTGCTTATTCCCTTAAAGCTAGCAAAGCTAGTGCACATGCATGTGCATGGAGCAAGATATTAATTCTGTCTGATTAAAAGAATTAGAACTTTATCCCAACTCAGGATGTCTGTGACTGACATTTATGCTCTCCATGTATGTTTAACCATAGCATGAGAAAGGAGTTTTCCCCACTGAATAAATTGTAAATACAATAAAATAAGAATGTGGACAAATTGTCAACTGAAATTACAAGACAGGGCATTTGTGTTCCTTTACCATTAAGATGGCAAAACATAGTATATGTCCATAAAATACTAAGATAAGAAAAGTTCCATTATTCAAGATAATGTCTTGGGTTAAGGCTCCTTATTGTTAATGGACACAAACAGAGAATGCTCTTTGCTTCTTCTGGCTTTGCAGTTGTTGACACAGGAAGAGGTATTCTCTGGATTTACTCAGAGAACAAAGAGGGGCATGTCTACTAGGCCAAGGTTCACCTTCTTGTTCACTAGTTCAGGCTTTGACCCCTACTGGGGCTCACATGATCTTAATTGATCATCAACATTTATTTGCAATATTTCTGTGTCCTGTTAATACTGTTGATTTTTATAAAGTTTATAAACGATGTTGAAAAAACATACATTCTTTAGCAGTCCAACTGAGAAAATGTTATCAGATTTTAGTTGTAATTTACAAGACATTTCTTCCATTTTCTGTTTTTCTTTTCGTCATCTTTCAGTTGGTGTTATCTAATTCTGAGAAAGGGATCTTAAAGTCTCCTACTTTTATTAAGTCACTATTTTTGAAATTCTATTAATTTTTGCTTTATAAATTTACATATTTAGACTTTTGGATTGTACAAAGTTAATGCTGGCATTTGGTTGTAGTCTCTGATTCCTTTTAGCCAAATTTAATTTGTTTTTCTCTGATTATATTGTGATTATCTTTCTTTCCTCTGATAGCACGACTGAATCTTCTGCTTTCTAGACTCACTGCATACATGGTAAATCATGTCCTAGCTTTTTATAGTGTATTCATTTCTTTTTTAGTCATGCCTAGCTTTATTTATAGATGCACAGTGCGCTTAGCATAATGCCTGGTACATAGGAGGCACTTCTTAAGTGTTTATTGATTGATTACTTATTGATTGATTATGCTTTTTTAAATCAATATCTTGGAGCTTTTTCTATTGTTAATCAAGCATCACTCCATGTCACATCACTGGATATTTTAATTCATTGAAATTTAAAATTATAAGGATTGAGTGTATATTTTCCACTCTTATTGTATTTAATATTTCTCTGAATTATGGGGTTTTTTTTGTTCCCCTTAAGTTATTGAAACAACACTTTACCTCACAATCATTATTCCATTATCTACATTTAGGAGACATTAGTCTCCAGACCCTCTTCTCACTCTCCATTGTTTTCCTTCTACCCTTAAATGTTCCCCAAGTTTTAGAGTTTTCCCCCATGATTGCTTATTCTTTCTTCCTTGTACTGTTATCCCATTTTTCCACCCCTCTTTTCCTCTTTCTTTGTTCCCTCTCAGTTATGTACTTAATTCAAAATATCCCTGACCGCTTTCATTCCTCCTTTTGTTCAGCTGCATATTCTTGAGAAACAAATTCCCCACTAGCTGTGCCCAACTCCTTGTTTGTCTCACCACTTAAAGTTCTTCTGTCCATCTAGAAGTGACTGACACATCTAATCTTCTTTCTTTGGGACTCCTAGTTTTATCATTATCTTGGTCTGAATTCTGAAATCTTTCAAAGTTGCTTTTCTCTAGAATATTTTAATTACTCTCTCGATTGTTCTCTATCTGTTCTTCACTTTGCTGCACTTCAGTGCATAAATGTCTTCACACTTTCCTCTAGTTCTCCATCCCCTCATTCTTAGAGCATAATGAGACTTCATTACATTCACCTGCCACCATTTATCTAGAGATTTTCCAATGAAAGGACAATTGTCATGTGTTTTCTCATACTCAGCAGACAGTCAGGTACACAGGCAGCACCTTCTGAATAGTCAGGTTCAATTGATTGCCAAGATGTCTCTGAACAGGGATTATCTGATTAAACCCCTCAAATATGTGATTTAACTGCCTGAATTATTGTGTTGTTCTTGTGTTTGTCCTACATTTTCAAAGAGGACCTTGACATCAGAGAAATGATGACATGACTTGCCCTTGACTTTGTTTTCAGTGAGGGAGAGCTGTGTAAGGGCAAAAGCCTCACTTTTTTCTACTGAGTCCTCTGGATCCAGTGACCAGATATTCATCAAGATGACTGGAGATGGCTGAGGATGTAATGGGAGACCTTGGATTCTTTGGCCTTGTGTCTATTCAGGTACTCAGGGTGAGATGAAGCCCATATAGTCAATGGACATGTTTGAAAAGTAGTCAGGGAGTGGCACCTTTAAAACAAAATAAGGAAATCAAGCGGGAAGGGAAGGGAAACAGTTACAACTAATAATCACGAGTTAGCCTAGAGGGGTCGAGGACACAGTACTTAAGTGGAGTTTGGTCAGGAAGGCAGTCTATGGGCTTCAGAGTGCAGTAGGTTTAAGGTTTAAGGTCATCAGGGGAAAGGAAAGCAGAGGAGAGGACAGGATAAGGCAGGACAGGAGAGTCTAGATTATCCATATTACCAACAGTAATTGGTGATGCTTTTAGATAAATACTTTCTATCAATTTAAGGAAAAATCTATTTTATGACTGTCCTTTTTTTTAATAGAAATGAGTGTTGTATTTTATCCAAAGCTTTTCCCACACATATGGATACAATCTCAGGTTTGTATGAAGAACCAGAAGCCACAACACACAAAGCCTCAAATTTTAGGCACAAGAACTGTGGTACAGAGCTCCCTGTGCCACAGAATCAGAGATCTACTTTGAAATCCAGGAAATGGGTTATTATCATCAGTAAGAAGCAAAGCAGAAAAGAAAAGACTTAGAATCTTTCTATGGGCACAAGGACCAAAACACAAATACCGAAAAGGTCAGCATTGAGACTGTACCGCAATCTGCAACTTCAGAAGGGAATATGATCTGGTCGGAAGCACAAAGAACTTCTTGAAGAGTTCTGGAAGCATTTGAAAACCCAAATGAGAGAAATAGAAGACAAATTGGCCAATGATTTTAAAAATATGAAAAAAGAATTTACTGTAGAGAACAGCTCCTTAAAAAGGAAAATTGAACAAATGAAAAAAGAAGTATAAAGCCAACTAGTGAAAATAACTCCTTAAAAGGAACAATTGGACAGAAGGAAAAGGAGATGCAAAAGTTAATTGAAGAAAACAATCTGATAAAAAATAGAATGGGGCAAGTAGAAGCAAAGGAATCTCTGTGACATCAAGAAGCAGTCAAACCTAATCTAAAGAGTGAAAAGATAGAAGAAAAAGTCAAATATCTAATTAGAAAAACAAATGACCTGGAAAAAATCCAGGACAGAAAAATCTAAGGATTATTGGTCTACCAGAAAACCATGATGAAAAAAAGAGCCTGGGCAATATTATCCAAGAAATCATCAAGGAAAATTGCCCAGAAGTCCTAGACCCAGAGAGCAAAATGGGCATTGAAAGAATCCACCCTTCACCTCCTGAGAGGGACCCAAACTGAAAACAACAAGGAATATCATTGTCAGCCAGAACTATCACATAAAGGAAAAAATACTACAGGCAGCCAGAAAGAAACAATTCAAATATTGAGGAACTACAGTCAGGATCACACAGGACCTTGTAGCTTCTATAGTAAAAGATCAAAGGAATTGGAAAGTAATATATTGTAAGGCAAAGGAGATGAGATGACAACCAATGATCAATTACCCAGCAAAGGTGAGCATAATATTTCAGGCAAGGAGATGGACATTCAGTGAAGTGAGGGATTTCCATACCTTCCTGATGAAAAGGCCAGAACTCAATAGAAAATGTGATCTTCAAACGTAGGTCTCAGGAGAGGCATAAAAAGGTATATAGGGGGAAAAAATTGTTATTCAATATGGGCACACTGTTTACATCCCTACAAGAGAAGATGATACTTTTCAGTCTTGAGAATTGTACATGTATTATGCAATGTAAAAGGGATAAATATAGGCAGTTGTAGCGGGTTTAAATTCAAGGATGTGATGACAACAAATGTGATTCAAGGGTGTGAAAAGATTGTAATGGGAGATGTGAAAAGGAGGAGGCAGAAAAAAAATAAATTTCGTCACAGGAAGAGACACAAGAATATATTACATTAGAGGAAAAGAGGGGAGGGAGATGAGTATTATTTCAGATATACTCTCTCTGATCTGATTCAAGGAGGGTAAAACAAAGTAAAAAGGCAAAAACCTGGGAATGGAGTGAGAGGTGGGGAGGGGGAGTGTAGGGGGCCTTTTCTAGAGGTTCTGGTTTCAACCTTCTCTTCTGTCAGAAACCTTTCCACATCCTCCCAATACTTCCCTCCAACTTTACCTACCTAGGATGTCTCTGTGTTGTCTTTTTTTCACTCAGGGGCATCTGGGTTCCTCTAATAGAAGGGAAGGAACCCTGAGAACAGATTGCTGCTGTTTGTTGCTGTGCCCCCTGCACCTGGCATAGTGCCTGGCACATGGTGAGTTCTGAGCAACGGCTCATAGTTGTATTTGTCTGAGCAACTGAGGATGTTGTTTTAGCAGCTGAGGATGTTGTTCACACTCTGGGGACTAAGAGAGTTCTGAAATGCCCCCTAAAAAGGTGGAACATTGGGAGGGGCAGTTCTGCATCTGCCCTCTGCTTAGGGGGAGGGGCTGGGAAGGTAGCATCACCTGAGCCCTCCCCTCCCCACCAGGCCACAGGGCAGGAGACCAAGAGCTCAGCGGCCAAGAGCCCCAGGGGCCATTAGCAGCCTAATTCAGCCCCAAACTCATTCCAGTGTCTCTCTCTGGTCGTGAAAGGGAAATGGGAGCCCCAAGGATTGTGAGAACGAAGGTCATTTATTTTGTTGGCTTCCTTTTGGAATGGAAAGTCCTTGAAAAGAAGAATAGTGTTTCCTTTTGCTTGAATTTATATTATTAGTAATTAGCATAGTCGAGGGAGGAAAAGAACTCTTATGTTCACCATTGTTTAGAGACACTCTTCATAGAGTCAAAAATGGGATCAGAATCTCATTTTCCAGATTCATGGAATAGATTCACATCAGAATAGGAAGTGTTTCCCAGTTCAAAAAATGGTCATAATATTTGAATAGCCATTTTTCAGAGGAAGAAACCCAAATGATCAGTAGTCATGTAAATGTAAGCTTGAGTTATATACAACAAAATATTTTTACTTTTTTTTTTTTGAAATGTAGGGCAGATTTTATTTAACTCAATGGCAAATGCAAAAGATTCATTTTGTTGTTGTCCAGTCAGTGCAGTCATGTCTGACTCTTCATGACTCCACTTGGGTTTTCTTGATAAAGTTACTAGAGTGGTTTGCTATTTCCTTCTTCAGCTGTTTTCACAGATGAGAAAACTGAGGCAAACAGGGTTAAGTGACTTGCCCAGGGTCACACAGACTGTCAGTATCTGAGTCGGATTCCAGGCCCAGTGCTCTATCCACTGTGCCACCTACTGCCTATATATAGGTTGCTTTACATCTATCTGTTTGCATGTTGTCTCCCCAGTTAGGATGAAAGCTTCTGAAGGCCAGAGACTGTCTTCTGTCTCTTTTTATATCCCCAGAGTCTAGCATAGAGCCTAACAGCCCAAAAGACTCATACCTGAGCCCATAAACAGTCAAGAAAAATGCCTCTGTGGGAAGATCTGTGTCTCCCTTTGTAAGCCTTCACTATCTTTTTTTTTAATAATTAAATTTATTTATTTAACTTTTAACATTCATTTTCACAAAATTTTGGGTTACAAATTTTCTCCCCTTTTATCCCCTCCCCCCCAAGCACCAAGCATTCTAATTGCCCCTGTGACCAATCTGCTCTCTCTTCTATCATCCCTCTCTGCCCTTGTCTCCGTCTTCTCTTTTGTCCTGTAGGGCCAGATAGCTTTCTATACCCCTTTACCTGTATTTCTTGTTTCCTAGTGGCAAGAACATTACTCGACAGTTGTTCCTAACACTTTGAGTTCCAACTTCTTTACCTCCCTCCCTCTCCACCCCTTCCCTTTGGAAGGCAAGCAATTCAATATAGGCCAAATTTGTGTAGTTTTGCAAATGACTTGCATAATAGTTGTGTTGTATAAGACTAACTATATTTCCCTCCATCCTATCCTGTCCCCCATTACTTCTATTCTCTTTTGATCCTATCCCTCCCCATGAGTGTCGACCTGGAATTGCACTCTCCTCCCCATGCCTTCCCTTCTGTCATCCCCCCCACCCTGCTTGTCCCCTTATCCCCCACTTTACTGTATTGTGATATAGTTTTCATACCAAAATGAGTGTGTATTTTATTCCTTCCTTTAGTGGAATGTGATGAGAGTAGACTTCATGTTTTTCTCTCACCTCCCCTCTTTATCCCTCCACTAATGAGTCTTTGCTTGCCTCTTTTATGAGAGATAATTTGCCCCATTAAATTTCTCCCTTTCTCCTCCCAATATATTTCTCTCTCACTGCTTGATTTAATTTTTTTTTAAGATATGATCCTATCCTCTTCAATTCACTCTATGCACTCTGTCTCTATGTATGTGTGCGTGTGTGCATGTGTATGTGTGTAATCCCACCCAGTAACCAGATACTGAAATGTTTCAAGAGTTACAAATATTGTCTTTCCATGTAGGAATGTAAACAGTTAAACTTCAGTAAGTCCCTTATGACTTCTCTTTGCTGTTCACCTTTTCATGGTTCTCTTCATTCTTGTGTTAGAAAGTCAGATTTTCTTTTCAGCTCTGGTCTTTTCATCAAGAATGCTTGAAAGTCCTCTATTTCATTGAAAGATCAATTTTTCCCCTGAAGTATTATACTCAGTTTTGCTGGGCAGGTGATTCTTGGTTTTAGTCCTAGTTCCTTTGACTTCTGGAATATCCTATTCCATGCCCTTCGATCCCTTAATGTAGAGGCTGCTAGATCTTGTGTTATCCTGATTGTATTTCCACAGTACTTGAATTGTTTCTTTCTAGCTGCTTGCAATATTTTCTCCTTGACCAGGGAATTCTGGAATTTGGCCACAATGTTCCTAGGAGTTTCTCTTTTTGGATCTCTTTCAGACGGTGATCTGTGGATTCCTTGAATACTTATTTTGCCCTCTGGTTCTAGAATCTCAGGGCAGCTTTCCTCGATAATTTCATGAAAAATGATGTCTAGGCTCTTCTTTTGATCATGGCTTTCAGATAGTCCCATAATTTTTAAATTGTCTCTCCTGGATCTATTTTCCAGGTCAGTTGTTTTTCCAATGAGATATTTCACATTATCTTCCATTTTTCCATTCTTCTCGCTTTATTCTGTGATTTCTTGCTTTCTCATAAAGTCCTTATCCTCCATCTGTGCCATTCTAATTTTGAAAGAACTATTTTCTTCAGTGAGCTTTTGAATCTCCTTTTCCATTTGGCTAATTTTGCTTTTGAAAGCATTCTTCTCCTCATTGGCTTTTTGAACCTCTTTTGCCAATTGAGTTAGGCTAGTTTTCAAGGTGTTATTTTCTTCAACATTTTTTTGGGTCTCCTTTAGCAGGGAGCTGATCTGCTGTTCATGCTTTGACTTCATGTCTCTCATTTCTCTTCCCAGATTTTCCTCTACCTCTCTAACTTGATTTTCAAAATTTTTTTTGAGCTCTTCCATGGCCTGAGCCCATTGGGTGGGCTGGGACACAGAAGCCTTGATTTGTGTGTCTTTGCCGGATGGTAAGCATTGTTCTTCCTCATCAGAAAGGAAGGGAGGAAATGCCTCTTCACCAAGAAAGTAACCTTCTATAGTCTTATTTCTTTTCCCTTTTCTGGGCATTTTCCCAGCCAGTGACTTGACCTCTGAATATTCTCCTCACACCCACCTCACCTCCTGATCCTCCCAGCCAGTGTTTGGGGTCTGAGATTCAAATGCTGCTTCCAGCCTCAGGGCTTTGGGCGGGGGCAGGGCTGCTATTCAGTGTGAGATTAAGTTCCCATGCTCAGGTCGGGGCAGGGCTGCCTCTTAGGTTCAGTTCCCTCAGGGAGTTTATGCACAGACCTTCCACAATGGATCCAGGCTCCTGCCCCCTTGGTGAGCCCTGGTTTGCAGCTGCCTCTCAGCTTTTACCTCCTGGGGGGGCTTGAGTTATGGGGTACCCCATTCCCCTCTCGACCTGCCAAAGAGACTCTCTCACCGACCCCCGTCACCTGTGGGTGGAGGGATTTGTGAGGCCGCTAGAGATTCCTTCCCTGAAGCCTGCTCAGATCTGTATCTCTTGGTGCTGCGGCTGCTGCCGCGGCAGGTCTGGTCTGGGCTCCGCGTCTGCAGTGCGAGGGACCTTTTGTGAGAGGTTTGCAGGTCCCTCTGTGGGTGGAGGGACCCGCGTGACCGCTGGAGATCCCATCCCTGAAGCCCGCTTGGATCTTTTCCTCTTGGTGCCGCAGCCGCTGCAGGGCTGCACTCAGCTCCCAGTCCTGGCACCCAGTCCTCAGCGCGAAGGACCCCCCGCGAGAGGTTTGCAGGTCTCTCCAGAACAGAAATCTCCCTCGCTCCAATGTTCCGTGGCCTCTGGGTGCAGAATTCGCAGTGAGTTACTTCCCTGTAGCCATTCTATGTGTTGTGGGTTCGGAGTTATGTGTATGTGCGTCTTTCTACTCCGCCATCTTGGCTCCCGCTACAACAAAATATTTTTAAAAAAGTTTCTGCTCTCTGAAGATGGCAGAATAGGTCAGAAAATCCCAGGCTCTCTAGATGTACTCAAGAAGTGATATAATAATTGTAGGCTCAGAGGGAACATAGAGAACCAAAAATAAATAATAATAGGGTAAGAAATGTGGTCCTCCTGGGACAATCAGGGAAGACATGAAGAAATATCCTAGAAGAAATTTCATTCCTCTGGTGATGTCTGGTTAAACAACCAGCAGCAAGCCCTGACATTAGCTGGGTGGGGAGACTGCCTCAGCCCCAGCCACAGGAACTTTTCCCCCTGGAACATTTAGGGGAGTAGAGTGTCTGTTCCAGAGAAGAAGGAGGGAACATCTGCTGACAAGGAATGCCACACCGTGCTGTGATTGAAGACATGTTTGGTTATAAGGAAACAGCAGATGCTGTGAGTGTAAAAGCAGTGGGGCAGGGACTCAGTTAGCTCTCGGCACATACAGGAGTCTGCAGGTCTTGGTTTTGGCTCCAGGACAGAGGGGAAAACTGAAGGAGGAGCTGAGGCCTGAGGCACCATCCCCCATGCGCTAGGAATAGAGCTGATTACAAAAACATATCTAGTACAGAGTAAAAAACAAAGGAGAACATTCAACTATAGAGAATTACTATGGGGAAAGAAAAGACTGTGGTTCATCTATTGAAGGAAATAAAAATCATTCTACCCCAATGTCAAATGGTCGCCTGCCCAAATAGAATTCAAAGCAGAACTTTAAAAAAACTTCAAAATTCAAAAGAGAGAGACCAAGATAAACTAAAAAAAATCAAACAATACAAGAATGGTCTAAGAAAAACAGGATTATGAAAAGAATGCCAACCCATTACAAAAGGAGATGCAGAATATTAAAGAACAAAATGAGTCTTTGAAAATTACAAGTGAATCAGGAGAAGCTAATGAAATTATGATACATATACAATGAAACAAAATATAAAGAATGAAAAAATGGAAGAGAATAAGGAACATTTCACAAGAAAAACAATGGATCTGGAGAGCAGACCAAGGAGAGAAAACATAACAATAACTGGACTACAAGAAAGCTGTGATATCAAGAGGAATGTTGATAGTAATATAAAAATAATAAAGGAAAATTTCCCTGAGTCATTGGAACAAGAGGGGAAAGTAGAAATAGAAAAAAAAAGTCTACCAATCACCATCGAAAAGGTGGTGATTGGAAAAATGTGAAAAACCCATAAAAATATCAGAGTAAAATTCTGAAACCCCAGCTCAAGTATGAAATATTATGAGCAACAATTAAACAAAAAATTCAATAATTTTGCCACAATTATAATCACATGAGACCTACTGGTGGTGTCACTAAAAGACCACAGGTCTTGGAGCCCAATATATATTGAAGAGAAAATGAACTGAGATTGTAGCTGAAAATATCCTACCATCAATGCTGAGTACAATCCTGAGTGAAAGAAAAAATGGACATTTAATGAAATGTCAGACTTTCCAGACTTTGTTAAAAAAGAAAAGAGACCTGAACTTAAGAGAAGATTTGACATACAAGAGCCAAGAGAGATACAAGATACATAGCAAACACTAATTACAAGGGACTTAATAAGGACAGACAACTCATCTTTTATGTACATAAAGTGTATGTCTAAGATTGTCATTAGTAATTGGGTAGATAGATGGAAAGATTGGCGGTAGATGTGAGCATGATATGAGTTCAAAAAGTAAACCCTTGAGGAACACCTAAAAAGAATAATTATCTCATACAAAAGAAGTTCAAAAGGAAGATCCAACACAGAGGAATTAGATGGGGGAGGAAAGCTGGTAGTCCTGGAAACCTAGTTTCATTGGGAATGGGTTCAAGAGGGAACAATACATATGATATATATCTGAAAGAGTATAAAAGTCTTCTAAATCAGAAAGAAATGAAATTCTAAAGGGATGGAGGGATCCCTTTCTCATGTTTTTCTTTTTCTTTTGTCATTGTGAACATAGTTATCACTCTTGCATGCGAGAGAGTAGTAATCAGCCTCATCCTCAGTCATGAGCCTGAGTCCTTGAGCCCCTCCCTCTTTCCACAAATGGAATTCGAGAATTGGGCAGGGATCCCCAAGGACTAGTCTCTAGAATCCTAGGTCAACAGGAGAGACCTTCAAAATTGCTGCAGATACCAGGATACAAAGCAGTTCTCCGTACCATCCTCAATAGATACATACTGGCTGAAGTCTAAGACCCAGAGGTGGCTGAGGGAACACATAGAAAGCCATAGAACCTGGAAGGTAGGGAAAGAGGAGGCAGAGTGGTCTATTTCCCAAGATGATCCTAACCCCCCAAATGCAACAAGATCCAACAGGGGTTCCTGAAAGGAGCTGAATTGGTGCTGTGGAACACTCAGAGACTGGCAAAAAAGCAAAGACACCTAGGTCATCCTCTGCATCTCATGACATTGACGGTCATCCTGACTTTTGTCCTTCCACTGGAAGAGAGTGAGACAACTCTGTGCACCTGTGCCTAACTTAAATCATATTCTCCTGCAAGTCAAGACATCACCCATGATGGCACTGAGCCTCTAAGAAATGAGGACAGCATTTGTAGTGGTAATTCAAATGGGAAGGTCTTTCCTATTCATTAATAGGCTCATGTGACCTGCATAAATCACATGGAAGTGTAAGTCACAAGTGGTGGGAGGAGCTTGCTGAACTGGTAGAACAGGAAGGGTGGAGCAGAGCTGGGAGCAAGTTGGTGAGAGCAGTTAGAGCAGAGGAGAGAGGACACAGGCAGGTACAGATAGTCTTCTGAGCATTTTCTTGTGGGAAGGCTGTGGTGGAGGGTGTGTGTGTCAGGACTTGGGAATGGCTTTGTTCTCTACAATGCTAATGTGTACTGACTTCTTGGTTCTTATAATGGATTTGGCTTCCTGTTTTGGAATAAATATTTTTCTTTTTCTTCTGTGTGGAGAGTCTGTTATACTTTGTGATTCAGAACTTCACCATCATGTTCATAGTCACCACCAGTGCTGTGAACATTGCCTTGGCGAGAAAGAATTTCCCAAGGGCATCGTATCTCTTCCAATCAAAAGGAAGAGATTGGTTTACTTTTGTTACTGTAGGTTCACCATCTGGCACTTAGGAGAAGTCCTTAAAAATGGCTATTATTTGTTGTCCTTATTCTTTGGAATATTTTTGTAGCTTAAGAGTCAGGCAGTATGTATTCATCAAGAGCGGCTTACTCTCTGCTTAGTTTTGTAGATTCTTAACTCTCAATGGACTATTTTGTGTTCCAACATTTTCAGGCCAAAGGTCTTTGCTGGGGGCAGAGAAAACAGAAGCCAAAGAATCTTTCAGCAGATCAGCCTTCTATTTGTCTGAGGCTCCTCACTCCCACCCACCCGACCACCATCAGTACACATCCTCTGCCTTCAGAGCACTCATTCTTTCCTCCAAAACTGACAGAAACTACACCCTCTCCATTGTCTGGAACATTCCTCATTAGTCTCAGCTGTGTCTGGGATTGCTGGTCTCAGTGAAATTGCCCTCCCAGAACTGACCCTTCCTTCTATGTCTTTCTTATGGCCAGGGAATTTCCCAGACCCTCTTGTAGAGATTCAGGGAATGATCTTGGACTATGTAACTTCATGAGGGAAGGGGTTGTTCTGAGGATTCTCTAACCTTTTGGGGGGAATTTTTATTTTCCTTCACTGAATTCTACTATTGAGGACTTACATTCATTCCTCCTACCATTTAGATTAACTGAAACATGTCTTCCATTAATATAAGCCTCTTCTGACTTAAATATGATGCATGGAATCATAGTTTTAAGAGAGGACTATTTGACATCCCTCAGTCAGAGGCCAAGAAAGATTTTCAGCTTCCCAAAGACATTTCACTATTTGTGGAAAAGATTCCACTACCTAACCATATGAGTAAGGATTTCCTTTACCTAGACTCTTGATTGTCTTTGGGTTACGTCACCTGCTTTTCCCCTATTAATCTAATGCAACGTCTTTAAAATGAAAGCTTTCAGTTCTGTGAAGGTAGGATCCTGCAAATTCAATGTTTAAGTCTGTAACTTTCTCCAGGGAGTTTATGGAACTCGGGACAGGCTGACTCTTTAGGAAACCATCAGTGAATCTGTAACCTTGACCAAGCAGCTACTATGTTCTATTTTCTGGGCCAGGTGCTAGAGATACTCAGATGTGTCTCTCTTTCAATCCCTGCCTGAGAGTACCCCTGTTTCTCCAGCCCCAGTGTCCCTTATTCTACCCTTGGTAATCCCAAATTTCTTTAGTGAGGCTCAAACTTGAGATCACCAAGTTCAGTATAGACCAGAGCTTCATTCACAGAATGTCTCATACAGTAATTAGTCATCATTTATTAAATTCTAATTTTTAAGGAATTATTTTCTTCAGCAAGCTTTTGTACTTCCTTTCCCATTTTGTCAGTCCTATGGATTTTTTTGGAATTCTTTTGCTCTGCACATTTTTGTGTATCTTCTGCCATGCAATGGACTCTTTTACTTACTATTTTTTCTACTACTCTCATTTATTTCTCCAATATTTCTTCTAATTCTCTAATTTGTTAAATCAATTCTAAGCTCTTCTAGGAATTCCTGTTGGACCTGAGACCACATTAGATTTTTCCTTGAAGCCTTGCATACTGCCCTTTTGATGCTATTGTCCTCACTTAAGTTGACGCCTTGACCCTTCGTATTACAAGAATCTCTTTCTATACTCAAGGTTTTTTGTTTGTTTGCTCATATTTTCTGCCTTTTTTGGGACATGGTGTTTTTAAGGGAGAGCTGGGCTCTGGTTGTACACTGCCCAAGCTTTTCGTGTTGGGGCTTTGGGTCTTGCTGCTGTCCTTCCCTGGCAATCTGGGCTAAGCTGCCTGCTGTCTCTGGAGGGCAGATTTCCCGGGTGGTTTGGCAGTGGGATGTCCCTGTGGGTCTGACCTGGCACTGGGCTTAGCTATTTACCTGCAAGGGTTGCACTGGAAACACAGGCTTATTTGGCCAGTCCCACTTCACTCCTGGTGATCACTGAGGTCAAGGGCTCCCTGGTGGCTTCTGGTAAGGGTAGGCTCATTGGGGTGTGGCCTTGTGAGCTGCACAGATTGCTCCATTTACTGGGAGACTGCTGAATTGCAGGAGTGTGAATTGCCCCAGACTTGCAGCCTTACTGCAGGCCTCCTGCTGTGGACGGTGCTGGTTCTGCTCTTAGACCCTGTTCTCCTACCAGCCCAGTGTGATAAACCTTTTCTGCCTGGCTGCTAAGCTGCTTCCCTGCTCCTAGATCAGACTGAGTCAGTTTTTTTACTTCTTTTGGAGGAAACTTGGGGAGGACTTCAGAGGGTTCCTCTTCTCCATCCTGGCACCAAAATAGCCTCCAAAGCTTGGAAGAGGCTGAAAGAGCCCTTCACGGGGGCAGCACAACTCAAAGGATGAGAGGGGAGCATGTGGAGGCAGGGAAAGAGGGAGCAGGTGAGGGTCTGAGGAACGGGAGACTTAGAGGGAGAGGGTCATTGGGGAAGGGATTCCCAGGGAGAAGAGCAGGGAGGGAGAAAGGGAGGAAGGGGCCAGAAAGTGAAGTTGTTTCTGTCCTGTGCTCACCAAGTACGTCTCTGGAGCCTAGAGGGGAGGGTACAGGGGGAGAAGGCCTGGCAGGGTTTTTGTCTCACTTCCCCCTCAGTCTATGTCACTGTGTTTACTACTCCACTGCTGACAGTAATAATCAGCCTCATCCTCAGCCTGCAGCCCAGAGATGCTCAGGGTGGCCGTGTTCCTTGACTTGGCACCAGAGAATCTGTCAGGGATCCCCGAGGGCCTTTTGTTAACATCATATATCACCAGCTTAGGGGCCTGACCAGGTTTCTGCTGGTACCAGTGTACATAGTTGCCAAGAGTTCCATCCCCAGTACAGGAGATGGAGGCCGTCTCTCCCAGGCTTTTGGACACTGACGGAGGCTGAGTCAGCACTAAGGAGGCCCCAGAACCTGCAAGGGAAGGAAAGAAGAGATTGGTCACAGGCAGGGGTCTCTTTCCCTCAAGGGGATACTGACCCCTGAAGCAGCTTGAGAATGAGCTCAAGTCAGTAGTATGGCTGACCTCAGACACTGTGGGGCCTGAGTTACAGGGAGGAGTCCCTGGGCAACCTCACCTGCGTAGACGGTCAGGAGGGAGAACAGCAGAGAAATCCAAGCCATGGTTAAGAGCCTCTGTGTCCTAAGGATCCCCAGATGGGGCTGGGCTCCCCCAGGGCTCACTTAAGACCAGCCCAGGCCCTGCTGGGAGGAGGCCCCCACATGCAAATCTGCTCCTGCTCTGGACACCTGAAAGAGGGGCCTCAGGTGGTGACTGACTGACTCTGTGGGTTCCTGAGGCACAGGGGGCAGGTCCTTTCTCTGGCAGGGGAGTGTAACAAAAGCCCCTGAGGTCATTTCCTCCTCTGAGATTCTGGGATTCTTGGAGTCAGGTTCCTTCCTACTCAGGACTATGTATGATGCTGCAGGACCTTGTCACTGTAACTGAACTGTTTTGTCCTCCTACAACTTCCCTGTACCCTGGAGCCTTCTCCCCATGGACCCCCCCCCCCATGCTGCCCCTTCCCCCATTGGTGAGTTCCCCCAGGCACTGCTTGGGGACAGCCAGACTTCCTCCCCTCCAGATGTGGTTGGGACTCTGGAGGATTCAGGAGCATAGGGAGTGGGGTCTTCTCTCCCCCATGACTGTGGTCTCCTTTCAGTAGGTGTTTTCCTATTAGGATGTGAGCTCCATCAAGACACTGGAATCACTAGCCCTAAGCACAGGGCCTGACACATGAAGGGATTAAGAAATACCTGTTGCCTTGCCTGGCCTCTAATCCAGAACTGCCTCATGATCATCCAAAGGAAGAGTTGTAACAGTGAGTGGGCCCAGTTTCTGCCCCTATGTCCCTGGGACTTCTGCTGCTCAGGCCTCCCAAGAGGAGGAAGGAAGTTAGGCACTTCCTCACTCTGGGACCCACTTCTCTATTGGTAAAATGCGGGCAATTGGACCTAAGGGTCTACAACTTCCCTACCATCTCTGGTCTTAAATGGTCAAGCCCAAAAGTTCTGTTTTCATCTGGAATTCACCACAGACTCCAAACACTGAGATCGTTGGGGAGCCAAAAGTAAGGGCCTAGGGGATTTGGGAAGTGTCTCCTAAAGAGGTGGGGCATTGGGAGGGGTAACTCTGCATCTGTCCCCAACTCAGGAGTTGGGACTGGTATGGCAGGGCCAGCTGCGCATCCCCCAGGACACAGGGCAGGAGACCAGGAGCTCAAGGGCCAAGAGCACCAGGGGGTGCTGACAGCCCAACTCCGAGCTTCCAAGGACCACACAGCTGGAGCTGGTACCCACAGTCTCTCTTATCCTTCACGGGCCACAAGCATGCAAAACTTACCATACCTCAATCTCTTCTGAGTGCCTGTGAGCTGCTCTTTGGCTTCCACCAGAGCAGAGGCTGAAGGGACTCTGGGGCATAAGCTCCTGGCTCAGTTGGGAAAAACTCCACTTTATCCAACAGTGCCCTCTACAGGCAAAGGTCAGTAAGTACTGCTTCTTCAGAGAAGTACATTCCTGTAATCTTCAACCTCCTATGGGAGTGTAATGCCAGGTAATATTACTTAGGAAAAAAAAAAATAACAGCATAGAAGAATCGAGCAGCCTGGGGTTTTCAAGGCTGAGACAGCTGGAGATTCCTGGAGGACTTCAAATGAGCTAGGATTTCACCTCCTAGAAGACTGTGGAGAATCTTTACACCTTTTTGACAAAGATATTGGGAACCAATGAGCCTGGTGAATGACTCAAAAAGATTCTCAGGGCTAAAAAACAACCAACACTGGAGTCCAGTGGTAAGGACGAAGTCGAATGAATTTTCAGGAGATCTCAGTGATGTGGTTTGTGGTTCCAGTTAGACAATACAGATTAGGATTATCAGAGGAGAGAGGACAGAAGCATGTGTGTTAGTGGAGTAACAACAGTGGAAAGTGAAAATGTCTTTAGAATCCAGAGTTCCCAGTCCCTGAGAATATTGTTGTGGTGGAGGAAATGATGAATTTGTCGACTTGGAAAAATGTGGAAAAACTAAGATTTATGAAAGAAGATGTTATTGGCCCTCACAGAAACAGAGGGTTAATATGTACAGTGCAGTCTTACATAGATGCACTTGAATACAAATGTGTATACATGAGTATGATTATTGATATCTGAGTATATGTATGCGTAAGTATATGTATGTACACAGGTGCCTGTGTTTATGTGTATTTGTATGTCTTCCTGTGTATATGGCAGTATGTGTATATATAAGCATATATGTATGTATGTTTATATACATGTATATATGTACTTGTCTGCATTTAATTATGCCTTCTGGAGTGGGAGGGTGAAAAGAACAAATTAAAAAGCTCACAGCTGAGAACACAAGAAAAATTACAAGGGAACAAAGAAAAGATGGACAGCTCTCAGTGCAGTGCATAGCATTTATTATACAGGCTTTCTTGAAATGGAAATTTCTTGCTGCTTATTTTGAATCGTCTACCACATTCTGCTGTGCACATTACAATTTTTTTCTTTCCTCATTCTTTGTTGTTTTCACTTTGGCTTTTAAGTTTGTTTCTTTTTCTTTGCTTAGTTCATATTTAAGAAAATTACAAACATTAAGTTTCTACTGCTCTCATTGAGACCTTCTTCAATCAGCTGCTTCCGTGTCTGTTTCTATCTGATATTTTGCCCTTTTTGTCTGAAAGAGCTCTTTCTGAGGGATATTTACAAGCATCGTGTCATTTTATCTTCACAGCTATCATGAGAGGTAAAAGTACTTGTGGGGGACAGGATTTGAACCTGGATCTTCCTGGATCCAGGCCCGTTACTTTATTCACTACATCACCTAAGTACAATGTGACATTCACAGAGCCTACCTCAGCCCTGAATATCCTGGCACAATTCTGAATGGCACAATACCACAGACTCTCCACAAGGAAGCAGAACCAAAATATTTATTCAGACACCAGAAAGACAAATCCATGGCAGTAACAAAAATGTATACACAATAACAATGCAGAGAACAACACCATTCCCAAGCCTCCCCCTGCTAGGTTTCCCAACACCAGGTCCATTAAACAAATCTCAAGCAGGCTCTCTTAAACACAATCACAATCTCACACTTACACTAGCCAGAAACCTGATTGCCTGCATCCTTCCTAGCTCTGACTGCTCTCATGACTGTAATGGCAATTGAAATGGAAAGGTCTTTGTCATTCATTAATGGGCCCATGTGACCTGTTTGAATCACCTGGAGGCATAAGACACATGTGGTGGGAGGAGCTTGCTGAACAAGTGGAACAGGAAAGTTGGAGCAGAACCTTGAAGAAGTGAATGAACAACCCGAAGGCAGAGAAGAGGGGACACAAGGAGGCAGGCAGACATGGCAAGACTCTGTCTCTTGAGTGTTTACTGATGAGAAGGCCCTGGCAGAGGGTTGGTGGAGGCTTGAGAATGGCTTTGCTTCCAGTGGTGATCATGTGCTTCTTGTAAATTCTTGGTCACCATGACAGATTTTGCTTTCTGCTTCTGGAATTTGGCTTCCTACTGCCTAAATAAATATTTTTCTTCTTCTTTCTGTATGGAGTGTCTTTATACATCATGACTGAGAACTGTGCCAGCATATTCCTAGTCACCACCAGTGCTGTGAATATTGCCTTGGTGATATATTTGGGGTCATGAACAGGATCTCAGAGTATAAAATCTCTTTTTGTAGGCAGAAAGAAATTAGAGGAAGAAACTAGTATCCCAGGTTGGGATGACTGAACGTATTTTCCACTCACTAGGGAATGGTTTCAAAGCATTGCACCCTGTGAAAACTGGGAAGCAAGGATATAGGAGGGGGAACCTGGAGACTTGGAAAAGTGTTTGCAAGAAATTCCAAGTACCCCAGGAAAGGAGTGGTAGGAGGAGAGGGTGAATTTTATTAACAGGTTACAGTATTATGTGTGAAAACAGAGAGGAGTTACTGAAGGAAAGCATTCAGATGGAAAAAGAGTTATCCACTTTGCATGGACTTCTCAGCCTTCAGGCTCTCCTTTAAAAAATCAGGCTGGGGTTAGGCAGGTCTCAAATGGAAGATTAGACTGTTCATTTAGTTCAGAAGAAGCTGAAGGTTGACAAAAGAAGTGCTCATTGTGACCTTTGCACAGACCCAGTCCAGTTACCACTGTGTCATAAGGAAGCCAGAGCAAGAAAGTGAAATAATGTTAGAAGGAAAAGTTTCTCAGGCAGAAGCATGCCCAATAGGGAGGCAGAAACAGGAGAACCAAGGAGGTAGAACAGTGTTTAAGGAAGTGATTGAGGATTTAACTCAGCAGGAGGTCACAGATATTTTGAGTCAGTTCTCCCAGTGGATGGGAGAAGCATTAATATCTTGGATGATGAGCGTCAGTGATGAAGGGGCCAGAGGAGTATTTATAGATAGTGAGGATAGCTTAAATTTTATAGCTATGACAATCCTTTTGTACAGAAAATTTTTACAGGTTACAATATGCAAGGAGGTAAAAATACTACTAATCTGTTAGCTTTGGCTGCAGAAGGTTGCAGTAGCCCATATCTTACTGACTGTATGTAGCCTAGAGGAGAGAGAACCTGGTATTCACTTAGGGACAGTATAAGGAAGTTAAAGGAGAAGTCATTCCCCAAGTGATAAATGGTCAAAGGATATGAGCAGGGAATTTTCAATGCAAGAAATTAAAACTATCTATAATCCTATGAAAAAATGCTCTAAATCAGTATTGATTGGAGAGATGCAAAGCAAAACAACTCTGAGGTACCACATCACGCCTATCAGATTGACAAACATGGTAAAACAGGAAGATGATAAATGTTGCAGTAGGTGTGGGAGAGTTGGAACACTAATTCATTGTTGGTGGAGCTGTGAGCTGCTCCAATTATTCTGGAGAGCAATTTCTAACTATACCAAAGGGTTACAAAAATGGACATACTCTTTGACCCAGCAATACATTTCTGGGACTCTACCCCAAAGACATCATAGAAATGGGAAAGGCTCCCATACGTACAAAAATATTTACAGCCTCTCTCTTGGTCGTGGTCAAAAACTGGAAATCAAGGGGATGCCCATCAAATGGGGAATGGCTGAACAAGTTGTGGCATATGAATGTAATAGAATACTATTGTGCTATGAGAAACAATGAACAGGAAGACTTCAGAGAAGCCTGGAAAGACTTGTATGAACTGATGCTGTGTGAAAGCAGCAGCACCAGGAGAAATTTGTTCACAGCAACAACCACAGTGTTCGAGGAATTTTTCTGCTAGACTTGGTACTTCATTGACATGCATGGACTTCAATAATTTTCAATGGACTCTTGAGGTAAAACACCTTCCACCTTCAGAGAAAGCACTATGGAATTGGATCACAGACAGAAACAGACCATTTTCTTTTGTATTATGTTATGTTTTGTCATGTTTTATGGTTTCCCCCATTCAGTTTAATTCTTCTATGCAACATGCATTTAATAGGAATGTCCATGTCTGCTGGGGATGGAAGCTCAATTCCATGTGGACAGTCTCGGGTGGGTAAAGGTGGGAACTTCTAAATCTTAGAGTTCTCATGAGGCCCCCCATAAAACACCAGGGAATCGAGGAGTGAGACCGAGCAATCTCGTGTATTTCTGCCTCTTCCCGTGAGAAACGTGATGGGAGGAGCATCCCCCTCGAGACTGTCCCGGATCTGGGCACACCTATTGTTATCTAACAGGCACAGTATTCAGGTGCAAACTATGTGGCTGGAGAGCTTAATTAGGGTCAGGAAAGCCTGAAGGCTCTCTTAGCTCGGGACGGGCCCTTACAGGACAGAGGGCTCCGTTTTTCCTCTCTTCACTCTCCCCTCCCCCTCTCTCCCCACTTACACTTCTGCTTCCAATCTCTTATCGTAAGATCTTTGCCTCCTTGGGAGATTCCTCTCTCCCTCCTAAGGAAGAGCTTCCCCTGCACTTGTAACCAGGACCCTGAATAAAGCTTAACCCTTGTTCGACTCTGGAAAGTCTCTTCTCTCATACGTTTATCCGGTTTGGCCAGCCGAAGACCTGCGATAGAGGTAAGGTAAGACTCGGGTAGCCCTCAGGCCTCTAGGCCTGGCACGTGTCAGACTTGTATAAGACTGTAGACTGTCTCAGGGAGGGAGTGGAGAGAGGGGGAAGAGTAAGGGGGAGGGAGTGGCAAAACATCTAAGGTACATGGAAGTGATTGTGAAGCACTGAAAACAAATAAAATAATTTAATTTACAAAATAAATAAAAAAAAGAAAGTTAAAGGAGGAGCTAATGATGATTGCCATAATGATCAGAAATGCGGATGGATGCTATGATACTGCCTTTGCAGTTTACCCTAGAAATATAATTGAGAAGACAGATTCTTCTGTTTACTAGCACTTAATTTGTAAACATTTAATGCTTTTCAATAAGCACTAAAAATTAGAGAAATAGGGCACCCTCTTCCTGAGGTGCTGGACAAGATTTCAGAGTTAAGTGACTTCGGGGACTGGGGAAAAGACAAAATTCCTAAAGAGAGAGGAATAAATAGAGTTAGAAGTGAGCCCCTTTAACAAGCCCCCACAGTGAGAAACATGCTCATCTTGAATAAAGAACAATGCCCGTTCTGAAATCAGGAAAACTTTTATTACTCTTTACATCTATTCCCCCTGAATGGACAGTTAGCCTCCCCACTAAGGTTACAGGACGAATACAACAAATGCAGAAAGATTGAGTTCTTATACTGTCTTCTGAACTTTGGGTCTTCCACAATAATGTCCCTTTGCCTTGTGACTCCATGTTCTCATCTCTGATAGGCTTTTCTTCACACAGCAACTTGGGCATGCACATTAGTTTCTGACCTCTCCCCTGTCTATGCTGGGTCACAACCTCTGTCACCTAGGAATATGGAAAACAGGACTTTCTTGTCTGCCACAAAATCCCCCTTTTTTCTTTATTAAAATTTCTGTTTCCACACCTAAATCCAATCAATAAACACCTCCTCACATTCTTTCCCCTGTGAATTTTCCCCTTCATCTATCTCTCCTTTATTTAAATATGGGAAGGGAGCAAAGCTGATCCACACTGACAAATTGCAAGGGGTCAGTTCCCTTTCATAAGTACAGATAGAGAGATTCAAAAGGAACAGGAAAATTAATGAATTGTCCATTTAGAAGTTCCATCTAATACAACAGTTTGGGGAGGAGCATCATCTGATGCAGTTTTCTGGTCTGGATGCTCGTGCAAGTCGTCTTCAGCACAGCATCTCTGCATCTTCTTTCCTTTATCGTTTTGTTGAAATTCAGGTGTTCATGCTCCTACAAAACTGACCTTGATACAATTTTAGATGACCATCCCTAGGGTTTATAAACTTATCACTCATACAAAATCAAAATTTGAACTTTAGCCAATTGTCTTGTTTAAGAAATTCACATTAGAACCCAGTTTTTACATTTTACATTAATTCACTGTTCATTTCCCACATCAGGAGGATGATATTTCACTAAGCATTCAATAACAGGCTCCAGTACTTACATAAATGCAATAAATAATCATTTTTTAAATTTTATTTTATTATTATTATTTATTAATGTTTAACAGTCACTGCTATAAAATTAAGATTTTATCCCCGCCATACCTATCCTGCACTACCCCCCTCCCTCCCCATGACCACATACAATTCTGTATAGGTTCTGCATATACTTTCCTATTGAGTACATTTTCACTATAGTCATGCTATGTAGTCAAACTAAAATGAATGGAAGGAATCATTTAACAAATCAAAACATGATACACAAAAACACACATACACACAAACATGATCTGCTACATTCTGTGAATGACTTCCATATTTCTTTCTCTGAGTGTGGAAGGGATTTTGCCTTAGAAAACCACCACTGGGATTTTTTTTTAATAAGTTCTTGTGTTGGGGCGGAGCCAAGATGGCGAAGTAGAAAGACGCTCATACAGATAGCTCCGAACACACAAACCACAGAACGGCAGAGGGGACCAACCCAGGGCGAATTCTGCACCCAGAGACCACGGAATATTGGAGCGAGGGAGATTTCTGTTCCAGAGAGACCTGCAAACCTCTCACGGGGGGACCTTCGTGCCGGGGACTGGGCACCAGGGCGGGAAGAGGAGAGCAGCCCTGCCGGGGCAGCGACACCGTGGGAAAGAGATCCAGCGGCCACGCACGTCCCCCCACCCACAGAGGGACCTGCAAACCTCTCGCAAAAGGTCCGTTGCGCTGCAGACATGGTGCCCAGCCCGGACCTGCGGCGGCGACGGCGGCCACGGCTCCGAGAGACAAAGTTCTGAGAGGGATCCGGAGGCGGGATCTTCAGCAGCTGCATGGGCCCCCCACCAACAGGTGACTGATGGGGGTAGGTGAGAGAGTCTCTTTGGCGGGTTGAGAGGGGAGCGTGGTGCCCCATAGCTCGGCCCCCCCCCCCGGGAGGTGGGGGCCAAGAGGAGGCTGCGGGCGGGGGCTCCCCAAACGAGCGGGAGCCTGGATCCATTGTGGAAGGTCTGTGTATAAACCCCCTGAGGGAATTGAGCCAGAGAGGCGACCCTGCCCCTGACCTCAGCACCTGAGCCTAATTTAACACTGAATAACAGCCCTGACCCCGCCAAAAATCCTAAGGCAGGAAGCAGCATTTGAATCTCAGTCCCCAAACGCTGGCTGGGAGGACCAGGAGGCGAGGTGGATGTGAGGAGAACATTCAGAGGTCAGGCCACTAGGGGGAGACAATGCCAAGAAACGGGAAAAGAAATAAAATTATTGAAGGGTACTTTATAGGAGAAAAATCATTTCCTCCCTTCCTTTCTGATGGGGAGGAACAAGGCTTGCCATCAGGCAAAGACACAGAAATCGAGGACTCTGTGCCCCAGCCCACCTAATGGGCTCGGGCCATGGAAGAGCTCAAGAGGAATTTTGAAAATCAAGTTAGAGAGGTGGAGGAAAGACTGGGAAGGGAAATGAGAGGGATAAGGGAGAAGCATGAAAAACAGATCTGCTCCCTGCTAAAGGAGAACCAAAAAAATCTTGAAGAAATTGGCACCTTGAGAACTAGCCTAACTCAGCTGGCAAGGGAGGTGCAAGGGGCCAATGAGGAGAAGAATGCTTTCAAAAGCAGAATTAACCAAATGGAAAAGGAGAATTCAAAAGCTTACTGAAGAAAATAGATCTCTCAAATCTTTACTGGTACAGATGGAAGCTTTGGACTTTTCGAGAAAGACAGATATCTCAGAACATACCGCGCAGATTCGAAAAATGGAAGATAATGTGAAATATCTTATTGGAAAAGCAACTGACCTGGAAAATAGAATCAGGAGAGACAATGTAAAAATTCTGGGTCTACCTGAAAACCATGATCAAAAGAAGAGCCTAGACATCATCCTCCACAAAATTATCAAGGAAAACTGCCTTGAGATTCTAGAACCAGAAGGCAAAATAAATATTCAAGGAATCCGCAGAACACCGCATGAAAGAGATCCAAGAAGAGAAACTCCTAGGAGCATTGTGGCCAAATTCCAGAGTTCCCAGGTGAAGGAGAAGATATTGCAAGCAGCTAGAAAGAAACAATTCAAGTATTGTGGAAATACAATCAGGATAGTACAGGGTCTGGCACCTTCTACATTGAGGGATAGAAGGGAATGGAATAGGATATTCCAGAGGTCAAAGGAACTAGGACTGAAGCCAAGAATCACCTACCCAGCAAAACGGAGTATAATACTTCAGGAGAAAAAATGGTCCTTCAATGAAATAGAAGACTTTCAAATTTTCCTGATGAAAAGACCAGAGCTGGAAAGAAAATTTGACTTTCTAACACAAGAATGAAGAGAACCATAGGAAGGCGAACAGCGGAGCGAAATCATAAGGGACTTACTAAAGTTGAACTGTTTACATTCCTACATGGAAAGACAATATTTATAACTCTTGAAACATTTCAGTATCTGAGCACTGGGTGGGAGTACACACACACACACATGCACACACGTACACATACAGAGAGACAGAGTGCACAGAGTGAATTGAAGAGGATGGGATCATATACTAAAAAAAAAAAAAATGAAATCAAGCAGTGAGAGAGAAATATTGGGAGGAGAAAGGGAGAAGTTATATGGGGCAAATTATCTCTCATAAAAGAGGCAAGCAAAAGACTTATTAGTGGTGGGATAAAGAGGGGAGGCAAGAGAAAAACATGAGATCTACTCTCATCACATTCCACTAAAGGAAAGAATATAATGCACACTCATTCTGATAGGAAAACCTATCTCATAAGAGAGTGGGGGACAGGGGCACAAGCAGGAAGGGGGGGAGGATAGAGGGGAGGGCATGGGGAGGAGAATGCAATACGAGGTCGACACTCACGGGGAGGGAAAGGACCATAAGAAAATAGAAGTAATGGGGGACAGGACAGGATGGAGGGAAATATAGTTAGTCTTATACAACACAACTAGTATGGAAATCATTTGCAAAACTAAACAGATATGGCCTATATTGGACTGCCTGTCTTCCAAGGGGAAGGGGTAGAGAGGGAGGGAGCTAAAGAAGTTGGAACTCAAAGTGTTAGGACCAAATGTAATGTTCTTACCCCTGGGTAACAAGAAACACAGGTTAAGGGGTCAAGAAAGCTATCCGGCCCTACAGGACAAAAGAGAAGACAGAGACAAGGGCAGGGAGGGAGGATAGAGGAGAGAGCAGATAGGTCACAGGGGCAATTAGAAAACTTGGGTCTGGGGGGGGGAAGGGGGAAAAAAGGGGAGAAAATTTGTAACCCAAAATTAAAAATTTAATAAAAAAAAAAGTTCTTGTGTTATTACAAAATTCCAAGTCTACCAGAAAAAACTCTCACACACTGTGGTCATTGCTGTGCGCAAAGTTCTCCTGGTTCTCCTCCTTTCACTCAGCATTAGATCAAAGCAGTCCTTCCAGGCCTCTCTGAAGTCTTCTTGTTCATCATTTCTTATGGCACAGTAGTACTCCATTACATTCATATACCATAATTTATTCAGCCATTCCCCAATTGATGGACATCACCTTGACTTCCAGTTTTTGGCAACTACAAAGAGTGCTGCTATAAAGATTTTTGTACATGTGGGACCCTTTCCCATTTTTATGATCTCTTGGGGTTACAGTCCTAGTAGCGATATTGCTAGGTCAAAGGGTATGCATATTTTTGTAGCCCTTTGGGCATAGTTCCAAATTGCTCTCCAGAATGGTTGGATGCGCTCACAGCTCCACCAACAATGAATTAGTGTTCCAACTCTCCCACATCCTCTCCAGCATTTATCGTTTTCTTGTTCTGTCATGTTTGCCAATCTTATAGGTGTGATGTGGTACCTCAGAGTTGTTTTGATTTGCATCTCTCTAATCAAAAGTGATTTAGAGCATTTTTTCATATGATTATAGATATCTTTAATTTCTTCTTCGGAAAATTGCCTGTTCATATCCTTTGACCATTTATCAATTGGGGAATGACTTGTATGATTATACATTTGAGTCAGTTCTCTATATATTCTAGAAATGAGGCCTTTATCCCCAAGCTTAGCCATAAAAATTCTTTCCCAATTTACTACATCCCTCCGGATTTTGGTTGCATTGGGTTTGGTTGTGCAAAAACTTCTCAGTTTAATGTAATCAAAATTATCCATTTTTCATTTCATAATGCTTTCTATCTCTTCTTTAGTAAAAAATTCTTCCCTTCTCCATAAATCTGATAAATGCACTATTCCTTGCTTCTCCAGTTTATTCATGGTATCAATCTTTATACCTAAATCATGTACCCATTTGGACTTTATTCTTGTGTACGGTGTCAGGCATGGGTCTATGACTAATTTCCGCCACACTGTTATCCAGTTTTCCCAGCAATTTTTGTCAAACAGTGAGTTCTTATCACAGAAGCTGGGGTCCTTGGGTTTATCAAACAGGAGGTTGCTATATTCCTTGCCTACTGTGTCTTGAGTGCCAAGTCTATTCCACTTGTCTACCTCTCTGTTTCTTAGCCAATACCAAGTGGTTTTGATAATTGCTGCTTTATAGTACAATTTGAGGTCTGGTAGCACTAGGCCACCTTCCCAAGCATTTCTTTTCATTAGTCCCTTTGATATTCTGGACCTTTTGTTTTTGCAAATGAATTTTGATATTATTTTATCCAGCTCTAGAAAATATTGTCTTATAGTTTAATTGGTATGGCACTGAATAAGTAAATTAATTCAGGAAGAATTGTCATTTTTATTAGATTAGCATGGCCTACCCATGAGCAACTGATGTTTTTCCACTTTCTTAAATCTGACTTTATTTGTGCAAAAAGTGTCTTGTAATTGTGTTCATATAGTCCCTGGGTTTGTTTTGGCAGGTAAACTCCCAAGTCTTTTAAAGTGTCTACCCTAGCTTTAAATGGGATTTCTCTTTCTATCTTTTGCTGTTAGACTTTGTTGCTAATATATAGGAATGCAGAAGATTTGTGTGGGTTTATTTTGTAACCTGCAACTTTACCAAAGTTGTCTATCATTTCAAGTAGTTTTTTACTAGAATCTCTGGGATTCTCTAAGTAAATCATCATATCATCTGCAAAGAGTGATAACTTAGTTTCTTCTTTGGCTATTCTTATTCCTTCAATATCTTTATCTTCTCTAATTGCTACAGCTAACATTTCTAGTACCATATTGAATAATAGTGGTGATAATGGACATCCTTGTTTCACCCCTGATCTTACTGGGAATGTATCTAGCTTATCCCCATTACATATAATGCTTGCTGAAGGTTTTAGATAGATATTGCTTATTATTTTATGGAAAGTTCCCTTTATTCCTATGTTCTCCAGTGTTTTTAATAGGAATGGGTGTTGTATATAAATAATAATTTTTAACACAGTACATATCACATCATAAAGCAATTCCAGCTTCTGGTCATGCGATGCTTTTTTTAAAGCATTTACAATATAGACCACAAAACATTTTTATTTTAACATTTACCACCTGAGACAAAGATAATAATGAATATGCATGTAAACCTCACGAGCCCTTGCCTGAATTGTTTCTGTACTATTATTAAGAATTAAAGGCCCTAACTTATTTTTGTTAAGTGTGAAATTCTAAAACTAATAACTTAATTTTAGACTCAACCTCAGATGTTCCCCTACCAACAGTCTATTATTTAATCTATCTGGTATTAATCTTACAAAACTTTTGATTATAGGAATTTGCCACTAAGAGTAGGGACATTTCAGGGAAACAGCATCCCCTTAACTTCATGTCAATTCCAGGAAGGAGTAGATTGTCATTTGATATTCAGCCAGGCTTCAAGTCTGCCAGGTATCAGTGGGGAAATTGAGTCAGGAGAATCCTACCACAGCCTAGGCTGAATAGCTGCTTTCCTAACTTTCCCATGAGATCACTTTTTTTGCAATTCATACCAGCATCTCACAGGTTTAGGGGCATCATGAATCAGTGTCTCAGACTGCCTTTCTTGCTATCCATACCTGGAGGCAGACTCAGCAGAACAATCAGTTAATCGTCCTATAAAATCTTAAAATACCAAGCTCCAATAATCAGTTTCATATATGACTATATTCTAACATTGGCTAAGGAACTTCGTTTGCAGCAAGTCTTAAGTAGCTTCCATGCCTTTCTATCCATGCTCTAGTTCTTGATTAAATAACAATCACAAAATGAAATGTACCATCAAACCCCTAAGTTATTGCTCTGATAGATTTACACCTGTTTCCCAAACTACTCTATCCTTTTCTAATCCTACTTGATCTGAAAGAATGAGCTACACATATAAGTTCAAACACTAATTTCAGCTTATGTTCATGAAATGAAGTCAGATCAAAACAAACATCTAAGTTCTCCATTAATGTAAAATATTACCATAGGTTACCTGCCTCTAAGAAATTTAGACTGAAATTCTTTTCCTCAAAGTAAAAGCATCTCTGATTTAGTCTCAGTAACTTGGTTCAGTCAATTGTATTTACCCAATTGCTCTCTGTAACATGTAAAGACTTTATTCCAAGTTAGGACTTTTGTCCCTAATCCAATGGAGTTTTAGTCCCATTGTCTAAAAGGTCCCTGGAAAATCTCATCTTAAAAACTCCTTGTTTTTCCCCATCTGAACTGGCTGTCCTGATGCCCATGAGCTTTTCTCTATCACCATGCCCAAATCTCTGTTCTACTTCCCACTCTTAATCCTATCAGTCCGAACCCCAGGTTACTGGCCACTCTCATCAAGACCATTCCTGGAACCTCCAGACTGCCTGGGGCCACCCCAGACTCCTTCCCCAGAATCCATCTGTGAGAAAGTGACATCTTGTTTTAGCATTGCAAATGCTCAGATCCCCAAAAAATCCACCCAATATTGAGAAATCTCCACAAGCTTTTTCCTTCTTTGGCTAAAAGAAGGCTTGGGTGAATTCATTGGAGCAGGACTCAGCATGTTATTTTGGGGTCCCAAGTACCCCTAACCTCAACAATTCCATACAATGACAGCTAACTCTGACTCCCAGTCTTGTTCTATGGGACAATGATCCAACCTCACATTTATACCTTGGTTTTCTTTCCTTACCTAACCATTCCCGTTACATTCAGAAAGAAAGTTCCATTTCAGGGACTTTATCTTTCACAAGCTGATACCAGAATACGTATTCACCCAATTAACTGAAAACTACAATTGTGCTTTCTGCTTACTTCTTAAACTGTCTTTTTTGATTATGGAAACATGCCATGTAGATGAAAAGCAAGGACCTAATTAGATGTCATCTCCACCTTATAACCAGACTCAGAAAGAGCCAAGGGGGAACATCCCTTTTCAGAGGAAATAATAAACACCTTTAGCAAAGTTCCAGGATGCAAAATGAACCCACACAAATCATCTGCATTTCTGTATATTACTAATAAAACCCATTGGAAAGACAGAGAAAGAGAAATGCCATTTAAAGTTACGGTAGACACCATAAAATATCTGGCAGTCTACCTGCCAAAACAAGCCCAAGGAGTATATGAGCACAACTGCAAAACACTTTCCCCACAAATAAAGTCAGATCTAAATAGCTGGAAAAACATCAGTTGCTTGTGGGTATGCCAAGATAATAAAATAAAAATGAAAATTGCACCTAAATTGATTTACTTATTCAATCCCATGACAATCAAAAACCCAAACAAATTATTTTCATGAGCTAGAAAATATAATGTCAAAACTCATCTGAAACAATAAATGGACCAGAATATGGAGGGAATTAATGAAAAGAAATGCTAGAGAAGGTGGTCTAGTCACACTAGATTTCAAATTATATTACAAAGTAGCAATCATCAGAACCATATGGTGCCAGCTAAGAAGTAGAGGGTAGATCAGAGGAACAGGTTAGGTACACAAGACACAGAAGTCAACGACAAGAGCAGTCTACTGTTTGATAAACCCAAGGACCCCAGTATCTCAGATGAGAACTCACTGTTTGTCAAAAGCTCCTGGGAAAACTAGAAAATAGGATGGTAGAAACAGGGCATAGAACAATGTCTGACACCACATACCTGCATAAAGTCCAAATAGGTACACAAAGTGGGTGTAAATGCTGATACTATATACAAATGGGGAAGCATTATTTGTCAAATTAATGGAAAATGGAGGAATTTATAACCAATCAAGAGACAGAGAACATTCTGAAATGCAAAATGGATAATTTTGATTGCATTAAATTGAAAACTTTTTGCACCAATAAAGCCAATGCATCCAAAATTAGGAGGGAAGCAGAAACATGGGAAAGAATTTTTACTAGTGTCTCTGATAAAGGTCTCATATCTCAAATCTGTAAAGCATTGAGTCAAATTTACAAGAATAGAAGTCATTCCTGAATTGATAACTGGTTAAAGGATATGAACAGGCAGTTTTCAGAGGAAAAAAGTTAATGCTATCTATAATCCCATGAAAAAATTCTCTAAATTACTATTGATTAGAGTGATGCAAATCAAAACAGTTCTGAGGCACCACATCTTACCTATCAGATTTGCTAAAATGACACAACCAGGAGATGATAAATGTTGGACAAGATGTGGGGGAGTTGGAACACTAATTCATTGTTGGTGTAGCTGTGAGCTGATCCAACTGGATGTGGAGAGCAGTTTGGAGCTATGCCCAAAGGGCTATAAAGTGACCCAGCTATATTTCTAGGAATGTATCCCAAAGAGGTCATAAAAATGGGAAAAGGACCTACATGTACGAAAATAGTTAAAGCAGCTCTTTTTGTGGTGGCCAAGAATTAGAAATCTAGGGCATGCCCAACAACTGGGGAATGGCTGAGCAAGTTGTGTTATATGAATGTAGTAGAATACTATTGGGCTATAAGAAATAATGAACAGGAAGACTTCAGAGAGGCCTGAAAAGACTTATATGAACTGATGCTGAGTGAAAGGAGAAGAAGCAGGGGAACATTGTAACACTATAACATTGTAACATTGTAACAGTCACAGTGTGAGAGAACTGTTTGTGATAAACTTGGCCCTTCCCAGAAAACATTCCCAAAGGACTCTTGAGGAAAATACCATCCCCATCCAGAAAAAGAACTCTGGAATCAAAATGCAAAATGAAAGAGATAATCTTTTCTGCTGGAATGCTTTGTGTTGTTTTGTTCTCCTCATGGTTTCTCCCATTGGTTTTAATTTTTCTATGCAACATGACTAATGTGAAAATGTGTTCAATAAGAATGTTTTTGTAGAGCCCATAAAAATTGCATGTCTCCTTGGGGAGAGATGGGGTAGGGAAGAGGAATGCCCCACCCCCGGGCAGAAAAATAGGGAGGGAGAAGAGGAGGAAGGGAACTGAGCAACCAGTTGGTTCTGTCTGGTGTTCACCAGCCATCGCTCTGCAGCCTAGGAAGGAAGGCACAGGGTGAGCGGCCCTGGCAGGGCTTTTGTCTCACTTCCCCATCAGTCTATGTCACTGTGAGAATCAGTATCATCATCCCACAGCTGACAGTAATAATCAGACTCGTCCTCACCCTGGAGCCCAGAGATGCTCAGAGTGGCTGTGTTCCCTGACTTGGAGCCAGAGAATCTGTCAGGGATCCCCAAGGGTCTGCAGTTATTTTCAAAAATCACCAGTTTTAGGGGCCTGGCCATGTTTCTGCTGGTACCAGTGTACATAGTAGCTACTAATTCCATCCCCAGTGCAGAAGATGGAGGCCGTCTCTCCCAGGCTTTTGGACAAGGAAGGTGGCTGAGTTAGCACATAAGAGGCCCCAGAACCTGCAAGGGAAGGAAAAGAGAGATTAGCCAGAGGCCCGGGCCTCTCTCCACCAAGAGGATGCTGACTCCTCAAGAAGCTTCAGCATGAGATCAGAGCAGGAGTAGGTCTGACCTGAGACATTATGGTTCCTGAGCCACAGGGAGGAGTCCCTGAGCAGCCTCACCTGTATAGACAGTCAGGAGGGAGAACAGTAGAAAGATCCAAGCCATGGTAAATGTTCCTTCCAGAGTTCTGTGTCCTGAGGCTCCCCAGCTGGGACTGGGCTCCCACAGGGCTCCCTTAAGACCAGCCCAGTCCCTGCTGGGAGGAGGCCCCCATATGCAAATCTGCTCCTGCTCTGGACACTTAAAAGAGGGGACTGAGGTGATGGCTGAATGACCCTGTGGGCTCTTGCGGCAGCCAGTGCAGATCATTCTTCCGGCAAGAGAAGGTCATTAGGACCCCTGAGGTCATTTCCTCCTCTGACATTCTGGGAGTCATGTTCATTCATCCCTAGGCCTGTGTCTGACAAGCCAGTGCCTTGTCACTGTAACTGAACTGTTTTCTCCTTCTGGACCTTCCCTATGCCCTGGGGCCTTCTCCCCATGGGCCATCTCTCCCCAGTCATGCTGTCCCTTCCCCACATTGGTGAGTTCTCCCAGGTCCTGCCAGTAACTTCTGCTGGTTTAAGCTGAATAAGTTCTGCCTCCTTGGCTTTTTCTGAAAGCCTCTAACTGTGTTCTGATTGGTCAGGGCCACCTGCAGTTTTTATTTAGTAACCTTAGGGACTAATGACCTTTGTGAACACATAAGCTGTCTTGCACAAGTTTCTGACCTTCTTTATCTGACTGCTAGGTCACAACTGATCAACTCTCATCACTGATAGTTTTGACTCCATGGAAACAGAACTCCTTTCTCTATTTCTCACACTCTGTATAATGACATGATTTGCAAATTTGACTTTGTTTTCGTGAGGGAGGGCTGTGCAGGCTAAATGGTGCAGGAGTCAGGAGGAACTGAGTTCAAATCTCACCTCAGACAGTTGACACACACTAAGTGTGTGACCTTGGGTAAGTCACTTAACCCCAATTGCCTCATCCCGGCTCATCTTCAGTCACTTCATCTTCAGTCATTCTAATGAATATCTGGTCACTGAATTCAGATGGCTGTGGAGAAGTGAGGCTTATGTCCTGCACAGCCCTCTCTGACTCAAAACAAAATCAAGTGCAACTCATGTCATTATTTCTCTGATGGCATGGTCTTCTTCAGCAATGAAGGATGCACACACACACTCTGTATGTTGGTGAAAGGACAGGACAGGCTTTGGGAATCCTAACCCAGTCCTTAGGACCTCACCCTAGCAGGTTGCCTCCTTCTCAAATTAGTTCAACTCTGTGGCTGCTGGATGGTCATCATGTCTCCAGGCAGAGAGTAAATGCTCAACAATGGCTTCGATTATTCTGCACATTGTTAGTGTCTGGGAATGTTGTTCAAACAGGGTTCTAAGCGAATTCTGAAATGTCCCCTGCCAAGGTGGGCATTGGGTGGGGCAGCTCTGCATCTGACTCCACCTCAGGGGGAGGGACTTGGAAGGCAGCATCAGCTGAGCTTCCCACAGGCCACATAGTGGGAGACCAGAAGCACAGGGGCCAAGAGCTCCAGGGGGCATTTCCTGCACAACTCAGCCCTAAATTCTTTCCAATGTCTCCCTCTGATGGCCTCAGGGCCAATGGCAGCCCCAGGGAAAGTCAGGAGAAAAGTCCATTTTTTTATTGCCTTCCCCCTTTGCATGCAAGGTCCTTAAAACTGGGGACAACTCTTTTTTTCCTCTTAAATTTCTCTTTCCAACAACAGTTGGAAAAGTACGGTGGAAGGAAGAGAAGGACCCTTATGTACATTAATGTTTAGAGAGACTGTTCATGGTTGCCGAAAATGGAATTAGAGTATTATTTTCCAGATACATGGAATAGATACTAATTTATTAGAATACGAACCATTATTTAATTGAAAAAATTGTCCTACTATACAGATAGCCAGTTTTCAGGAGAAGAAACTGAAATCATCAATAGTCATATCAATGTAAGCTTGTGTTAAGTAAAATAACAATTAGGAAAATGCTATTGTTCTCTGGAAAGATGGTGGAAGAGGTGAGAAACTTCCAGCCTCTCCAGATTTCCTCCCCAAACGAGATGATAATAGCACCTTGGGCTGAACATAGAGTGGTAAAAATACAAAATACTCAAGGTAGAAGTGTGATCCTCCTGGGACACTCAGAGAACTGAAGAAAAATCCTCACATGAAGTTTGGTTCCTGTGAAGAATAAATATCTTCGGGCTAGGTCTGTTTAAACAACAAGCAGCAAGCCTTGGGTTCAGAGGCTGCCTCAGCCCCAGCCCCAGGAACTTTTATCCCTGGTACAGTGAGGGGAGTCTGAGCTAGAGAAGAGTGAGGGAACCTCTGCTGATAGGGAAGGCCAGACCCAACTGGGCTGTGGAGATGTGGCAGGGCATGAGAAGGAACCAGTACATGCTCTGAGTATGGATGTAGTGGGGCAGGGACTCTGCTAGCTGTGACCACTTACAGGGGCCTGGAGGTCTTGGTTTCTGTTCCAAGGTAGAGGAAAAAAACTGAAGGAGGACCTGAATACAGAAGCAACATCCTACATGCCCCAGGGCTTGAGGTAATTCCAGAAACTTTGCTACCACAAGTAAAAAAAATGAGCAAGGAACAGATAAAGAATCCAACTACAGGGAATTACCATGGGGACAGAGAAAACTAGGGTTCTTCTTCAGAGGAGGAAGCTAAAGCAAAGAAATGCTCCTCTCCCCCAAAGGGTAGCATAGAAAGGTCACCTGCCCACAAAGAGTCCATACAAAAATTTTAGGAAGACTTTAAAAATCAAATGAAATTGAGGAAAAAACTAAAAATAAAAAAATAAAAACAAACTTAAAAAAGCAAGATTATGAAAAGAAGGTCAAACAATTAGAAAAGGAGAACCAGAATCTTAAGAAACCAAACGTCTTTGATAATTAGAATTTGGCAAGGGGAATGTAATGAAGTAGTAAAAGATAAAGCAATGATAACATAAAACACATAGAATTAAAAATAGAAGAAAATTGAAATATCCCATAAGAAAAACAACTGATCTGAAGAACAGATCAAAAAGAGAAAATATAAAAATAATTGGACTACCTGAATGTTGTGATCAAAAAAAAAAAAAATTTGACACAATAAAACAAGAAACAAAGAAAATTTTCCTGAAACATTAGAACAAGAGAGAACAGTAGCAATAGAAAAAATCCACCTATCACTACCTGAAAGAGATCCCACAAGGAAAACCCACAGGAATATTATAGTGAAATTCTGAAACACCCTCATCAAGGATAAATCATTACCAGAAACAAGAAAAGAACAATTTCAGTATGATTAAGCACCCACTCATCTCCTGCACTGAAAGCCAAGAGCAAAGTAATAGGTTTAACAAGTGATCTCCAGAAATTGTCCAGGACTACTGCCCCTATCCTGAAACTAGAACTCTATCATACCTCAAGGTAATTTGGTTCTTCCCTCTCTTTCCTCTTCTCAAGCCCCAAACTGAACACATAGCAATGGGGGGTGAGGTCCTTGAAACACCACTTGGAAAATGTCGTCCCATTTGATCATCCACACAAAGCATTGTTTTCTTTGCTGGAAATAAATCGAAGAAATGAATCCAATGAAAGAACAAACCATATGATTTTTTATTTGAAACTGAGAAACACTTCTAAGAGACCTGAGATGGAGAGTACTTCCCCTTCTGGCCAGCAGTAGACAGCTGTGTTGACTAGGAAGAAAGCCTAGAGAAAAGAGAGAGAAAGCCTAGAGAAAGTCAGAGAGTCTTCATGGGAAACACAGCCTTTGTGACCATTTGCTGCACTTGGACCTGATCAAATGGGGAGAAATACTGAGAACAGTAGGGAGGGTGCCCTCTTTCCCCATCCTTCCACTCTCTCCACCTCTTTCAAACCACAGTGGTCAAGGGATCAACAGAAGCAAATCTCTGAGACCAACTTCACGTACAAACAGAGGCATGCAGCCTGCTAAGAAAGGATGCGTTGAGCTGCCCAAAGTTGGCAAAAAGATTCCCTACCCAAGGGGCAGTTCCTTTTCCTCAACCTGGGTCCAAGAGCAGTCCCTATCCCACCTAGGACTGGCCAGCATCAGACACATGAGTTTTGCTCATTGGAGATTTCTGAGGACTTGTGCGAAACCCTTAGCCTCCAAGAAAGCACCACCTCTCTCCAGCTCTGAGGAACACCATTGTTAATTGATGAACAGATCAGTTGGTGCTAGCTCTTAAGTTCTCAGGCTTGGTAGGCTAACTGCAGATCAGGAGATTAGTACCTTAACTAATACAATTGGGATAAAGTCCTCCCATCCCCCAGGATGGGGCAGGTGAACCAGAACATGCAGAAGTTCCATTTCTCAAAAAATGACAGGAGTACCACGGTTACACAAGAAAGTCTCAGAGTTTAGTCCTGGATAATTACGTCATGTCTCATTAATTTCCTCTTGGCCTGATCTGGCGTAGTGGTCTTGGCCAATGGGACACCTGTGCTGGGAACATTCATCTCTTGGTTCATAGTTCCATATGTAACTTCCATGACCTGGTTCACAGTTCTGAGAAAGTGCTTTTGTTTGGATAGCATAGCTCTGAAATGGGAGCCAGCTGAAGGACTGGGACAGAAAAAAATGGCTGTGGAAGGAAATTCAGATGGAGAAGCTCTGAAAGTTTCAGGAGACAGCAAAGCACAAGAGAAGTGAAGTGGAGTCAGAGAAAAGTGTCCTGCCACTGGAATAGAGAGTGAGACAACTCTGCCTCACGTAAATTCTAAGCTCCTTAAAGTCAAGATATTCACTGTGATGTCCCTGGTCCTCTTAGAATCTAGGAGAGCATCTCTCATATTCAGGGTCATCTTATCTCTTCCAATCTAAGAGAAGGTCCTTGAGGAAATAGACTGCATTACCTTGGTTACTGTAGCCTCAGCACCTGGCACTGAATAGTCCATCCTTAAGAAAAGGTTACTGCTTGGTTGTTCTACCTATCATTTTTTTTCTTTTTCGAAAAATTAATTTATTTTTAGTTTTCAACAGATACTTCCACAAGACTTTGAGTTTCAAATTTTCTCCCCATATATCCCCTTTGTCCACCTCAAGACATGGTGCATTCTGATTACCTCTTCCCCCTAATCTTCCATCCCTTCTATCGCTACCTTGTCTTATCCACTTCCCTTCTATTTTCTTGGAGGGCGAGATAGATTTCTGTACCACACTGACTGCTTATCTTATTATTCAGTTGTATGTAAAAACAATTTTTTTGAAAAAACATACTGGTCCATCTCATTTAGATTGTCGAATTTGTGGGCATAAAGTTGGGCAAAGTAATTTCTAATTATTGTTTTAATTTTCTCCTCACTGGAGGTGAGTTCACCCCTTTCATTTTTGATATTAGTAATTTGAGTTTCTTCTTTCTTTTTTTAATCAAATTGACCAAAGGTTTATCAATTTTATTAGTTTTCTCAGAAAACCCACTATTGGTTTTATTTATTAATTCAATAGTTTTGTTAATTTCAATTTTATTAGTATCTCCTTTGGTTTTCAGTATTTCTAATTTGGTATTTATTTGGGGATTTTCAATTTGTTCTTTCTCTAGCTTTTTCAGTTGCATGCCCAAGTCATTGATATCCTCTTTCTCTACTTTATTTATGTAGGCATTCAAAGATATAAAACTTCCCTTAAGAACTGCTTTTGCAGTATCCCATAAGATTTGGTATGTTGTCTCAGGAGCTGCTGTGGCTGATATCTGGGACTCAGCAGGGGTCACTCACTCAGCTCTGTTGGTCTCTCACACTGGACTGCCACTCCACTGGTTCCACCTACTGCTGTCTCAGGTTTCCCCAGGGCCCTGTAGCTCCACTGTGCTGGACATGCTGCACTGTGGGCTGTGGGCTCACCCCCATGGAACAGATCCTTCCCGTGAACCTTCCAGTCTGTCCTGGGCTGTGAATCTGCCACAGTCTATCTCCTATTTGATTCTGGACCTCCAAAATTTGGTCAGATTATCTTTTTAGAGATATCTGAAGAAGTTTGTCTAAGAGCTTAGGTGAGTAGTTGCTCACACTCTGCCATCTTGGCTCTTCCCCCTAAAGCAATTTTTAACATTTGTTTTTAAATCTTTGAGTTCCAACTTTTCTCTCTTCCCATCTCCCCACCCATTCCTACTGAGAAGGCAAGCAATTCAATGTTGGTTATACATGGGTAGTCATGTAAAACACTTCCATTATAGTCATATTGTGAAAGACTAACCATATTTTCCTGCATCCTCTCCTGCAACCTATTTATTCTATTCCCTCGTTTGACCTTATCCCTCCTCAAAAGTGTTTACTTCTAGTTACCTCCTCCTCCCATTTGCCCTCCCTACAATCATTCCCCCACCCTTCCACTTATCCCCTTCCTCCCACCTTCCTGTAGTTTAAAATGGATTTTCAAAACGAATTAAGCATTATTCCCTCCTTCAGCCAAATCTGAATAGAGTAAAGTTCATTAAGTCTCTCTCACGTCACCCATCTTCCCTTCTGTTGTAACAGCTTTTTATTGCCTCCTTTATATGAGACATTATTTACCCAATTCTATTTCTTCTTTTTTTCCTTCTCTCAATATATTTCTCTCACCCCTTAATTTTATTTTTTTAGATATCATCCGTTCACATTCAACTCATCCCATGCCCTCTGTCTAGAATATAATACCTCGAACTTCCCTACTACTGAGAAAAGACTCGAGAGTTACAAATATGACCTTTCCGTGTAGGACTGTAAACAGTTCAACTTTAGTAAGTCCCTCATAATTTCTCTTTCCTGTTTACCTTTTCATGCTTCTCTTGATTCTTGTGTTTGAAAGTCAAATTTCCTATTCATCTCTGCTCTTTTCATCAAGATTGCTAGAAAGTTATCTATTTCACTGAATGACCATTTTTTCCCCCTGAAGTATGATACTTGCTGGGTAGGTGATTCTTGTTTTTCATCTTAGCTCCTCTGACCTCTGGAATGTCATATTCCAAGTCCTTAGATCTATTAGTGTAGAAGCTCATAAATTCTGTGTTGTCTTGATTATATTTCCATGAGACTTGAATTGTTCCTTTCTGGCTGCTTGCAATATTTTGTTCTTGACCTGAGAACTCTAGAATTTGGCTCCAATATTCCTAAGAGTTTTTCTTTTTGGATCTCTTTCAGGAGGTGATCAGTGAATTCTTTCAATATTCATTTTGGTTCTAGTACTCTGGTTCTAGAATATCAGGGCAGTTTCCCTTGATGATTTCTTGAAAGATGATGTCTAGGCTCTTTTTTTGATCATGACTTCAGGTAGTCCCATAATTTTTAAATTGTCTCTCTTGAATCTATTTTCCAGGTCAGTTTTTTTTCCAATGAGATATTTCACATTGTCTCTATTTTTTCATTGCTTTGGTTTTGTTTTAAAATTCCTTGATTTCCCATAGAGTCATTAGCTTCCATCCACTCCATTCTAATTTTTAAAGAAATATTTTCTTCAATTAGCTTTTGTACCTCCTTTACCATTTGTTCTATTCTGCTTTTTAAAGAATTTTTCTCCTCATTGACTTTTAGGATCTCTTTCTTCCATTTGAGTTAACCTATTTTTAAAGTTGTTAATTTCTTCAGCATTTTTTTAGGTCTCCCTTTCCAAGCTGTTAACTCATCTTTCATGATTTTCTTGCATCACTCTCATTTCTCTTCCCAGTTTTTCCTTCACCTCTCTTACTTGATGTCCAAAATTTTTTCGAACACTGCCATAGCCCAAGACCAATTCATATTTTTTGGAGGCTTTGGATGTAGGAGCCTTGATCTTGCTGTCTTCCTCCATTTGTATGCTTTGATCTTCCCCATCTGAAAGGAAAGAAGAAAATACATTTTCATCAAAAACTAACATTCTATAGCCTCATTTTCCATCTTTTGGGGCACATCCCTAGCCAATTACTTGACTTTTGAAAACTTTGTCAAGTGAAAAGTATACTGCGTCAGGCTTCAGAGGTTTTGTGCAACTGTTCTCTGAGATACCTCTAGGGACCTGTAAGTTTTCAGTTACTTCAAAGTGACATAGTCAAGGGACAGGTGTTTAGTCCTCTTTTGGCTTGTGCTGTTGTCTGTGAGCAGCAACAAGCACTCTTTTCCACCCTGAAACTGTGAATAGGATACCCTGTCTACAGCCACCACCAGCTCTGCCAGACCAGCTTTTGTCCTCACCCCAGGACTGCCATTCAGGACTGAGATCCAGATCAGTAGCTTGATTCCCCTAGGATCTGTAGGCTGAGAGCTCAAGAAGCAGCTGTTGATTGAGCAGTGGCTGCTGCTGCCCTGGGGCTGGGGCTAGGATCCACCATACTCTCCTCTCATCTAGTTGAAAGACCTTTCTCACTGATGTTTGAAGTTGTCTTTGGCATTTGTGGATTGAGATATATGGAAATTGCAGCAGTTGCCTATGATTCAGAGCCCTGAAGCCTTCTCCACTCCTGTCTGTGCCAGGCAGCCCACATTGGACTATGCTTTGCTTCAACCCCAGTGCAATCGACCTTTCCTGTCTGCCTTCCAGGCTGTTTTGGGCTGGAAATCTGTTTCATTCTGTCATTTTGTGACTTCTGATGCTCTAGAATTTGTTTAGAGTTATTTTTTACAGACATTTTAAGGGCTTTGTGGGGAGAGCTTGAGCAGATCTGTATTTCTACACTGCCATCTTAACTCCACCTCAAAGAATTGTTTTCTTTTTAAAAATTAATTAATTTATTTTTAGTTTTCATCGGACACTTCCACAAAATTTTGAGTTCCAAATTTTCTTCCCAAATCTCCCCTCTCCCCACCCGAAGACAGCAGCAGGTATTCTCATTACCATTTTCCCCAATCTGCCCTCCCTTCTATCACAGCCCTCCCTTCTCTTATCCCCATGCCCACTATTTTCTTGTAGAGCAAGATAGATTTCTATAACCCATTGGTTGTATATCTTATTTCCCAGTTGCATGTAAGAACAATTTTAACACTAGTTTTTAAAACTTTGAGGTCCAACTTTTCTCCCTTACTCCCTTCTCACCTATCTACACTGAGGAGACATGCAATTCAATATAGGTTATAAATATGTAGTTGGGCAAAACACTTCCGTAATAGTCATATTGTGAAATACTAACTAAATTTTGCTCCATCCTATTCTGCCCCCCCCCATTAATTCTGTTCCCTTTTGGCCCTATCCCTCCTCAAAACTGTTTACTTGTAATTACTCCCTCCTCCCATTTGCCTTCCCTTCTATCATACCCCCAGCCTCCTGCTTATCCCCTTCCCTCCCACTTTCCTGTAGTGGAAGATAGATTTTCATAACAATTTGAGTATGCATGTTATTCCCTCCTTAAGTCAAATGTGATGAGTAAGGTACACTCTTTACCTCTCACCTCCTCTTTCTTTCCCTCCATTGAAAAAGCTTTTTCTTTCCTCTTTTATGCGAGATAATTTTCCCCATTCTATTTCTCCCTTTCTCCTCCCAATATATTAATTTCTCAACCCTTAATTTTTTGTTTTTACATATAATCTCCACCTATTCAACTCCCCTGTGCCCTCTCTCTATATGTAGATAATCACTCTACCTACCTTAATACTGAGAAAATTCTCAAGAGTTACAAATATCATCTTTCCATGTAGGAATGTAAACAGTTCTACTTTAGTATGTCCCTTATGATTTCTATTTATTGTTTACCTTTTCATGATTCTCTTGACTCTTGTGTTTGAAAGTCAGTTTTTCAAATGAGCTCTGATAGTTTTAACAAGAATGCTTGAAAGTCCTCTATTTCATTGAATGAATTTTGTTGCCCTGAAGTATTATACTCAGTTTTGCTGGGTAGGTGATTCTTGGTTCTAATCCTAGCTCCTTTGACATCTGGAATATTATATATCAAACTCTTAGATCCTTTACTGTAGAAGCTACTACATCTTGTGTTATCCTGATTGTATTTTCACAATACTTAAATTGATTTTTTCTGGCTGCTTACAATATTTTCTTCTTGACTTGGGAACTCTTGAATTTGACTGTAATATTCTTAGGAGTTTTCCTTTTTGGATCTCTTTCAGGAGGGAATGGGTAGACTCTTTCAGTATCTATGTAACCCTCTGGTTCCACAACATCAGGGCAGTTTTCCTTGATAACTTTTTGAAAGATGATGTCTAGGCTCTTTTTTTGATCATGGCTTTCAGATACTTCAGTAATTTGTAAATGTCCTGTCTTGGATCTATTTTCCATGTCAGTTGTTTTCCCAATGAGACATTTCACATTGTCTCTTTTTCATTCCTTTGGTTTTGTTTTATAATTTCTTGAATTTTCATAAAGTCATTAGCTTCCATCTGCTCATTCTAATCTTTAAGAAATTATTTTCTTCAGTGAGCTTTTGGAGCTCTTTTTCCATCTGGCCAATATTCCTTCTTAGGGAATTCTTCTCCTCTTTGGCCCTTTGAAACTCTTTTGCCATTTGGGTTAGTCTATATTTTAAAGTGCTATTTCCTTCAGCATTTATTCGAGTCTGCTTTAGCAAGCAGTTGACATGGTTTTCATGATTTTCTTGCATCACTCTCATTTCTCTTCCCAATTTTCTCTCTACTTCTCTTACTTGATTTTCAAAACTGTTTTTGAACTCTTCTATGGCCTGAGACCAGTTTTTTTTTTTTTTGGTGGCTTTGGATGTGGGAACGTTGGCTTTGTTGTTTTGTGTTTGTATGCTTTGGTCTTCTTTGTCACCAAAGTAAGATTCTATAATCTTATACTTTTTTCAAGTTTTTGCTCATTTTCCCAGGTATTTATTTGACTTTTGAGCTCTTTGTTAAGGTAGTTCCCTAATTCCAGTGGGGCTGGGGGGCTGTACTGTCAATTGCTTAATCCCTCTCCCCCAGTCTGTGGGTCCAGAATTCCAGAAACACTCTCTTCCCCTACCATTGTTGCTGCTGACATAGGGTTACCCTGCACAGGCTCCTCCTCCCCCACTGTCACCCTGGGGCTGACATCCAACCATTTTACTTTCTCACACAGGTCCCACAGCATTTTTCCCCCTCTTACCTTCCAATTTGTCCTTGGTGTTTTGGAGTTGTGAAATCTTGAAAACACCACCCATGCCCGAAATTGAGTTCTCTCAAGGCCTTCTCAGGTCCTGTCTGTGCCAGCATGGCCCACACTAGACTATGCTCTGCTCCCAGTGCAGGGGAATATGCACTTCCCAGCAACCTTCCAAGCTATCTTGGACTGGTTATTTGCTTTACTCCATCATTATGTGGATTTGGCAGCTCCAGAATTTGTTTAGATCCATATTTACAGATATTTGTCTGGGTTTGGGGGCAGGACGCTTGTAAATCCATGCTGTTACTCCACCATCTTCAAGAAATTATTTTCTACAGTGAGTTTTTAGACCTTCTTTTCCATGTGCCTGCAATTCTGCATTCTTTTCCCCATTGGCTTTTTGTACCTTTTTTGCCATTTGGGCAAGTCTATTTTTTAAGGTGATATTTTCTTCAGCAATTTTTTGAGTCTCCTTCAGCAAGCAGTTCACTTGTTTTTCAGGATTTTCTTCCATCACTCTGATTTCTCTTTCCAATTTTCCCTGTACTTCCTCAATTGATTTTCAAAATTATTTTTGAGGTTTTCTGTTTCCAGAGATCAATTCCTATTTTTCTTGGAGGCTTTGGATGTAGGAACTTTGACTGTATTGTTTTCTTCTCTTTGTTTATTTTCTTCTTTCTTGTCAACAAAGTAAGATTCTAACGTCTGGTTCTTTTTCCTGTTTTTGCTCATTTACCCATTTACTTGAGTTTTCAACTCCTTGTCAAAGTAATTCTCTGCTTCCCATGGGGGTGTAGAGATGCACAGTCAGCAGCTCGATACCCCCACAATCTCTGGGCCTAGAGCTCCAGAAGAGTTGCTGCCTCTGCCCCTGCTGCTGCTGCTGCTGTGGGCTCCTCCATCCCTCTGGGTCCAGACCACTCTACTCTCTCACACGAGTCCAACAGTTTTGTTTCACTGAGCTCCCAATTTGCCCTTGGTGATTTGGACTTGTGAAGTCCTAAAATAGCCACAGGTTCCAGAAATTCATTTCCTCCAAAGCATGCTCGTGTCCTGTCCAATCTGGCACAGTCCATGCTGGATTGTGCTCTGCTCCCTGTCTGGAGTGACGGGCACTTCCCTTCTACCTTTCATGCTGTCCTGGGCTGGAAATTTTCTTGACTCAGTTATTTTCTGGGTTCTGTAGCCCCAGAACTCTTTCACTGTCATTTCCTACAAGCATTTGGCTGGTCTTGGGGGAGAGCTCTAGAAGTCCCTGCTTCTGCTTCACCATCTTGGCTCCACCACTTGCTGTTTGTTTTATTTTGTCCTTGTTCTTTAATACATTTTTTAGTTTATAAGTCAGGCCATTTCAATGAATTAAGAGGAGTTTATTCTCTCTTTAGTTTTCTTGATTTTTAACTCTCTATGGACTATTTTGTGTTCCAACATTTTTAGGCCAGACTTCATTATTGTGGGCAGAGAAAACAGAAGCCAAAGAATCTTTGAGCAGATCAGCCTTCTTTGTCTCAGGCACCTTTCTCTCATACCCCATTAGTACACATCTTCTGCCTTCTGTGTTCTCATTCTCCCAGCATTGACAGACACTACACCATTTCTGTGATCTTGAACATTACTCACCACTCTCAGCTGTGTGTGGGAATTATTCCTGGTCCCAGTGAGATTGCCCTGCTAGAAATGACCATTCCTTTTATGTGGTTCCTGCAGCCATGGAATATCCTAGACCCAGCTGCAAAGATTCTTGCAATGATCTTGGCCTATGTAGCTTCATGAGGGAAAGGGTTGCTTTTAGGATTCTACAAACCTTAACGGGTAATTTTTAAAATTTCCTTTATTAGATTGCATTATGCAGGACTTACATGCATTCCTTCTCCCATATAGATTAACTGAAGCATACCTTATAATAATAATAACTTCACAACAATCAATTAACTTGACAACAATCTGATGCATGGAATCAAAATTTTAATAAAGGACTATTTCATATTCCTCAGCTGTGAAACCAAGAAAGATTTTTGAGCTTCCCAAAGAGATTTCACTATTTGTGCAAAGGATTCCACTACTTAACCTTATGAGTAAGAATTTCCCTGACCTACCTTTTTGGTTCCCTTTGAGACACGTAACTTATTTTCCCCTTATTAATCCATTGCAACTTCTTTGACATGAAAACTTTCAGTTCTGTGACAGGAGGATTTTGCAAACTCATTGTTTAAATTTGTAACTTCCCTTAGGGAGTTTATGGAACCCAGGACTGGCTGACTCTTTAGGAATCCATCAGTCAAGAAGTCACTTCGACCATGTGCTGAATTCTAGATCATACACTGAAGATGCTCAGATATGTCTTGCTTGCAATCCCTGCCTAACAGGACACCTGTTTCTCCAGCTGCAGTGTCCCTCCTTGTACCCTTGGTGACCTCAGGTTTCTTTAGTGAGGCTCAAACTTGAGATCACCAAGATCAGCACAAACCACTATTGTACTAAAAACATAAATGATTGGAAAGAAGATGGAGGGAAAGACATAGATAATAATCACAACTCTGAATATGAATGGGATGAACTCTCCAATAAAACAGAGACTGATAGCAGAATGCATTAAAAAAACAACAGTCAAAGTTTGGAACAGAATATTTTGTGCTTCAGTTGATGTAAAGAAAAGCAGGAGTAGCAATCCTAATCTCAGACAAAGCAAAAGCAGAAATAGAACTAATCAAAAGAGATAAGGAAGGAAATTATATCCTGCTAAAAGGCACCATAGACAATGAAGCAATGACTTTACTAAACATATACGCTCCAGGTGGTATTGCATCCAAATTCTTAGAGGAGAAGCTAAAGGAGTTACAGGAAGAAACAGACAGCAAAACTATACTAGTGGGGGACCTCAACCTCACCTTCTCTGAACTTGATAAATCTAACCTCCAATTAAACAAGAAAGAAGCTCAGGAGGTGAATAAAACTCTGGATAAAGTAGATATGATAGATTTCTGGAGAAAACTGAGTGGGTATGAAAGGAATATACTTTTTTCTCATTGGTACATGGCACTTATGCAAAAATTGACCATATACTAGGCCATAAAACCCTCACAATCCAGTGCTGAAAGGCAGAGATAGTCAATTGATCTGCCTCAGATCAATGCAATGAAACTTATAGGTCATCAAAGGCCATGGTAGTATAAACCAAAACCTAATAGGAAATTAAACAATTATCCAAAAGAATGAGTGAGTGAAACAACAATTTATAGAAGTAATCAGCAACTTCATTCAAGATAAGGACAATAATGAGACAACATATCAAATCTTATGGGATACTGCAAAAGCAGTTCTTAGGGGAAGTTTATATCTTTGAATGCCCACATGAATAAAATAGAGAAAGAGGAGTTCAGTGAATTGGGCATGCAGCTGAAAAAGCTCGAAATAGAGCAAATTGAAAATTCCCAAGTAAATAACAAATTAGAATTTCTGAAACATAAAGGAGAGATTAACAAAATTGAAATTAAGAACACCATTGAACTAATAAATAAAACTAAGTGTGGATTTTATGAAGAAGTCAATGAAATTGATAAAACTTTGTTCAATTTGACTGAAAAATGAAGAAAGCCAAATTACCAATATCAAAACTGAAAAGGATGAGATCATCTCCAAAGAGGAGGAAATTAAGGCAATAATAGGAAATAACTTTGCCCAACTCTATTCCCATAAATTCGACAACATAAATGAGGTGAAGGATTATTTTAAAAGATATAAATACCCAGATTAATAGAAGAGGAATTTGAATACTTACATAACCCTGTCTCAGAAAAAAAAATAAACAAGTCATTAATGAACTGCCTCGGAAAAAGTCTCCAGGGCCAGATGACTTTACCAGTGAATTCTATCAAATATTTAAAGAACAGTTAATTTCAGTACTATATGGAGTATTTGGGAAAATTGTGGAGGAAGGAGTCCTCCCAAATTCTTTTCATGATACAAATGTGGTTTTCATACCTAAACCAGAAAGAGCCAAAACAGAAAAAGATAATTACAGACCAATTTCTCTAATGAATATTTTAAATATTCATTTAATTTTAAATTAAATAAGATTTTAGCAAAAGGAATACAGCAACTGATCACAAGAATAAAACATTATGTTCAGGTAGGACTTATTCCAGGAATGCAGGGCTGGTTCAGTACTAGGAGGACTATTAAAAATTGCTGGGAAAACTGGGTAACAAGTGTGGTGGAAACTAGGCATAGACCAATACCTGACACTATCCACAAGAATTAAGTCCAAATGCATACATGATGTAGGTATAAAAATTGGTAGTATAAGCAAATTTGTGGAGTCAGGAAGAGTGTATTTATCAGATCTATGGAGAAGGGAAGAACTTTTGATTAAAGAGATAGAAAGCAATATGAAGTGCAAAATGGATAATTTTGATTTTTTGTTTTTGCACAATCAAACCCAATGCAACCAAGGTTAGGAGGAAAGGAGAAAACTGGGAAAGAATTTTTGCCACTGGAGTCTGTGATAAAGGCCTCATTTCTAAAGTATGTAGAGAACTGAGTCAGATGTACAAGAATACAAGTCATTCCCCAATTAATAAATGATCAAATGATATGAACAAGCAGTTTTCAGAGGAAGAAATTAAAACTATCTATAATCATCTGAATTAGTACTGATTAGAATCTGAATCAGTACTGATTAGAAAGATGCAAATAAAAACAACTCTGAGATACCACATCAGACCTATCAGATTGACTAACATGATCAAGCAGGATGATGCTAAATGTTGGAGAAGATGTGGGAGAGTTGGAACACTAATTCATTGTTGGTGGAGTTGTGAGCTGATCCAATCATTCTGGGGAGCAATTTGGAACTATGCCCAAAGAGCTACAAAAATGTGCATACCTTTTGAACCAGCCATATCGCTTCAAGTACTATATCCTCCAGAAAACATGAAAATAGGAAAGGGTCACAGCTGGTCAAAAATATTTGTAGCAGCACTCTTTGTGCTGGCCAAAAACTGGAAATCAAGGGGATGTCCATCACTTGGGTTATGGCTGAATAAACTGGTATATCAATGCAATTGAATACTATTGTGCTATAGGAAATAATGAACAGGAAGACTTCAGACAGTCCTGGAAAGACTTACATGAACTGATGCTGAGTGAAAGGAGCAGAACCTGGAGAACTTTGTACACAGGAACAACCCTAGTGTATGAGAATTTTTCCTGGGAGACTTAATACTTCTTTGCAGTTTAAGGACTTAAAAAATTCCCAATGGTCTCTTAAGGCAAAATGCCTTCCACATTCAGAGAAAGAACTATGGAATTTGATCACAGAATGTAGTAGTGTGTTTTGTATTGTATTGTGTTTCAGTTTGTTTTATGATTTCTCTCATTCATTTTAATTCTTATATGCAACATGCCTAAGGTGAAAATGTATTTATCAAGAATGTATGAGTGCAACTTTTGTAAAACTGCATGCCATCTCTGGGAGGCAGTGGGGAGTTAGTGGGGAAGGAGCAGGAGGTAGTGGAAAAAATCTCTGTTGCATGGAAGTGATTGTAGAACATTGAAAACAAACAAAATAATAAAAAATTAAAAAAAGAAATGAGGAAAGGGATGGCTTCAGATAAATGATTCAGAAGTACATCTTTCTCTAAAAATTAGTTGCACTGAAGTTTTCTTCCCGTACCAAAACTGTGGATATTTCTGATATCCACCCCACAAATTAATAGATTAGCATATTTCTTTCACATTTTACCTTTGTCCAATTATTCCCATAGCGTTCTGAATGAATGACCTTCCACAGGAAATTAATCTTATGTAACTCTACTTACCCATTAGCAGTCTGATGTCAGTTCCTAGCTGTACTTCACCAGGTTTCTTGGGACGTGGAATGACTACACATTCAAGTTTTAAACAGTCAGACCTCCCATACTTGCTTTGTGCTTATATCTTCTATTGATCACTTGCTGTGATTATAGAAATTTACTACAAAGGAAAAAGTAGGACAATGATTACACCACCATCCAACGGATCCTTCAGGCTTAAGCCTAATAGCACATATACGATAGGATAACATAGCCTTAGCTCTGTTTGGTTTCAGGTAAGAGTCACAGTTTAACAGCCAACCTTGTGATAATCATTCCAACTCATAACCAGAAAGAGCCAGGTGGGAAATATTTCTGTTCAAAGGAACACAAGAGGGAAACTGAGTCAGAAGAATCCCACGGTAGACTGATGCCAAGGTTGTCCTCTTGTTTTTTATCCCAGATGCAAAAATCCATTTCTAATAGTTCAAGATCTCATTCACTCTGAGTAGCTTGTGGCATTTCTCTGCATTGGTGGCTTACTGATTCAATGAATCCCTCAGACAACTATACTTAAATTCAAACCTCAAAACAAATCAGTTATTGTCCCAAGAATTTTTACCTCAAATGGCAAATTTTCGCCTATCACAGCTTAGGACTGGATACAGTTGTTTTTCCTCTCATGGAGTTACAATGAACAAAGAAATTTGACCAGGAATCAAACATATAAAAGAGATTTCATTTAATGTTCTTCAGTTGTTTTTCTCTTTTTCTCAAGCTTAAGTTTGTCCTGGTGTAAAGACCAATCATTAGAACTCATTTCTATACCGCACACATCCAGTGGTAAATTCTCAACAAACAAGTTCCATTGTTCAAGAACTTTATAACCTAAACTCTTCATAAAAGTTGAAAAAGGACCCACATGGACACAAATATTTATAGCAGTTCTATTTGTGGTATCCAATAATTAGAAATTGATGGGATGCCAATCAACTGGGGAATAGCTGAACAAGTTGTGGTACGTGATTATGGTGGAATACTATTTGTCTATAAGAAATGATGAGCTGGATGGTCTCAGAGAAACCTGGAATGCATGGGCTGAATCAAACTGAAATGTAGTGGGTACAAAGTCACAGAAGGATTGGAAAATGATTAACTGCGAATGACTCAGCTGTTCTCAGAAAAGCAATGCAGTGATCCATGACAAATCTGAAGGATTTGTAGTGAAGAATGCTATCCCAGAGAGAGAACTGATGGTGTCGGAATGCAGATGGAAACATACTTTTTCTTTGTTTTTTCTTGTTTATGTTTTCTTTCATAACATGAATATTTGGAAGCTGGGTGGTGCAGTGGATTGAGCACCAGTGCAGGAGTCAGGAGGACTTGAGTTCAAATCTAACCTCAGACACTTGACACACTCACTAGCTGTGTGACCTTGGGCAGGTCACTTAACCCCAACTGCCTCGTCCTGGGTCATCTCCAGTCAGGCTGATGAATGTCTGGTCACTGGATCCAGATGACTCTGGAGGAGAATCGAGGCTGGTGACCTGCCCAGTCCTCTCTCACTCAAAACGAAGTCAAGTGCAAGTCATGTCATCATTTGTCTGATGCCATGGTCTTCTTTGGCAGCGAAGGATGAACACACTTAGAACACGAATATTATCAGCATATTTTGCATGACTACACATCTATAGTCTATATGGAATTGCTTCTCAGTAGGTAGGGAGGTAACAAGGGAGGAAGGGAGAAAATTTGTAACTAAAAGTTCTAAAAATTAGTGTTAGATTGCCTTTACATGTACCTGGGGAAAATAAAATACTGAAAAGCAAAAACAAAACAAAAAATTGGCAGGTATCAAAACTATTTTATACTGGCTAAGAAAGAGAGTGGTGAATCAGTGGAATAGACTAGGTAAACAACACACAATAATCAATAACTATGGCTATCTACTGATTAAAAACAAGAATCCAGTTTCTAGGATAAGAACTCACTTTTGGACAAACATTGCTGGGACCCTGGAAATGAGTCCTGCAGAAACTTGGCATTAAATTTTGCTCAAACAAAACCATTGCAACCAAGATTAGAAGAAAAGTAGAAAGCTGGGCCTCATTTTTCAAATGCATACAGAATTGTGTTAAATTTATAAGAATTCAAGTCGTTCCCCAGTTGATAAATGTTCAAAGGGTATGAACAGGCAGTTTTGTGATGAAGAATTAAAGCTATCTATAGTCATATGTAAAAAATACTTTAAATCGCTATTGATTAGAGAAATATAAACTAAGGCAGTTCTGAGGTACCATCTCACATCTCTGAATTGGCTAATATGACCAACAAGGAAAATGCTGAGTGTTGGAGAAGACATGGCTAATTTGGAACACTAATGCATTGTTGGTGGAGTTGTGAATTGGTGCAACCATTCGGGAGACCAATATGGAAATATGCACAAGAGTCTATAAAACTGTGCATATATGATCCAGCAACACCACTTCTAGTTTTGCATTCCAAGGAGACCATAGAAATGGGAAAGGGACTCACATATACATAAACACTTATCGTAGCTGTTATTGTGCTGTCTGCTTCTGTTCTTTCCCCACACTCTCCTTCCTCCCAGGCCAGTGAGACAGATCTTTCCTTCCTGGTGGATCAGCTGCTTCCTTTTTCCTGGATCAATTTTGAACCTGTTTTCTTGAGTTTTTCTAGTTAGGGAGGGCTTCGGGGAGTTCCTTCCTTACTCTGCCATCTTTGCACTTGAACAGTATTTAAAGTTGCAGAGAGGCCAGAAGAGAGGTTCCGGGGAGCAGTGGAACTTAAGGAATGGGAGAGGATCACATGGAAGGAGGGAGGGAGCAGATGAGGGCTTGGGGAGGTGGAAAGAGCTTGAAAGGGGGAGGGTCAGGGAGTGGGAGGGTGCCCCCAGACAGAAAAATATGGAGGAAGGAGGGGAGGAAGTGGACTGAGGGAGAAGCTCTTTCGTTCTTGTGCTCACCAGGCACCTCTCTGGATCCCAGAGGGGAGGGCTCAAGGGGAGCAGGCCTGGGAGGGGTTTTTGTCTCACTTCCTCCTCAGTCTGTGTCACTGTGAGCACTAATACTATAATCCCCCAGCTGACAGTAATAATCAGCCTCATCCTCAGCCTGGAGCCCAGAGATGCTCAGGGTGGCTGTGTTCCCTGATTTGGAGCCAGAGAATCTGTCAGGGATCCCCGAGGGCCTGCTATTGGTATCATAAATGAGTACCTTAGGAGACTGGCCAGGTTTCTGCTGATACCAGTGTATATAGCTACCAAGTCCATCCCCAGTGCAGGAAATGGAGGCTGTCTCTCCCAGGTTCTTGGACACTGAAGGTGGCTGAGTCAATACAATGGAGGACCCAGAACCTGCAAGAGAAGCAAAGAAGAGATTGGTCAGAGGCAGGGGCCTGTCTCCCCAAGGGAATGCTGACCCCTTCTACAAGCTCAGCATGACCTCAGGCCAGGCCTAGACCTGGTGTGAGACACTGTGGGGCCTGAGTCAAACGGAGGAGTCCCGGGGTAGCCTCACCTGTGTAGACAGTCAGGAGTGAGAACAGCAGAGAGATCCAAGCCATGGTAAAGGTTTCTCCCAGAGCTCTGTGTCCTGATACTCCCCAGCTGGGACTGGGCTCCCACAGGCTCTCTTAAGACCAGCCCAGGCCCTGCAGGGAGGAGGCCCCCACATGCAAATCTGCTCCTGTTCTGGACTGAAGGAGGGGCCTCAGGACTTGGAGAGAACACCCAGACCCTAGATTCCAAACCTAGGACATATGTTGAGCCTCAGAGGGCGTTAGGAAGTCCTCCTGATGGGATACAGGCTCTGGAAGTGTGGCAGACAGTTGAGTCAATTGTTTGGGATCCAAGAATTGCTGGGTGAAGTACTCATGATACCCCAGCAGTTGTTTCCCACCAAGACCTTAATGTTCCAGCATAGCCATCTGTATACAATTAAGCCAGAGACCTAGGATGGATAGCAGCCATTAATTGCTTTTCAAGGTCCTTACACACTCTCTGTAGAGTTGGGCCCCAACCAGGCTAAACCTTTTGAAACTGAAAACTAAACTAAATTGACTACCACTCCAGCATTAACTCTACCCCTTCTAGAAAAACCCTTTCACTCTGTATGTTGATGAAAGAAGAGGACAGGTTTTGGGAGTCTTAACTGAGGCCTGAGGACCTAGCCCCTGCAGATTGTCTGCTTCTCACATCAGTTAGACTCTGTGGCTGCTGGGTGGCTTTCATGTGTCCACATGCAGGGTAAGTGTTAAGCAATGACTTGGACTGGTTTGCACATTTTTAGCACTTGAGGATGTTGTTCAAACTCAGGGGTCTAAGGGGACTCTGGGGTGTCCCTTAAAAAGTTGGGACATGGATAAGGGTAGCTCTGCATGTGCCCCCAGCTCAGGGGAAGGGCTACAGGGCAGGAGACCAAGCGTTCAGGGGCTAAGAGCCCCAGGGGGGCATTTCCAGCCCAGCTCAGCCCCAAATGCATTCCAATGTCTCCCTCTGCTGGCCTCAGGACCAATGGCAGCCCCAGGGAAGGTCGGGAGGAAGGTCTTTGATTTTACTGCCTTCCCGCTTTGAGCAGAAGGTCCTTAAAACAAGGGACAATCCTTTATTTCTCTTAAATTTATCTTTCCAACTGTTAGTACAGTGGAAGAAGGAAGATTACCCTTATGTACATTGTTTAGAGACACTCTTCATGGTGGTCAAAAATGTGATCAGTCTCATTTTCCAGATATGAGGCATGGATTCCAAGGTATTAGAATATGAAATATTATGTAATTGAAAAAATTGTGCTAATATACAAATAGACAGTTTTCAGAGGAAGAAATCCAAATTATCCATAGTCATATCAATGTAAGCCTGCTTTAAGTAAAAAAAAATCAGAAAATTGCTGTAGCTCTCTAGGAAGATGGTGGGATAGGACAGTAATGTCCAGCCTCTCCAGATTTCCTCCACAAAGAAGATGATAATTGTACCTTGTGGAGAACACAGAGTAGTAAAAAGAAACAGTCGTAGGGATAGAAGTGTGATCTTCCTGGGACATCCACAGAAGATCTGAAGAAATGTCCCTGTGAAGAGTACACACCTGAAACCTAGGTCTGCTTAAACGACAAGCAGCAAGCCCTGGGGTTAACTGAATTGGAAGGCTGCCTCAGCCCCCATCACAGGAACGTTTACTCGAGGGACAGTGATGGGAGTTGGGTGTCTGTGCCAGAGGAGATCCAGGGAACCTCTGCTGAGAAGGAATGCCAGACCCTGCTTCCCTGTGGAGACATGGTTGGGTATGAGAAGGAACAAGCATACACCAGGAGAATGCAGAAGCCCTGGGGCTGGGACTCTCAGCTGTTGGCACTATTATAGGAGGATGGAGTCCTGGGTTTACATTCCAAGCTAGAGGGGAGAATTGAAGGAGGATGTCAGTCCAGAAGCACCACCCTTCATGTTCCAGGGCACCGTCCTTCATGTTCCAGGACTAGAGGTGATTACAAAAACCAAGATGCTACAAATAAAAAAATAATCAACAGGCAAAAGAAAAAGAACCCAACTACAGAGAATTACTATAGGAATAGAAAAGAACAGGGATTGTCTTCCAAGAGGATACTAAAGGAATAATCTTCTGCCCTAAAGAATAATGAAAAATGGTCACCTGCCCTAAAAGAATTCATAGAAGAACCTTAAAATGACTTTAAAAACCAAATGAGAGAGATTGAGAAAAAAATCTAAAAACTAAACAATAAGAACTATAAAAACCAAGATTATGAAAAGAAAGTCAACCAATCAGAAAAAGACATCGAGAATCTTAAGGAAGAAAACCAATTCTTTGAAAATTATAACTAGGCAAGGAGAAGCTAATGAAGTTATAAGAGATCAAGAAATAATAAAACAAAATGTGAAGAATGAAAAAATAGAAGAGAATGTGAAACATCTCATAAGAAAAACACCTGATTGAGAGAGTAGATCAAGAAGAGAAAACATAAGAATAATCAGACTACCTGAAAGTAACGAGGAAAAAAAATCCTAACACAATAAAACAAGAAATAAGGGAAATTTTCCTGAAGCATTCAAACAAGAGAGAAAAGTAGAAATAGAAAAAATCCACCTATCATCACCTAAAAGAGATCCTATGAGGACAACCTACAGGAATATTATAGTGAAATTCTGCAGCCCCCACCTCAAGGATAAATCATTACCACCAACAAGAAAAGAATCATTGTAATATGATTAAGCACCCATTCAACTTCTGTACTGAAAGTCAAGAGCAAAGGAAGAGACTTGACAATTGATTTCCAAAAAATTGTCCAGGACTACTGGCACATATGCTGAACCCAGAACTCCACCCTGCCTCAACGTAATCTGTTTCTTCCCTCTCTTTTCTCCCCCAAACTGAACATATAGCAATGGGGTATCCTTGAAACACCACCTGAAAAATGTGCTCCAAAAGAAAGGAAAACATGAAGCATGGTTTTGTTTGCAGGAAAAAAAAATAGAAGAAGTGAATCCATTCAAAGAACAAACCAGATAATTATGTTCATTCAAATTCAGAAACACTCCAGAAAAACCTTAGAAGGAAAAGACTTCCCCTTCTAGCCTGCAGTAGACATCTGTCGTGAATAGGGAGAGAGCCTATCTGCATCCAAAGAGTTTCCATGGGAAACACTGCATTTGTGGCCAACAGATGCACTTGGACCCAATTGAATGGGGAGAGATTCTGAGAAGGGAGGGGAGGGCACCCTCCTTCCATATTCTACTGCTACCCCCACGTCTTTTGAACCACATTGGCCAGGAAAATCAACAGACACAATTCTCTGAGCCCAACTTCACTTATGAACAGGGGCATGGGACCTGCTAAGAAAGGACTGGTTAAGCAGCTGACCTATGGACCAAAGATTCCAGACCCAAGGAGCTATTCCTTCTCTCAACCTGGGTCCAAGAGTGAGCCCAAACCCACCTAGGACTAGCCAGCATCAGAAGGTGAGCTTTGCTCACTAGGAACTTCTAAGGACTTGGGCAGAACCCTCAGCACCCATGAAAGCACCACCTCTCTCTAGTTTTGAGGAATGCTTTTTTTTAGTTGATGCATGCATCAATTCATGTTAGCTCTTAAATTCCTAGGCTTGGTAGGCTGACTGCAAATTAGGAGATTAGGTGTTCCAGCCACCTTAATGCTACAGATGGGATAAAGTCCTCCCAACCTCCAGAATGGGGTGGCTGAACCAAAATACACAGAAGTTTCTTTTCTCAGAGAATAACAAGAGGAACATAGTTACTCAAGGAAGGTCCAGAATTCAGTCCTGGATAAATGACAACACCTCTAAGTAATTTCCTCAGCTTCACTCTCTTGGCGTGATCTTCTCCAGTGGTCTTGACCAATGGGAGCTCTGTGCTGGGAACATCCACCTCTTGGTTCACAGCTCTATATGCAGCTTCCATGCAATGGTTCGCAGCTGTGAGTAAAAGCTTTTGATTGGACAACATACCTCTGAAATGCAAGCCAGCTGAAGGACCAAACCTTCAATAGCTATGGAAGGAAATTGGCTTGGAGAAACTCTGAAAGTTTCTTTTTCTGTTTTTGAATAGAAGAAAAATTGTACTGAAATGTATTTATTAAAAGATTAACAAAAATAAGTTTCTGGACCCCAGGTTACAAACCCCTGAAGTACAGTCTAGAGGATCATTCATCAGGTGTACTATAGATAGTGCTCCTACATTGGATGGGGGCAAGGAGGAGGTAAGACTAGATCCACTTCTCTCCAACAGACTCTAAATTCTCAACTCTAATGTTTCCTAATTATAGGAAAATACTAATTGCTATTAGCTGTGAAGATGGAGAGCATTTAGGGTTAAAACTGGAGGGTTAGGTTTAGGGTTCCAATTAAATCTTTTGGAGGGGAGGGAAGAGGAGGGAAAGACGGGAGAGGAAAGGAATCATTTGGGCTGGGGAAGTGAGAGACTAAGATATTTTTTGCACTGGGAAACCAAGTCAATATGTGTCTGAGGGAGGTCTCCCTGAATCTAAGGCTGGCCCTCTTAACTATGCTTTTCTGCCTTATCGTCTGATATATGCTAGGAAATCATAAAGACAAATTTCAAAAATATACTTTGGCTTCATTTTTGCTTTTAAAAGAAAGTACTACCTGGCCTCCATAATGTCTTTATTTCTATTGTATCATAATGATAATGTCATTCAGGATAAAGTCATTTGAAGTCACCATTGGTCATATTTGTCAGTTACATGTGCTGTGGTGTCTTTTTTGTTTTTTAGGGAAGAAGTTCCTTCTTTTATTGAATGGAAAAACTAGCATTTAAATGTTATGTAAGCATAACCTACATAAGTGACCATTAACTTTAATTATGATCAAGTCCCACTAATTCATTTACCTAATTGTTTATAAAGTTCACTCTTAAGATAAATTCATCAGCATTTTCTATTCCATGCAGCAAGGGTGGAAAACATTGATTTTCATATCCGTCTATCTGATAGAGGATTTTAACGACAGTAATAATTGCAGTCATTTTCTTCTCTTCTTCAGATGTAAGTATATGGTATTCTGGCATTGAGAAATGAATCGAGTCTTAGGAAATTTAGACTGATTATTTGATACATAAAATGTGCTTAATTCAGTTTTAAATTCAACTCTCTACCTTTATGCACACCCTGGCTTTCACCAACCATCTTTGTGCTGGAGTTTTCCATCAGCTTAGTGTTGTCCTAAGCACAAAAGCCATAAGTGATGGGATACCGGGTTATGAAATAACATGGCAGGACAGGAGAAACCTTCTTCTGAATGTTCAGGAGGGCAGAGATTTATACTTAGCTGAAGAGTCATCATTTACACCTGTGACAGCATTATAAATTTTGTCAGGTGTCTTTGAACAAGCAGGTGTAGTCTGTGGTGTCACAGTGTGTCCAAACCTTTGGTAGTGACTCAAGGGTGAAGATGACGTAGAAGAAGCAACCAAAATCTGGTCTTGAGATGATGATAATAAACTTGTATTTTCGCTTTGTTCTTCCTCATTAGGAAAAAACGTTTTACTACAATGATCCAGGACTGTCCTTCCAACATTTCTTTCTTGTTCAGGTATATCATGTCTAATATCTGAAATGTCCCACATTGCAGTTAAAGAATCGAAGCCTGAGCCTTCTTCTGCCTCCTGCACATAGGCTTTTTAGGAAAAACTGTAGTGGTGAGCAAAGCAGCAAAGAACATCTCAATACAGGTGAAGAAATCTTGTAGACCTGGAGCCACAGCTTCTACTGTCTGCCATGCCCAGGTATGCTTTTCAGAAATAACTCCAACTTTTACCAACAAGGCAATGATTGCTGCTTGGCAGAAGGAAACAAAAACGACCATCTTTATCAACAGGCTGAACTGCATTCAGCTATTCCCTCAGTACTTTATAAAACAGCACAAGGCAATACATAGCAAGCAGTTGTGATGCGTTGTTGAATATAACCAAGTAAGTCCAAGCATTTTTAAAGCTAAAGTTCCCTTCATCATATACAGATTAGAGCATTAATAGTTGTGAATGGTCTGACAACAGTATACTGCAGGACACCTAGTTCGCACCTGATCAGTAATACTTCTCCCACTGCCCATGATGGACAGCAGCAGAAAGGAAGCAAATGTTTCTGCTGATCTTTGGCTTCAGGGATTAATACCAGATTTGGATACCGGACAGTCAGATAATTGGGAATGAATCCCCTGAAACTGTATATGACATAAGCTTCACAGCCTTCTCGGCAAGTATCCATATGTATCGCAATGGCAGGATACTTCAGAGCTATCCAACTATCCGAGCTGTATATAGGCACCATCCAAAGCATCCTTACTATTCGCTTCCGTAGCTCAGGTTCAGTGTAACGCAGTAAATGTTGCGAAATCCCCCAGACAGATATTGGCACAGTCATCAGTAAAAAGATTCCGGTAACAAACCACGCTTTAGTGTGTATCCCAACCTCTAACTTCTGCAGCTCCCACACGCCCGGGGACAGAGAGACGACCAAGGGCACCAGGCAGAGGAACCCCACGAGGGAGGGATCCATCGCCTCCACTTCCAGGAGGTGCCAACGCCGCGGCTTCCAGGGTGAGAGCTCCTCTGTCTGCTGCGCCCTCCGCGGCTGTCGCTGCTCTGCCAGCTCGCTCGGGTATCGCCCCAGCTCGGATGGACACAGCCGCGGAGCCAACCCTGCCCGGCCAAGTCATGGCCGTCACCCCCCTCCCCTGTGCCCCCCTCACCTGGCAGCCACCCCACGCTCTGCCTGAAGGAGCTGCCTCCACACGGCCGAGACCCGCGGCCCCCTCCTGCCCCTTACCCCCAAAACCTCCAAAGAAGAAACGCACAGTCCCCCTCTCCCACACAAACCTGTGTTGTCTTTGGTAATCACCAAGATTAGTGGTTTAAGGTTCGCATTCAATGATCTGATTGGACAAACTATCATTTGTTCAAAGTAACCTATTTAAAGAAGTATGTAAGAAGATATTTAGAGAAGAGAAACCAAAAGTTGTTCATCCCTAGAATAAACAAGAGACTACCAGACTTCATGAGCTCTTTCAGGTGAGTGCAGCCATGTGGCTGCTGGTAACTATGTAGCGAGTTCAGAGAGAGAGAGACAGAGACAGAGACAGAGAGACAGAGAGAGAGACAGAATGGTAAATTGTAAATTATAAAGCGCTTTTAAATTTAATTGACACTACTAAAATTTTCTTCTTCTCTTTCTTAAGTCTAATCATCAAAAATACTCAAGCCCTGATTTACAGAATTTGTTGATATCCAAGGTATAAAACATTTAAACAAAAGTTTAGCAGGCTCTCCCGAGCCTACACAAGCTATACAAACCATAGCACATCACTCTATAGAGTGCACTGTAGTTTTGGCAGCTGGATTTAGCTGGATCTCTTATGTCAACTTTAGAAATGAGCTTTATATGGGAGAGGGGTTGATGAGGTCCTGCTGCATCAGGTAACATTAAAAAATGCCACTTCTATGTGTAAATGGATGATAGAAGGTAATGGACCTTCCAAATTGTCACAGGTGTGGACTATGCTCAATTTCAACCTATATGAGATGGTAATTTATTAAGAATGTTATACGTTGTACTCTGAAGCAAGAGTAAATTACTGCTTATTCTGTACCTTGTAAATTCCAGATGAAATGACTTATTTTGCATATATTTCTATGCACGTTATCTTTTCCTATGGAATATACACTCCTTCAGGGCAAGGACATTGTTTTTTGGCTTTTGAAAACACCTTCACCTCCCTACCAGGAACAGTACCCTGCACACAGTAGGTGCTTAATAAGTGCTTGTTGATTGACAAATGAACATCAGTGTTACACCTCAACCACTATGAAACTCACGTGATTGTCAAAAGAATCTTTCCCCTTTCTTTTATACTGAATCCTTGGGATAGCTAGGAGGTGCAGTGGATAAAACATCAGTGTAGTAGTCAGGAGGACCTCAATTCAAATCTCACCTCAGACACTTGACACTCACTAACTTTGTGATCTTGGGCAAGTCACTTAACCCCAATTACCTCATCCTGAATCATCTCCAGTCATCCGAATGAATATCTGGTCACTGGATTGAGATGGCTCTGGAGGAGAAGTGAGGCTGGTGATCTGCACAGCCCTCCCTCACTCAAAACAAAGTCAAGTGCAAGTCATGTTATCGTTTCTCTGATGGCATAGACTTCTTCGCCAACGAAGGAAGAACACAAGCATACTGACTCCTGGCCTTTGAAGGTCTTCAATAATCTCAGCCTTCAGATCAGGTGGAGCAATTTTGCTGAAGTGACAGGTTTCTGTTAAAAAGTCCAGAAGTAACTCTCCATTTTCATTACTTTCAAGAAATCAATCTGATATATTCATTGTAGAGAGAAGGTCAAAGCACTGATATTTAATTTCCAAAGTTTCCAGAGTTTGAGTAATATTGGAGGATGACATACACACTGGAGGGAGGGATCATTTGAGGGTAAGTGGGATCCATACTTTTCCCATAGTTTGTCCCAACCACTGGTTCCTGACACAAGAATAGTTAAGTATCTTGCCCTTAGTATCCAGGAGACTGTGGAAAAATTTCAGAGTAGCTGGGATATTTTTTATATAATACAGCATCTGAATCATGTGAATAAAGTTCCATTTCCAAAGCTCTTTTTTCTCTCTTATTCTATTTTTTATATTCAAATGATGTCTCCTGATGCCAAGCAAACTTTATGTTCTTGAGGTCTGATGCTGTGGCTGCATGTTCTTTGTATTTGTTCAGCATTTGCTTCAACTACTTCATTGTTGATGTGACTTCCTGAATAGTGAGCTTGAACTTGAGAATTTGAAGGTCAATTTCCCCTGCTGCACCACCTATGCTTAGAATGGTAATTTCTGGTTTTCTGTATCTAATCCTTGCTATAATGCCTATAAGTTTCCCCTCAATGAAGTTCTGCATGCCCTGGTGCTCCATGGAATTAGCCAGAAACCGGCGAAAAGTTTCAATGTGTCTGCCATGATCAGGAAACAAGTTCCTCAGGGACGACACCATGTTTGGTTTTGTGAGAAAGGCAGAAGGGAAAGGGAAGTTTCTCAAAGTTCTGAAAGTTTCAGGGGACACTGGAGCACAAGAGAACTGAAGTGCAGTGGGAGAAAAGAGAGATAAGGGAAAGTGTTTTCATGTCTGTCTCCTCACTGAGCCAGGAATAGAAGAGACAATGAGAGTATGGGCTGAGAAGGGGTTTTTCCCCCTCACTTTCTCAGGTTTTTCTTTTTCTTTTGTCCTTGTGCATATAATTATCACTGTTCCACTCCCAGAATAATAATCAACTTCATCCTCAGCAGGGAGTCCCAGTGACTCAATCCCTCCCTGTTTCCAGAGTTGGAGTTAGAGAATTAGGCAGAGATCTCCAAGGACCAGTCTCTAGAATCCTAAGTCAACAGGAGAGAACTGGCAAGGTTTCTGCTGTACCAAGATACAAAGTAGTTCTCAATACCGTCCTCAATACCATACAGATCCAGAGGGTGGCTGAGTGAGCACCTAGAAAGAGACAGAACCTGGAAGAAAGGGAAAGACGAGGTAGAGGGGTCTGTTTCCCAAGAAAATCCTGACCTTCCAGATGCAACGGGTAAACTTGGGGTCCGTGAATGGAGCCGAGCTGGTGCTGGAGAACACTCAGAGCCTGGTAAAATAGCAAAGATACCTAAGTCATCCACTGCATCCCATGACATGGCCAGTACTCCTGACTTTTGTCCTAACACTGGAAAAGAGAGTGAGACAACTCTGCCTCAATAAAATCCTATTCTCCTGCAAATCAAAACATTGCCCATGATGTACCTAGTCCTCTTAAAAACTAGGACACCATCTTCCATATCCCAGTGCATCTTATCTCTTCCAATGGAAGAGAAGGTCCTTGAGGGAAGAGACTGCTTTACTTTTGTTACTGTAGCTTCACCACCTGGAACTTAGGACCAGGTCCTTAAAAACTGGTTAGTTTTTGATTGTTTTCCTTATTTTTTAGAGTACTTTTTAGTTTATGAGTCAGGTACTTGGAATTTATCAAGAGCAGCTTACTCTTTGCTTAGTTTTCTTGTGTGTGTGTGTGTGTGTGTGACATGGTTGTGTCTCAGGGTATGGAAACTTGTTGGAAAAAGGGCACAGAATTTCAGTGTGAAAGAATATATGCCACTGAAGTGGTCATTTGTGTGATCAAGAAGAAGACATTTCGTTGGACTTTTCACACATAGCTAGCCTATCCCTCACCCTCATCATACATTTTCCCATAGACTGTCTTTTGTTGTACGTTTTATGTACAAGTCAGCATCACTAATGTACTGAAACTGATTTTCAGGTCTGCATTTCCTCATTGTTCCTTGGATCCCATGAAATTTCATGTTATTGTTAGTTACTTATTTATTTTTAGTTTCCAACAGACACTTCCACAAGATTTTCAGTTCCACATTTTCTCCCTATCTCTCCCCTCCACCCATCCCAAGAGAGCATTCGTTACCCCTTCCCCCAGTCTGCCCTCCCTTCTATCACAGCCCTCCCTTCTCTTATTCCCAACCTCTCTATTTTCTTGGAGGGCAAGATAGATTTCTGGACCTTATTGCCTGTGTATATCATTTCCAAGTTGCATGTAGAAACATCTTTTAACACTAGTTTTTAAAACTTTGAGTTCCACCTCCTCTCCCTTCCTCCCTCCCCACCCATCCCCACTGAGAAGACGAGCAATTCCATTTGCGTTATACATGTGTACTTATGCAAAACACTTCTACATCAGCCACATGGTGAAAGACTAACTACATTTCCCTCCATCCCATCCTGCCCACCATTTTTATATTCTCTCTTTGTCCCTATCCCTCCTCAAAAGTATTTATTTCTAATGACTCCCTCTTCCCATTTGCCCTCCCTCTATCATTCCCCCAACCTCCCATTTATCTCCTTTCCTCCGACTTTCCTGGAGTGTAACATAGATTTTCATATCAAATTGAGTGTGTATGTTACTCCCTCCTTGATCCAAATGCACCGAAAGTAAGGTTCACTCTTTCACTCTCACCTCCCTCTTTACCCCCTCCATTGAAAAGGTCTTTTCTTGCCTCTTTTATGTGAGAATATTTGCTCCATTCTATTTCTCCTTTTCTTCTCCCAATGTATTCCTCTTTCATCCCTTAATTTATTTTTTGGATATTATCCCTACCTATTCAACTCACCCTGTGCCCTCTGTCTGTATGTTTACAATCCCTCCCACTACAGTAATGCTAAAAAAAAGTCCTATGAGTTACAAATATGATCTTTCTATGTAGGAATGTAAACAGTTCAACTTTAGTAAGTCCTTTGTGATTTCTCTTTCCTGTTCACCTTTTCATGCTTCTCTTGATTCCTGTGTTTAAAAGTCAAATTTTCTATTCAGCTCTGGTCATTTCCACAAGAATCCTTGAAAGTTCTCTATTTCATTGAATGACATTTTTTCCCCTGATACTCAGTTTTGCTGGGTAGGTGATTCCTGGTTTTAATCCTATTTTCTTCAACCTCTGGAATATCATATTTCAAGCCCTTTGATCCCTTAATGTAGAAGCAGCTAGATGTTGTGTTATCCTGATTGTGATTCCACAATACTTGAATTGTTTTTTCCTTGCTGCTTGTAATATTTTCTCCTTGAACTGGGAGCCCTGGAATTTGGCTACAATATTCTTAGGAGTTTTTCTTTTGGGACCTGCTTCAGGAGGCAATTGGTGCATTCTTTCAATATCTATTTTACCCTCTGGTTCTAGAATATCAGGGCAATTTTCCTTGATAATACCTTAAAAGTGGATGCCTAGACTCTTTTTTCAATCATGGCTTTCAGGAAGTTCACTAATTTTAAAATTCTGTCTCCTGGATCTACTCTCCAGGTCACTTGTTTTCCCAGTGAGATATTTCACTTGGTCTCCTAGTTTTTTTTCATTTCTTTGACTTCGTTTTATAACTTCTTGAGTTTTCATAAAGTTATTGACTTCCATCTCCTCCATTCTAATCTTTAAGAAATTATTTTCTTCAGTGAACTTTTGGACCTCTTTTTCCATCTGGCCAGTTCTGCCTTTCACGGCCTTTTTCTGCTCATTGGTTTTTTGGATCTCTTTTGCCCTTTGGGTTAATCTGGTTTTTGAAGTGTTACTTTCTTCAGCATTTTTTGGGTCTCCTTTAGCAAGTGACTGACTCATTTTTCATGATTTTCTTGCATCACTGTCAGTTCTCTTCCCAATTTTTGCTCTACTTCTCTTACTTGATTTTCAAAATCCTTTTTGAGCTCCTCCATGTCCTGAGGACAATCACTGCTTTTCTTGGAGTCTTTGCATGCAAGAGCTTGGAGTTTGTTGTCTTCTGCTTGTATACTTTGGTCTTCCCTGTCACCAAAGGAAGATTCCATAATCTGATTGTATTTCTGGCTTTTGTTCATTATCCCAGGTATTTACTTGACTTTTGAGTTCTTTGTCAAGGTTGTTCTCTGCTTCCAGTGGGGAAGAGGAGTGTCCTGTAAGCCACTAGATCTCCCCCCAATCTGTGGGCCTAGAGTTCCGGAAAGGTACTGCCGTTGCCATTGCCCCTGCCTCTGCTGTCACTGTGGGCTCCTCCTCAGAGTGCTCCTTCACTCCCTCCTCCAGCCTGGGGCTGGAGTCAGACCACTCTACACTCCCCTCTCTCACAGAACTCCCACAGGTGTTTTTCCACTGACGTTCTAATTTGTCCTTAGGGCTTTGACCCATTCCTCCTACCGTTTAGATTAAGTGAAGCATATCTTCTATTAATATTAGCCTCATCTGACTAAAATCTTATGCATGAAATCGTGGTTTTAGGAGAGGACTATTTGATGTTCCTCAGCTAAGAAGCCAAGAAGGATTTTGAGATTCCCAAAGAGGTTTCACTGTTTGTAGAAAAGGTTCTAATACCTAACAATATGAGTAAGGATTTCCCTAATCTACCTTTTTGGTTCTCTTTGGGACATTTAACATATTTTCCCCATTAATCCATTATAACTTCTTTAAAATGAAAACTTTCAGTTCTGTGAAGGGAGGATTCTGCAAACTCAATGTTTAAATGTGTAACTTTCCCCAGAGAGTTTATGGAACTCAGGAGTGGCTGGTTCATTAGGTATTCCTCAGTTAATCAGTGCTGGGTTATGGACCAGGCACTGGAAATGCTCAGATGTAACTCTCTTTCAATCCCTGCCTAACACCACTCCCATTTCTCCAGCCTCAGTATCTCTCATTGTACCCTTGGTGATCCCAGAATTCTTTAGTAAGGTTCAAACTGGAGACTATTCAGTTTAGCTTAGACCAAAGATTCATTCACAGAGTGTCTCACAGAGTAATTAGTTACCGCTTGCTAAAGTCTCGTTTTTAAGGAATTATTTTCCTAAGCAAGCTTCTGTACTTCCTTTTTCATTTGCCCCATGCTATGTTTTTAGGGAGTTATTTTCCTCCACAAATTATTGTACATGCTATTCCATGCTATTGACTCTTTTACTCATTTTTTTCTTTTCCTACTCTCATTTCTTTTCCCAGCATTTCTTCTATATCTCTAATTTGTAAAATCCATTCTAAACTCTTCCAGGAATTCCTTGTTGTCCTGAGACCAAATTTGATTTTTCTTGGAGGATTGGCATGTAACTATTTTGATAAAATTGTCCTCATCTAAGTTTAGGCATTGATCCTCCCTTTTACCATAATAACTTTTTAAAGTCCAGCTTTTTTTTCTTTTCTTTTCTTATTTTGCTCATATTTTCTGTGTCTTTTGGGACTTGGTGTTTTTAAGTGGGAGCTGGCCTCTGGTCATGCACAGTCCTAACCTTTTAGTGTTGGGTTTTTGGGTCTTACTGCAGGCATTCACTGGGCATCTGGGCTAAGCTGTCTGCTTTCTCTGGAGTGTAGACTTCCCTTCTAGATTGTACCTGGAGTGGGACCTCCCTGTGGGTCTCACCAGGGCCTGGGCTGAACTGTTGACCTGCAGGGGTTGAAACAGAGACATAGATTATTTTTGTACAGTCCTGGGGTGGGACTTCACTACTGGGGATCAATGGGGTCAAGGCCTCCCTGGTGGCTTGTGCTATGGGTAGGCTCACTGGGGAGTGGCCTTATGGGCTGCTCAAACTGCTCCCTTTACTGGGGGCTGCTGGATGCAGGAGGGTGGGGCTTTGCTGTTGGATTGCCCCAGACGTGGAGTTTTGTTGCAGGCCCCCTGCTGTGAGGATGGCTGCTATTCCTGCTGTTTCTTCTCTTGGACTGTGTTCTCCCCACAGTGCAATATTACAAACCTTTCCAGCCTGGCTGCTAAGCTTCTTTCCTGTTCTTAGATCAACCTGAGGAAGTTTTCTATTTTTTTTGAAGTAATTTGGTGGAGGGGGCGGGGGCTTCAGAGTCTGGGGGATGCCAAAATTGACTTTGGGGGTGAAACAGAACTGAAGGACTGAGAAGGGAACCCATGGAGGGAGGGAGCAGATGAAGGCGTGGGGAGGGAGAAGGAGCCTCAGCCAGGGAGGGCCAGGGAGGGGTAGGGGCCCCCAGGCAGAGAGCAGGGAAGGATCAGGGGAGGTAGGAACCTGAGAGAGAAGCTGTTCCCATCCTGTGCTCACCAGACACCTCTCTGGAGCCCAGAGGGGAGGCCTCAGGGGGAGCAGGCCTGGCAGGGTTTTTGTCTCACTTCCCTTAAGTCTGTGTCACTGTGTGGAGCAATACCACTACTATCCCATGCTAGACAGTAATAATCAGCCTCGTCCTCAGCCTGGAGCCCAGAGATGCTCAGGGAGGCTGTGTTCCCTGAGTTAGAGCCAGAGAATCTGTCAGGGATCCCCGAGGGCCTGCTGCTGTCCCTATAAATCTCCAACTTAGGGGCCTGGCCAGGTTTCTGCTGGTACCAGTCTACATATTTATCACTAATTCCATCCCCAACACAGGTGATGGAGGCTGTCTCTCTCAGGCTCTTGGACACTGAAGGTGGCTGAGTCAGGACAATGGAGGACCCAGAACCTGCAAGGAAGGAAAGAAGAGATTGGTCAGATGGATCTCTGCTCCTCCAAGGAGATGCTGACCCCTCAAGCAGCTCAGGGCAGGACTAGTCTTGGCCTGAGACACTGTGGAGTCTGAACCACAGAGAGGAAATACTGGGCAACTTCACCTGTGTAGACAGTCAGGAGTGAGAAGAGCAGAGAGATCCAAGCCATGGTAGAGCTTCCTCCCAGAGCTCTGTGTCCTCAGACTCCCCTGCTGGGGCTCAGCTCTCCCAGGGCTCCCTTAAGATCAGCCCAGGCCCTGCAGGGAGGAGGCTCCCACATGCAAATATGCTCCTGCTCTGAACACCTGAAGGAGTGGCCTCAGGTGATGACTGACTGACCCTGTGGGCCCTGGGGCAGAGGGGGCAGGTCATTTCTCTGGCAGGGCAGGGGTCATCATGAGGCCTGAGATAATTTCCTCCTCTGAGATTTCAGGATTCTGCAAGTCAAAATCGTTTTTCCCCAGGCCAGTGTCTGATGCTCCAAGATCTTGTCACTCTAACTGAACTGCCTTCTGCTCCTGGGCCTTCCCTGTTCCCTGTGCTCTTCTCCCCATGGATCTTCTCTCACCCATGCCACCACCTTCTCCCTATTGGTGAATTCCCCCATGCCCTGCTTGGAGACAGCCAGGCTACATTCCCTCCAGCTGTGCTTGTGACTCTGGAGGATTCAGACACACCATGGAATGAGGACTTCTCTCCTCCATCACTGTGGGTCCCTTTCAGGGGGTGTTGTCCCCATTAGGATGTGAACTCTATCAGGGCAGAGAATGTCCATTTATCTGCTTTGCAAACCCCAGTATTTAGCACAGGGCCTGGCACACAGGAAGGGAATAAATAAGAAACGCTTGTTGCCTTGCCTGGCCTCCAATTCAGAGCTACCTCTTCACCATTACTGGAGCAGCTTTTCCCCCCACATGCTCAGGGCTCCTGCTGCTCAGGCCTCCCAAGAAGCTAAAGAAGAAGAAAGCCATTCACATTCTCACTCTGGGCCTCACTTTCCCATTGGTAAAACAAGGTCTGCTGTAAAAGGAGGTCTCTAACCTCCCATCCATTTGTGGCCTCCAGTCATCAAGCCTCAAAGCCCTGTTTTCATGCAGATTTTCTAAACCTTGAGGCCCTTAGAGGACCAAACTTGGGGGCAAAGTTTCAGAAAATTTAATTTTTTCATTTACATTTCAAAATTTCTTTTCTATTTATGAAAACTGGAGATTGGCTAGCATGCACTTTTTCAGTTTCAGGTTATTTTCTTGAACTGCCCCATCCCCTGGTTTCTTGGAATGATGCTTCATGCCAGAAGAGGAAACAAGATGTTTCTGAACTGCCAAAGCTCCATCTTTGGATTGGGGAGTCCACCCAGACCCCAGTCCTATGACACATGTTGAGCCTCAGAGGGACTGGGGACATCCTCTGAGCCTCAGCTCACCCTGGGGTTCAACCCTCCTGAGAGTCCTCTCTGGACTGGATTTCCCTTTTCTTTCCATCCTGAAGAAGGGAAGGATTGAGATGTGTGTGGATGGAGAAGGAATTCCTCAGGGAGGTCGTCACTGATCTTGGAAGCAAGAGTGGATTTTGAAGAACTTTGGACTTTGACTGAGAAGGAAAAAAAGAAAGAGAGAAAGAAAGAATCAGTTTTGCCTCTTCTTTGATGTCAGCTCATCCTCCCGTCCAGCCTGAACCCTGATCCTCTCTCTCCTTTGGTCTCTGTCTTTCCTCCTTTCCCTTGTCCTTTGATTTCCTCTCCACTGGGCCCAGATGAGTCTGGAGGAGAGAGTGAGGCTGGCAACTTTACACAGCCCTGCCTCCCTTAAAGCCCATTCACTTGCAATTCAAGGCATCACCTTCCTGATGTCATTCTTTCTCTTCTAGAACCAAAAACAAACAACAACAATTCCCAGCCTTAGACCCCTGGATATTGTCCACCCTGCACCAGGCCACAGTTCTCTACCCATCCTGCCACTTGGTGATGTAATGGTTAGGATGGGGTACAAGCTCAAGCCAAAACCTTTTCCCCTTGGATCAGGAGGGCATTTGACCCATTGGTCTCAAGGGCCCTAGAAAGTCTGGTCTTCTCCTTGGATTCCCCTTCCATTTCTCCCAGCCCAGATACTCCCTGTTTAGGAGTTTTTTAAATTTACTCCCAATTTAGCATTGATCCTAACATCCTTTTGATATTACCCACCACTTAGCATTCTCTTGAAGTCCAAGTTGCCCAGCCTGGATTGTGGATTGTCTGGACTACCAGCCAGTCCCATCAGGATTTTCCCTGGGTTTGATCTATCAAGACCATCCCTGGGTCCCCAGACTACTTGGTGATACCTGGATTCTTCCCTCAGTCTTTTCTGTATTTAGGTTGCATCTCACCTCCAAGAGGAGGCTTAGGTTG